>NC_087078.1:16772609-17372609 GCF_026151205.1 Bolinopsis microptera | reverse complement strand
AGTGAATTTACTGTTCAGTGAATTTACTGTTCAGTGAATTTCCTGTTCAGTGAATTTACTGTTCAGTGAATTTCCTGTTCAGTGAATTTCCTGTTCAGTGAATTTCCTGTTCAGTGAATTTACTGTTCAGTGAATTTACTGTTCAGTGAATTTACTGTTCAGTGAATTTACTGTTCAGTGAATTTACTGTTCAGTGAATTTACTGTTCAGTGAATTTACTGTTCAGTGAATTTACTGTTCAGTGAATTTACTGTTCAGTGAATTTACTGTTCAGTGAATTTACAGTTCAGTGAATTTACTGTTCAGTGAATTTACTGTTCAGTGAATTTACTGTTCAGTGAATTTACTGTTCAGTGAATTTACTGTTCAGTGAATTTACTGTTCAGTGAATTTACTGTTCAGTGAATTTACTGTTCAGTGAATTTACTGTTCAGTGAATTTACTGTTCAGTGAATTTACTGTTCAGTGAATTTACTGTTCTGTGAATTTACTGTTCAGTGAATTTACTGTTCAGTGAATTTACTGTTCAGTGAATTTACTGTTCAGTGAATTTACTGTTCAGTGAATTTACTGTTCAGTGAATTTACTGTTCAGTGAATTTACTGTTCAGTGAATTTACTGTTCAGTGAATTTACTGTTCAGTGAATTTACTGTTCAGTGAATTTACTGTTCAGTGAATTTACAGTTCAGTGAATTTACTGTTCAGTGAATTTACTGTTCAGTGAATTTACTGTTCAGTGAATTTACTGTTCAGTGAATTTACTGTTCAGTGAATTTACTGTTCAGTGAATTTACTGTTCAGTGAATTTACTGTTCAGTGAATTTACTGTTCAGTGAATTTACTGTTCTGTGAATTTACTGTTCAGTGAATTTACTGTTCAGTGAATTTACTGTTCAGTGAATTTACTGTTCAGTGAATTTACTGTTCAGTGAATTTACTGTACAGTGAATTTACTGTTCAGTGAATTTACTGTTCAGTGAATTTACTGTTCAGTGAATTAACTGTTCAGTGAATTTACTGTTCAGTGAATTTACAGTTCAGTGAATTTACTGTTCAGTGAATTTACTGTTCAGTGAATTTCCTGTTCAGTGAATTTCCTGTTCAGTGAATTTACTGTTCAGTGAATTTACTGTTCAGTGAATTTACTGTTCAGTGAATTTACTGTTCAGTGAATTTACTGTTCAGTGAATTTACTGTTCAGTGAATTTACTGTTCAGTGAATTTACTGTTCAGTGAATTTACTGTTCAGTGAATTTACTGTTCAGTGAATTTACTGTTCAGTGAATTTACTGTTCAGTGAATTTACTGTTCAGTGAATTTACAGTTCAGTGAATTTACTGTTCAGTGAATTTACTGTTCAGTGAATTTACTGTTCAGTGAATTTACTGTTCAGTGAATTTACTGTTCAGTGAATTTACAGTTCAGTGAATTTACTGTTCAGTGAATTTACTGTTCAGTGAATTTACTGTTCAGTGAATTTACTGTTCAGTGAATTTCCTGTTCAGTGAATAATAAATAATAAATAAATAAAGTCAATTTTTACAGCACAGCAATATATATCTAAATATCAGATCCTCTGTAATCATAATGTATAAAAAAAGGAGCTTTTCTCTGTGCTGAAGGATGAATCAAGGCAGATCATGGTTCTGTTAGCAGGCCACCCTAGTTATGGACAATACATATATATAAAATAATTAAATAATAATTTTAAAATTGTGTCAATTTACTGTTCAGTGAATTTACTGTTCATGAAAATGGTTATGTTACAGAACAAGATGGTTGTTGTGTCGAAAATAAATACGATGTTCTTAAATCAGAAGTAAAAACGGAGCAGAATGATATTAATGGCATGCCTGGAGGCTTTTTCTGCTCAGTTTGTGGGGATGATATTTTCATTAAACATTTACTGTTCAGTGAATTTACTGTTCAGTGAATTTACTGTTCAGTGAATTTACTGTTCAGTGAATTTCCTGTTCAGTGAATTTACTGTTCAGTGAATTTACTGTTCAGTGAATTTCCTGTTCAGTGAATTTACTGTTCAGTGAATTTACTGTTCAGTGAATTTACTGTTCAGTGAATTTACAGTTCAGTGAATTTACTGTTCAGTGAATTTACTGTTCAGTGAATTTACAGTTCAGTGAATTTACTGTTCAGTGAATTTACTGTTCAGTGAATTTACTGTTCAGTGAATTTATTGTTCAGTGAATTTACTGTTCAATTTAAGCGCAGTAAACTGAGTAAAGACCGAAGAAGAGGATTTAAGAAGCAAAACTGGAGGTTTTCTATGTCCAGCATGTGGTGAACAACTTTTCTATGAGAAGTATTTTATTGAACATGTCACTGTCACGTCATTATCATCCTGACCTACAAGTACTAGAAAAGGATGAGGAAGAAAGTTTGTTCAGTGAATTTACTGTTCAGTGAATTTACTGTTCAGTGAATTTACTGTTCAGTGAATTTACTGTTCAGTGAATTTACTGTTCAGTGAATTTACTGTTCAGTGAATTTACTGTTCAGTGAATTTCCTGTTCAGTGAATTTCCTGTTCAGTGAATTTACTGTCCAGTGAATTTACTGTTCAGTGAATTTACTGTTCAGTGAATTTACTGTTCAGTGAATTTACTGTTCAGTGAATTTACTGTTCAGTGAATTTACTGTTCAGTGAATTTACTGTTCAGTGAATTTACTGTTCAGTGAATTTACTGTTCAGTGAATTTACTGTTCAGTGAATTTACTGTTCAGTGAATTTACTGTTCAGTGAATTTACTGTCCAGTGAATTTACTGTTCAGTGAATTTACAGTTCAGTGAATTTACTGTTCAGTGAATTTACTGTTCAGTGAATTTACTGTTCAGTGAATTTACTGTTCAGTGAATTTACTGTTCAGTGAATTTACTGTTCAGTGAATTTACTGTTCAGTGAATTTCCTGTTCAGTGAATTTACTGTTCAGTGAATTTACTGTTCAGTGAATTTCCTGTTCAGTGAATTTACTGTTCAGTGAATTTACTGTTCATGAAAATGGTTATGTTACAGAACAAGATGGTTGTTGTGTCGAAAATAAATACGATGTTCTTAAATCAGAAGTAAAAACGGAGCAGAATGATATTAATGGCATGCCTGGAGGCTTTTTCTGCTCAGTTTGTGGGGATGATATTTTCATTAAACATATCAGAGATCATGTAGAAAACTCTGGCAAACGAAAAAGACCAAAATGTGTTGAATTTCAAAATGATAGTGTTAATAATAGAAGTCTAGGATCTGGAATAGGAACCGGCCGGATATTCGGCGGAATCCGGATCCGGCCGGATATTATCCGGTTCCGGCTCCCCTATGCAAAGGGGAGGCCCGCCTTCCGGGATCGCATTACCAGGGGGAAGTCTCGAGTCCAAAATTGTGTATCGAGGGCTGGGTGCGGACTTCGAAAAACAGAACAAAATATTTTCGGCTATTAATGAACAGGGTAGCATGAAACGTGGTAAATATGAAACGTGGAGAAAAGTAGTTTTTAGAAAAACTTTGAAAGCATTTTGACTCAAAAAATTTTCGGTCCGAGTCATTCTCGATATGTTCCTCCCGTGTCTAGAGCTCCCGCTTCCGAGCTAGTGTTGCAAAGGGGAGGCCTGCCTTCCGAGATCGTATTACCAGGGGGAAGCCTCGAGTTCAAAATTGTGTATCGAGGGGTGGGTGCGGACTTCGAAAAAACGAACAAAATATTTTCGGCTATTAATGAACAGGGTAGCATGAAACGTGGTAAATATGAAACGTGGAGAAAAGTAGTTTTTAGAAAAACTTTGAAAGCATTTTGACTCAAAAAATTTTCGGTCCGAGTCATTCTCGATATGTTCCTCCCGTGTCTAGAGCTCCCGCTTCCGAGCTGGTGTTGCAAAGGGGAGGCCTGCCTTCCGAGATCGTATTACCAGGGGGAAGCCTCGAGTTCAAAATTGTGTATCGAGGGGTGGGTGCGGACTTCGAAAAAATATTTTCGGCTAGTAATGAACAGGGTAGCATGAAACGTGGAGAAAAGTAATTTTAGAAAAAATTTGAATGAATTTTGACTAAAAAATTTTCGGTCCGATGTGTACTTGTCGTATCGAGAGCTCCCACTTCCGAGCTAGTGTTGCAATGGGGAGGCCTGCCTTCCGAGATCGCATTACCAGGGGAAATCCTCGACTTCAAAATTGTGTATCGAGGGGTGGGTGCGGACTTCGAACAAATATTTTCGGCTAGTTATGAACAGGGTAGCATGAAACGTGGAGAAAAGTAGTTTTTAGAAAAAATTTGAAAGAATTTTGACTTACAAATTTCCGGTCCGAGTCGTTCTCGATATGTACCTCCCGTGTCGAGAGCTCCCGCTTCCGAGCTAGTGTTGCAAAGGAGAGGCCTGCCTTCCGATATCGCATTACCAGGGGGAAGCCTCGAGTTCAAAATTATGTATCGAGGGGTGGGTGCAGACTTGGAAAACCGAAAAAATGTTTTCGGCTAATAATGAGTGTTCAATTGTTTCTTTAAATCCTCCTAATTAGAGTGATAACACCAGGTCAAAACTAAAACTAGAAGGTATAAAGGTATTAAAGTCACAATAGTGACTTTAATATATACTCATCGAAAAAATGGTACTGAATAAGTCGAATAAGAATATCTTTAAGGGCAATTTTTTCCTTATTTAGGAATCTACCCTCTCCTCCTTTTAAAGGGCACTAGTGCTTAGATCTATGTAGTATGTATTTTGATAGAAAATTTAATTTCTTTGCTATATAATTAAGACTTGTTCTGATGTTGATCTGTTCAAAACATTATTAAAAACTCACCTGTTTAAGAAAAGTTATGGCATGAGCGATTAATTGACAGTATAACTTTATGTTATTTGCTTAAACTGTTTAGGATGCAACCTTATGTCATGATCTTTTTGAACTTATTAGCAATCAGACTGATAGCTCGTTTCATAAGCATGTCATCTTCGTTCCAAAACTTTGTAAGTCCTATGCATACACTCCTTGATAGTATCTTTGTTTCACACAATAGAGCATAAGTTTTGTGGTTTATCCACTGGGCTTAGAGTTTGTGTTTAAGCTACCAAATTTTATTATTATTTATTATTATTCACTGGATTAAAACTGTTTTTCGATATGATTTTACAATTTTATATAATCTCTTTTGCTATAATCATTCTTAATGATTCGTACATTTTATTAACCAATAGCATCTTTTCTTCTATTGCAAATCATGTACTCTACATATTATTAACCTATTTACCCCTTATTTTAAATGATAGTATGGCAGACTTGAACGATAAATTGAAGAATGCAGGATTTATCAATCGCACCCTACGTGAACACCAAGAAGAGGGACTGATCTGGCTTTGTAACTGCTTTAAAAATCAAAATGGATGTGTTTTGGCTGATGAAATGGGTTTGGGTAAGACAACACAGTCACTGGCATTTCTCTGTATCAAAGCTAATTCAGGAGTTCCTTCACTAGTTGTTGCTCCTCTTTCTGTTTTAAATAATTGGTCGACTGAGCTCAGCAGTTTTTTACCTAAATATACAGTTCTCAAGTATTATGGAGATGCAGAGACGAGGACCACGTTGCAGAAAGACACTTGTGATATCATGATAACTACATATGAGATGCTTCTGAAAGACAGTGATTTCTTTGGCAGGAAAGTATGGAATATAGTGATTGTTGATGAGGGTCATAGGTTAAAAAACTCAGAGGGTCAAACGAATATAAAACTGAGAGAGTTGAGGTGCTCATTTAGGTTGATTCTGTCAGGGACCCCAGTGCAGAATAATATTAAGGAGCTTTACACACTTCTAAGTTTCGTTGACGATGAAGCTTTTCCCCTGAAGGATTTATCCGATTTTTGCAGTAGATATGAACAAGAAAAGTTTCACAGTGAACTACATGAGCTGCTGCGACCCTATCTACTGCGTAGAACAAAAAATCAGGTACTTGATAAGCTTCCACCATCTCAAGAAAGTATAATTTATTGTGAACTTTCTGACCTTCAGAAGAACGTTTATAAAGGTGTCCTGGCAAAAGATGAGTCTGTCATTGATATTAATAGGAACAAGTCAATACTACAAAATACCATCATGCAATTGAGGAAATGTTCCAATCATCCATACATGTTCAATGGAGTTGAACCTGAGCCATTTTGTATGGGAGAACATCTTGTTGAAGCAAGTGGCAAGTTGAACACTTTGGACAAGATTCTCAAGTACTGTCAGTCCAACCATCACAGGGTTTTGATATTTTCTCAGTTTACTTTGTTATTGGACATCCTCCAAGACTATTGCCATTACCGTAGTTTCAGTTACGAGCGACTTGATGGTTCAGTGAGAGATCAGGAGCGGTACAATTCAATTAACAACTTTAGTCAGAATGATGTGTTTTGTTTCTGCTGTCTACGAAGGCAGGTGGTGTTGGACTCAATCTAACTGCTGCTGATACTGTAATATTCTTTGATACTGATTGGAATCCCCAAAATGATTTGCAGGCAGCTGCTCGTGCTCATAGAATGGGCCAGACCAAACCAGTCAAAATTATTAGACTTGTCTCCAGGAATACTGTTGATGAGTATATGCTGAAAAAGATGGAGTCAAAGCTAAAACTGACTACACGTGTCATCACTGAAGGAGGATTTTCTTCGTTTGATATTGCTCCAGAAGATTCCAAAACTCTTTCTGACATGCTTCTGTTCGGGTTAAGCAGTCTTCTTGAAGACAAAGAAGATACTACTGATGATATTGAGGTTGTTTTAGGTGGGACAGACTCCAATGGTAACTGGGACTTCGATAAAAATGAGGATAACGCAAATACAAATGGTCAAATTGGTGGAGACGTTGATGACTACTATGATTTTGAAGGCACTAATTACCGAGAGAAGAAAGTAAAAGATCGACAAACGTTTGATGAAATTATAAAAGAGAATGTTTCTTCTGTTCCTGCTGTAAGTAACAATTTGACATCTGTAAGGTCCAGGAAAACGGTCAACATGAGTGAAGCAGATCTGAAAGAGAATGAAAAACTTCTTGAGAAGCAGCACAAAGCAGCCCAAGAGCAGAGAAAAGCTAAGAGAGATGCGAAAAAGAAAGAAACATGGGATGAAGTCGGTTACATTTCCACAGCGTTACCCACCAGTACTTTACCCAGTAATCTGTTTAGTTCTCTGGATGTGGAGTACGTGGTAGGAGACGTTACTTCATCTAATAAAACAGGCATTGTTATACACTGCACGGACAGTAGTGGTGATTGGGGCACTGGTGGGCTTTTTACAGCACTAACTCGGAAATCTCAAAATCCACAAAAGTGCTATGAGCTTGCTAAGGATATGGATGATTTACGTTTAGGTCAGTGCCATGTCGTGGATTATTTTCCTGATTTAGCTGTCGCTCTTCTCGTTTGTATCAGGAGAGGTTCCTCTTCGATGAAGCTCGATTTGAAGTGCTTGGGAGAGGCGCTAACATCACTCGGTAGTTACTCTGAACAGAAGAATATAACTGTTCATATGCCGAGGGTTGGTTTCTCAGTTGAAGATTGGTATGGGGCAGAACGTCTGCTCAGGAAATGTCTTCTCTCTCAAAACATACCTACTTTTGTTTATTATTTCTCAAAACGATCCTCCAATCAAACATCATCCCGTCAGAATGTAACATCTTCAAAAGCTGGGGCATCTCGTTCGTCATCCAGCCCGTTACATAAACCTGCTAAGAAACAAAAGAAATCTCTGTCAAATTCTTACACTAACAAAATCGTCTATTTGGATCCTGAACTTAGTCCGAGTGAGCAGGAAGTCCTTAAAAGACATATTGTAGCAGCAAATGGAGATATACAGACTTTTCTCGGTGATAACGTTACACATATCCTATCATATGACAAAGAGCTCAAGACTGATGATGACTGCAAGGCTGTCATTATCAATCCGTATCAGTTTGTAAGAACACTGTCATCTGTTGATTTGTAATGAGTCGTGTTGACATGTGAAACGTGTATTTGTTTTGTTAAGAAGAAGTTGAGTCAAATTCATAGCGTTCAATTATTTTCACTTAATTTTAAAGTCTATTTTCCACCTTATTACTTTAGCACATGGTATTTGTAATGTTTAAATGTACGATGTAGATTTGTTGTATCATTCAATTTTTAACTTTTAACAATAAGCCAGTAATTAAATAATATTCTATTATGTTTGATCAGTTGTTTACATTATTATTTATGATTTTGTATTATCCGTAAATTTTTATCTTCCCTCCAATAAATATTGAGCGGCATAAATTTGTGCCTGACGTTTTCTTTGGCTATCACGTCATACTGGTTACACTTCAGTTTTGGTAAGTTTTACCGTGTCACTGTTCAATATGCTTGTTCATTGTTCAAAAGTCGTTTGTGTTTTTACAATTGATCGTCCATTGTTCTACGGAAATATTTGTAAGAATGCGAATAATGCATTTTGAGGGTATATTTTTTTGTAATTCTTACGAATATAACGCACCCAAAATTATCATGTTTGTAACGCGCGGCGTCAGACATTATACCAAGACGTTAATACCAGTCAGCAAATATTTGGCGCGGCTCTATTAATTTGCCGCGCGTTGGATATTTTGACAACATAACATCAGGAACGATCATGTCACTTACCACTTTATTATTGTAGCATGGGAAAAAGTGAGATACCTGATAGATGGGACAAGTTTAGTCCTTTCAACAAAACTGTCCGTGGTACATGTCTTCTGGCCCACAAGACGCCGCTTCAGACATCTTTCAACCGCAATCTTACACCCACCGATCTTGTTCAATCACTCAAGGTTCGTAACAGCATTTTGCTTATCATCATTCCTTAAATTATTAGTTTATACATCGTAGGGGATTTACTTTTCACTTCTACGATGTTGCTTTGATGGTTTAGACAACAGTTTCTGAAAATATATTAATCTAATACACCCTGTTTTAGGATAGAGGGATGAACCTTAAACTCGTCATTGATCTCTCAAACACAGACAGATATTACGCCCCAAACGTGAGTTATTTCAAATACTCTGTATTTTGTGGAGGGGGTGGAGGATGATTCGCTCAAGTTTCTTGAATTTACTTAAAGAATTTAATTCACATTGTGAAATAATCAAGTGAATAATCCATATCAATGGAAAGTCCTTGGTTCCAATTACTGTAGGACAGGGTAATTTTGTAAAACAGGTAGACCAAAACGGTTGATGTGGCCGGTTTTTTTGTCTGAATCTATCAGGATTTGCAGCTTCTATAATCAGTAGAACTTCACTCTAAGTATAAATTAGCCTTCATTAAACTGAGATATTTTGATATTGTGATAGATAGTAGATACCAGTTGATTCTTCTCAAATTATGTATTTCTGAACATTCATCACAATTCTGGTTTTCAGCCCCACCATTACTAACCAATGATATTATTTGCAGGAATTTGTACACCTAGGAGTTGCCCACATCAAGGTACCATGCACCCATGACAAGATCCCTTCACAAGACCAAGTAGACCGATTTAAGGAGCTGGTCTCGTCTTTTCAGCAGCGCGGATCCACCGTCATCGGAGTGCACTGCTCCTACGGCGTCAACTGCACGGGTTACATGATCGCGCGCTACCTCATAGAAACTCTAGGGTGGAGTGCAGAAGATGCTATTAACGAGGTGGACCTCGCGCGCGGACACACAATGGAGCGTATCACCCTCATAGAGGACTTACTGAACAGAACTAAGAACTTGTCGCGCAAGCGGAAGAAGTTGTACCGCAGCACGCTGCCTCTTACCAATGTTCGGAATAAGGTTTGCAATTGCATGGGACCTCAGCAGTCCCACCTGGAGGAAATAATGTTCAACTAGTGGCGGGCTCTGCTGGACAATCCAACCGGCTTTCAATCATCTGATACATAGACATGTGAGAGGAGATGACACGTGTGGAGATGACACGTGTGTTACTGACTGTGTCGACAACATTCGGCCCTGTGTAGTTCTTTAGTTGTATACTTAGTTTAAACTATATGATGTGACAGGGTTTACTTTTCTGACTGATGTTATAACGATGTAACATTTGGGTTAGAATTTACCATAAACATATATTTTTATCGATATTGTACGTCGTTTAATTCGAGAATTGAAGACAAATGATGAAAATTTAAGTTATTTCTATTAATCGTTTTTACTATTGAATATAAACTGTAGCTGAAATAACGTCCTGTTCCCATGATGTTGCACTTAAATTACCGCAATAATTACTGATTAGGGAGTCTAATATCAAGGAAAAGAAAAATTATAACTGTAATTGCTCATAAATACTGTTCATTTTTTAAACACCATATTGAAAATAATCACGCATACTTTGAAAATGAAAGTATCTGAACGATGATTAATTTTGGGTTATATAATCATTATTGCTTGTTTTAGAGTTCTAACTTATCAACTAAACACATAGATCGATCATTCACTACACATGACTAGCCATAGTTGGTCTTGACCATTAGAACCAGACGGAATGTGAGGCATTTTACACTTCTCATGTAAAATATCTTCCACCGAAAGTGCTGACAGCACAACACCAAAACTGGTTTCGTTTACGCTATCATGTTTTAAATAGTAGGGATTTTTTCACCGCGTGGGCGAATTAAAATTTTACCTAGGACACTGTAATTTGCATGTGATTAAACGTACAAAAAGGACTATAAACGAGGTTATCGTGTTATTTACATTAAATTTCAATGATATTTACTCTGTTACTCTTGAAAAAAAGTACACATTTTAACCTGCGACTTCTGTTATTACCAAAACACTATAACGACGATTTATGGTGCTAATCATACTATTTCGAATATCAAAACTCAAGATTTTCCAATAGTTCGCATTGCGATTGACCTGTTTCACTAGTTTCTCAGCTTTTGCTGCTTGTAAACCTAAATTTCTGTTCAAGCTCTCTATAAATTTTTCAAATTAAGCCCAACATTAGATTCTTAAATTAACAAGTATTACTTTATAACCACCACCAATTACATTCAGCAATCTCTAGTTATGTAACCCGTTTCCCGTGACAATCTCTGTAAAAAGTATGGGCTGTCCGAAAGGTTGGGTGGACTACGAGCCAATCGGGAAGGTTATCCCCAGTACTAGGATAGTGGCCTTCAAGACTCCCCTCAAACGGGAACTGCACAGTGAGACGAGCAGAGACTCCACTAAAGACAGGTTATTATTGTTTTCTTCATTTACCATTTTATGAAGGCAAGTAGGTACAATGTTAGAGGGCTATTAGAGGGCTATTAGCACTCTAACAGCTGGTGGGTATTGTACATACTTACCTCGTATGAGCATTACATAACCTTATCTGCATTCTTAACTTCTGAAAATTCTTAAGTCTACAGTCAACCCAGAGTTGTCATGTTTTACCTCCCTTCAAATACAAATCACTATCAGATTCACACCACAAGACTGCATGCAGGCAGTGAAAAGATGTTCTAACGGCCGCAAGAGACTCGGTCTGGTCCTCAACCTAACATTCACAACCAAATACTACAATCCCGGCGATTTCGAGCGGTACGGAGTCCACTACGGAGCCATCATGTGTCCGGGTCACGAGATTCCGAATGAGGAGCTGTTCCATCAGTTCCAGAGGAGTTTGTACAGTTTCTTCTACGATTACCCTGACAGGAATATGGTGGTTGGTGTTCATTGTACTCATGGCATCAACAGGACCGGCTACATGATCGCTAGGTAGTAAATATTATTTTATATTGAACTCAGTACTTTAAAATCTAACTCCGTATTCTAAACTATAACTAATCTACACTCTAACTGGCTCTCTAAACTCTAACACTTCTTCAGGTTTCTGATCCAGTGTGAAGGGTGGGATGTGGAAGAGGCTATCACCACAGTTGGAGATGCCCGGGGACACCCCATAGAGCGTGATAACTACATTGCACATCTCAATAACCTTCACCAGCCTAGTTACCTGTTTCCCAAGATACCCACCGCTAAGGACATCCAGGAGAAGGAGAAGAAGCAAAAGAAACGGGATTCTTCAGACATGAAAAGGAATGGCGACGACTCAGAATGCGCTTCTAAAGGTTTGAATCTTCTGTTTTTATAGATGTCATTTTATTTTCCAATAACTCTCGAATTAATACGAGTTATTACGACTAGCCCCAGATTAAAAAGTCTAAAAAAGTAACTAAATTCAAGTTTAAAGTTAATACTTAAAATGTTCAGTAGAGAGTGAAAACGCGACGAATATTCACAACGACTCCTTGAATCAGACTACTTGTAGTAATGACTATCAGAACAACAGCGGGGAGAATAATCACATACTGTATTCAACAAATAGTCAAAATAATACTGTCACTGAAAGTGAAAGTGATGAACGAACTCATTTCAATAAAGAAAGTGAAAGTAATAACTGGAGAGAACTGATAAGGTAGTTGATTCAAAAACGATACTTTTATCAGACGAGGATGAAACTTTTATTCCTCTTAATGGCAGACATTCCGATTCTGGGGCGGAACCCAGCTCCAAGAAATGGAGAACCAGATAAAAAGCAAAGAATTGCTGCGTCCTGGCCCTCTAATGCGTCCTGGCCCTCTATGGTCGTTGATAATAATTTTACATTTTCCCTTTTAAGCGTAATGATATAATATTGGCTCATTCGTCATACAACTTGTAATGAAGTTATTCTATTTTAGCTTTCAGCATGACATATTTTTAAATTTCACTGCTTTTGGAATTATTTAGAATCAACTGTTATGCTTATTAAACTTTTGTATGTTAAGAATTCACAAGGTTTCTAAGTTTTATTGCAAATGTAATTATGCGGACTTTTAGTTATTTCAATGATGATTTAAACAATAGCTGATGATCAGAGAATAGTGAAAGAGAAACTAAAAGTAACAATATGACAATACTTTTAGTAAAATGGTGAAAGAGAATGCGAAAGGAGCGAAGGATATCGTGATTGGTAACGCGGCTACCCTCAACTTTTACCGTAAAATGATAACAGGTATGTAAGTTTGAGAATCTATGATCATGATAATTCAGCGTTATTTTCAGCAATTCTTCAATAAAATGCTACTTTGTCCTGCAAGAACCAAACCAAGAGTAATTATTAATTAGTCATCATTAATTATTAATTAGTAATTATTTCAGTGACAGTGATCCTGTACGCAGTGGTGAGATGGAGTTTTGGTTTCACCTGGACACAAATCATCCTTTCCTTAATCTCCGGAGTTAGCTTGTCTATGTTATACGGGTACGTTCTCCTGGAAAATAACAAAAATGTGTAAATCATTCTGGAAGGAAAATGGGCACATTATTTGAGCAGTGCCACTATTTCACGGTACATTTAGTAAATATATCGTCCATCTATAGTTAGTTTTCCAAAGAGGTATAAAATTCTTGTTTTATGAACTAATTTCGTCCAATATCCCCAGGTCTATGAACAGTGCAGCGAAAGGGGGCACAGATCTGAATATGGACGGTGGTGTCACCGACTACTTTAAAGATATAATCATTGTGACCTGTGTTGTCATGATTTTATCACTCATATCTGACTACTTCTGGTTAGTGACTCAATGTCTGCCGTTTTGATATTTACAGTATAAAGACTACTTTACAATCCAACTCATTTGATCGTCAGACTATCATACGATAACTATTTTAAATTGACTAACATAATCTGTCACAACGTAACTCGCAGGTATGGTTGGCTAATAATCCCAGGATTTGCTCTTGTTAAACTCTGGACTTCTGTTATATCACCCTGGATATTCGCACCTGCCCCTGAAGCACCCGAGGTTTGTTATTGGAGGGGGATAAAGCTAGATCTCTTTAAAGCTATGCTTCTCTGTTATAATTTCTGTTTTCGTATCAATTGGAAATCTCCCCTCAGCAGTCTGAATGTTATCTTCGTGCTCAAATATAACCCGAATCATCTATTGAACTCATCTTTGCTCCTTATGATAATTTATCAAAACCTCTTCTTTCACCCCATTCTGACTCGTTATTTACAGGGTGATATGCAGCAAGATGGTTTCAAGAAGGGACAGAGACAAACAAAACAAAAGAAACAGTCCAACTACAACTCTAACTCAAATCATGGCATGTTTTCAAGTTACCGATAACTTTATTTATTTATTAAATAAAATAAAGTTTATTTAGGCTACATTATTAGTCGATGTTTAAATTGTAACGATGGTTTCAGATTTGGTTTAAGTATACTACTATTCGGGGTTGTTACTTTTGCACTATTAGATGAGATAATTCGGGTTGCTGATTATAACAGTAAACATTCTTATGTTCATAAATGTGTATTCTTATTTGAAGCTACTACTGTGTTTTGATCTTAAGATGACGAAATTACAAAATTTGCAACAATTTTTTCGGTGTTTTCGTTCTGTTTGATCTTTAATTTAAGAATGTATATCTTTAATGACATTATTGATGTAATTTTATTCTATCTAATTTTAAGAAGGTTGCCTGGACTGTTTGAACTGCATAGAATAAATAAAATTAATTAGGGACGACAGCAATTTTCAGAATGAAATATTTTTAATTACCTTTATTTTACTATTTATATTTTATAATTTAATAATTATAGGATGAGGTAAACCCTTAAAGACGTCCGCACTGTAAGCTCCGCAACTATCCAAACCAGGATAAATACCTAAACCCTAACCACAAAACTCGCAAATCTTCTACACCATCCTCAACAACTCATCCTCCTCAACGCTTAGTATCTGTAACACCTGATCCCTCACTCCTCAGTTAATTGTAGCTATAATACCTGACCCCTTCTTCATTGCTTGTTCCAGCTCATTCCTCATCCCTACAATCAGAAACATCGCAACTCTAGTTATCTATACTAACAGTTGATAAAGCAAATAGTGAAATAGTGAAATAGTGAAATAGTGGTAAAGCAAGTGGTGAAATATTGATCAAATAGTGGTAAAGCAAGTAACAAGTGGTAAAGTACCATGCCGGCCTGTAAGAACTGTGGCAGCACACAGGTGGATGAGGATGGAGCTCACGGTTACACGATATGTATGGGATGTGGAAATGTTCTCGAGGACCAGGTAACTCTTATTGAAGAAATTGTAATCTCTTCTAGAGACAGGCCTCGGGGCTGGATTGTCTGGTCTGTGAACGTATTTTAACATGATTTAATGTTATATAACTTATGTCTTATATAATAATATTTAATATTTTATTGGAATGTCAGAAATCCCACACCTCATCACGTGATTACCCACCAGATTATAGTGTCAGAGACCCAGTTTGCTGAGGGAGGATCCGGCAGGAAACACATGATGGGAGCCTTGGTAACGGACGATGGCAGTATTATTGGAGGCAGCGCCTTGCCTAACAAATTCGGTTAGTATTATTGGAGCTTGCCTAACAAATTTGGTAATTGTTCGCAGCTTTTAACCAAAAATTCCAACATGATGTTACTCATTCGTCATCATTAGGCTCAATGAGCGCCGTAGTCACTACAATTTGTGGAATGTGAAATACACCTGTTTCATCTCTTTTCCTCAGGATGCCACAAGAACTACCAGAGGCGTATTGTGGAAGAGGCAACACGTGTTATGCACTGTATAGCAAACAGACTGAAGTTAGCTCAGCAACACATCGACAGTGCTGTTATGTTCTACAAGATGGCTTTAAGGTGGGTTGTTTTAAAATAATCGATACCGAAACGGAAGAGATTCATCATATATACCGAACATTTTAAAATTCTCGTACTTTTCTCTGGGAAGAAGAGTCTCTTAAAATTGGTGTCACTCTTGAACTTATGTACAATGTACATAGATAACAATTTTGTAATATTTTTCAGTAAGCGAATATTACAAGGAAAGAGGAAGTCGCACGTGTGCGCGGCGTGTTTATACATTGTGTGTCGGACGGAACATACTCCACATATTCTACTGGATTTCAGTGAAATAATCAGGGTAAGTTGCTTTTAACTTAAGTTTGTGCATGAGTTTCATTACTGACAAGTTTTAGAATGGACCAGGACTGTATTAGACTGAACTAAACATTAGTCTCCATAACGTGGCACCTATACACACTGTAAGATCATAACCCCCCCCCCCTAAACCCCCCTAAATCCCCTCTCTCTACCTCATAACCCCCCACCCCCCCCCCCCCCCCCCCCCCCCCCCCCCCCCCTAAACCCCCTCTCTCTACCTCTCCAGGAGAACATGTTCCAGCTGCTCCGAGTCTACACTCGTCTCTGTAACGCACTGTGTATCAAGCTCCCTGCAGCTGACCCCTGTCTCTTCATCAGCCGGTACGCTCAGCGTCTCCAGCTCGGAGATAAGAGTGACGTTATCTGTGTCACTGCTATGAGACTGGTCTCTAGGATGAAGAGGGACTGGATGGCTACTGGTATGTCAACTAAAATGGGCCTGGAAATGTTTAACCAGTTGGTCTGGGTACCTATCAGAACGCAGGTTTTCTCTAAGTAAATCATCGCTGGTACAAGCTGTATCTTGTTATTTAAGTGACCACCACTGAGTGCTGAATTATCTCTTGTTCAGGCAGACGGCCAAGTTCTCTGTGTGGAGCGGCTCTTGTAGTTTCCTGTAGACTTCACAACTGTTCACGTCAGATCAGCGACATCGCTAAAATAGTGAGGAATGCCACTGCTACTATAACGAAACGGTAAGTTCCTTTGTTTCGATTATTAGTCTACAGTTCCGATTAATTGTCCATTAGAATTACACTACTCTGGTTGTTAACTCAGTACCAGTTGCTCACGAAACATACATTGTGTATCGAAGACTTGGCATAATTACTCTTTATGTCTTTAGTCTATACAGTGCCGTATACACTATACAGGGCCTCTCTATCTACTGCTTACTAGCCTACTACACTCATTTGTGATCTACACTCTGGTTTATGTAACACTTGGTTTCGTTGTGCAGCAGTTGTTTAAACTAGGGACGAAGAAATCATATCCTTCAATCTTACAATATTTTGTTTTATCACACTTTCGAGCCAAATTTGGCAGGAAAGCAGAATTGATATTGCATGCCCCGATGGGGAGCACTGGCTCTCACCCGGGGGCATGAAATATCAATCAGTTGCTCAGAGAGAGCCCGATATTCCCATATAATAGGAACAAGGAGCCCACTCTCAACAACTGTTCTACTACTGTGAGGTACTGATTTAAATAAAGATTTAAATCAACAACCTTAAGTAGTCTATGACCGTAAATGCAATGATCAGAAAAACTTTCCAAGATAAGGAAAAATTTATATTTATACCTGGTTTTGAAAATATTTCCTTGTGTTTGAGATGCGTCAAGCAAAATAAAATTTTTTGTTGTAAAACTTTTTCAAGCTGTTCCCTTTTTATTGCACTTTATAGTTCAAAGCTTAATTAAGCTTCGGATGATGAAACAAAGTAAAAACTCCCTGGCTTGTACGAGCTTTAAGTGACTTAAGGTTATTGAAAACGAGATCAAAGTTTACAAGCAGACTTGAAAGTTTCACAAAGTTTTGGTACTTGTCAGCGATACAATCAATCAGGATAATTAATTTCCTTAATCGCTTACTTGAAATTAAAAAGGAAGTGTCAGAACAAACTACAGTCACCCTCACAAAAAATAGTAAACACTAGACGATGTTTGATTAATTCGAACGAAGAAAACACACAAAACAAAGCCAGATTTCAGCCATTTCAGACCTCAATTTTAACCCCCTCTGATCCCTTCTTTGAGCCATATTCCATATAGAAATTGTGCAGAAATTATACTTGGCTTTTCCAAACCGGTTTCGCCTAGATTAGCTTGCGAAATTCGTGGCTGATCTATAAACAGACTGATAAAGAGACTTATATGTAGATTCTGTACAATAAAGAGCGGAAATTCTATCCCAGGACTAGTTTTAACTGAATTTTAGTTAGTGCAAATAAGTGCAATAAAAACATCCTATAAAATATATTATTTATATAAATATATCAAGGGACGAATGACGTAACTTAATCAGCTAATCTGGTTATAAATTAGTCTGGGCACTGGGGCAAACAGGTCCGATGATTAATGTGCTGCCATTCATTAGACCAATTCAATATTGGTAACAGTACGGGTGAACTACCTGGCCATGACCAGGGTGGTTATAGGCTGGTGGAGTACTGCGTTCTAAAATGTTGAAGAGATACATTTGAATATTACAAATGTTCTGATAATTTCCAGTTCAGATAATTTCTAGCTCGAAGCAGATAATGGCAAATAATGGCAAGTAAAGATGAATACTGACTAAGAACTAAGCAGAATACTTGATAAAATTCTAAGTCAACGATTACAAGTTGCATTGATTAAATCATTCTGAAATAACAGACAATCGAGAATCAAGACGGACGTTAATATTGTTGATGTAAATTAGGGAGTGTAGTGTATAATGTGGACTGATAAATAGACACTTATTATGACCCCACAGCTCTATTCAAATACAAGAACTAGGAAATTCTTTCACCTCATCGTAGATACAGATTATACGATAAGGACTGTGATGTATAATCAACACTTAAACGGATGTTCTATACATTATACTGCATCTACAGTTTTAATGACTCTAAAAATATCTAATAGAAATAAAGTATTAGAATCACCTCACATCAATTGATTTGCAGGATGTAATTACGTATCAAACGCGCTCGCGGCGGAATATTCTAGACTCATAAGTACAAGACCCATAGGCGGAAAACACATTAATATTGCATGCACTAGGTAGCAGTACAAAGCAAATTCAGCGCGGCACACAGCATTCACTGTGTCATAAATGTGAAACGCGAGATTCTAATTTCACGTATTGTAACTTTAATATCTGAAATACTAACTTATCGAGAGCTATATATAGCTTGGACATTATAAACATAAATAAGTTCGACATGTCTAGTTTTGCTTTGGTGAGATTTATAACTAACGTTTGATCAAATTCTGCTTTCCCGGCCAAATTTGGCTCCAAAGAAAGTGTGATAAAACATTAATCACATGCCTTCTCATGCGATATCAACATTTTCAAAACTCGGCAAGCCTCGTGATTGAAAATGTCGATATAACCCTCGGCAAGCCTCGGGAAATATCGAAACTTTCACTAACTCGGCAAGCCTCGTGGGCGAAAGTTTTGATATCGCATGAGAAGGCATGTGATAAATGTATAATATTCGTACTCTGGTCGTATTTTGAACAGCGAAAATATCACTGTATCATGCTATCACATTGTCAAGGCCCCTAAACGTTTACCCAATTCGTTGGGTAAATAAATCACCTGAATGTAATTCGTTCCACTTCCAGATTAGATTGCTGCACAATGAAAGAATATTTCAATAACGGTGAAAAGATTTACTACTCGTTCCTTCGCGATTTTATGATTGGGCGACATCTCTCCGATTCAGAGAGGTTATTCGGACAATAGTTTATGTCGGATCCTATCCTTGAAACTTTCCATAAGGTATGGTCAATGGTGGTTATAGGACGAATAATCTGTGTAAGTTTGAGCGAGCTTCTATTTGCCAAATCTAAGATATGATATTGATATTATAATAATTAAAATTATTAAACACAAAAAATATCTCCAATTGGGTGGTTTGCAGCGGTTCCAAAAAATATATCTGGAGATCCAACGATACGATTTTCTTGAAACTTTCTAGATAGTAAGATAGCATTAAGACAAATAATTTGTGCAAGTTTGGGTAAATTTCTAGGTGCCAAATTTGAGATATCACTTCAAACACAAGAACATAGTGCTGTCGGACAGATGTCGCTGTCGGACAGATGTCATGTTACCCGATTTTATTACCTCATGAGACAAACATTATTATATATAAAATGCTGAGGAAAATGTATTTTCTCTTTCTTATTTTTTTCTCTTATTTTTTTCTCTTATTTTTTCCCACTTATTTTCTCTTTCTTATCTTCTCAGTTCGTTATATATAGGACCTATATAAAGACGGTTCACTTTGGCGAAGGCTTCAGAATCTTTAATTTTGACCATTTTAAAGGCTTCACCGTCTTTAACTCATCGCAACCCGTCTTTAGATTTGCTGGTAGAAGTGAGGTCAGTGTGTGAAATGTGCTTTATTACATCCGATCTATTTTGAGCCCAATTTTGAAGCGTTGCCGTCTTTAATTATTTTTATTTGAAGGCTTTGTCTTTATGAAGTGCGTCTTTATAAAACAAACTGAGTGTATGTCTTTAGTCTCACACGTATCTTCTTCTATTTCGTTTCAAACCTACCTTTTAAAAATATCATTATCACATTTTGGTATCATATAGTCGAATTTACTAAACTTGTATCCAACTCGTTCGATTAAAAAAGTATTCAATTAAATATTCAATCAATTAAATATTCGATTAAACGTAATTCTTAGGGGATTAGATACCGGAAGATGGAAGAATATCTTAAAAAAGGACAAGATATTTACAAAACGTATTGTTCGTCAACAGAAACACGCCCAATCATGCTACCTAAAGCTCCACAACACACGTATATTGACATCTACCCAGACGAAGATGAGCCTGGACCGAGTTTTAGAGATGATAAAAAACGTCAATCAGACTATGAGACTGAAGTTTTAATTTTTAGAACATTGGAGGGGTCAAAGGAAGACATTATCGTTCTACACAATTTCGAACATACTCATCATCAATATCGCTTGTGCGATAAAAGTCATGTTATGAAAGGGTGTGTGGCTTGCCGAAAAACTCCCAACAATCGCGAGGGAGAATGCGATTTTTTGATCATTGGAAAAAACTATTTTGTCATCATTGAAGTTAAGAGTAAGTCGTGTTTCAGTGAAGAATCACAGCAAAATCCAGCATTAACTAAACAACAACATAAGGCAGGATTGCAGAAATCCCACAAGGAATCGATGACACAGAGGAAAAGAATGGTAGATTTGATCAGAAGTATAGAGAGGCACGCAAATATCTTTTCCTTTACTGCTTATCCTAACTTCTCGAAGAAATCATGCGCTGAATTCGATTTGAAACCTGGTCAGCTATCATCGATTATATTCAAAGAAGATACAGAAGATTTCGTATCATGGTGGAACAACAATGTTTCAGGGTTTTACATAGATCCATCGGATCAGTCTGTTGCACGAAACTGTGATTTTCGTGCAAAACATGAGAAAGTCAGGAACATGCTGCTTGCTATTTGGTGTACAGACAATAAGGGCCATTGTGATAAATCCAGATGCAGTTTAGGATGGTGTATCAAGGATATTGATGATAAACTGCGCAGTGGAAAGTTTACTTTTGAAAGTTTGAAAAGGAAGAAAAATCCAAACGTAGTTCCAGCCCCAGATGTCATAAGGGACTACCTAAAAGTGAACAACCTCACTAAAGAACAGTTTGATGCGTACAATTCGAAGGAACAGTTAGTTCTCATTAAAGGGCCTGCAGGAACGGGTAAAAGTATCATACTCATTGCTAAAGCAATACAACTTGCAAAGTCGGATGAAAAAAGAAAAATAATTTTTTTCCGTTCAGACACCCCTGCTAAGTGGGTTAAAACTGCTTTTGAAAGAGCAAGCATAAGCAATTATACACTTTCCCTTCCGGACACTGCCCTTTGGACTGAGTTGCAAATTTGTGAGATGATATCTCACAAATTGATTAACAATCAAGCAATTATAATCACCTATCTGGCTTCTATGATGTTTGAAGCAGAAGCGAATCTAGATGTTGACCAACTATTTTCAGAAATACTAACTTCACATCATGATTGTGATTTGTTTGTTGACGATCTACAAGTTGTGTTACAGATCGATGAGAACGATGATGATAAAACCATAAAGGTGTTTGGTTCTTTGTTGTTAAAGGATCAGAACAATCGTCATATCTGGATAAGTTGTGACATTGCACAGAGTGTATTTCTGCACGTACGTGACTTTATACTACCATTATATTCCTCCTTTCATATAATTACTCTATCAAAGAATTTGAGAAACACCTACGAAATATCGAAAAGTTTATCAGTGATAAGGGACCGCATAAAAGAATACACAGTGAGATCAGGAAGAGGCACCTATGGCAGCATGGTTCAACAAACACCAGGTCATTTCATCCGAGGACCGAAAATCGACATTCATGTTTTTAAGAACGATCATTCAGATACGATATCTAATTACCTAGAGAAAGCATTAGGCAAGCTGTATCGGGAAAATGTTTTGGGACAGTGCGATACAGCTGTACTTTTCCATGTGATTTCGCCAGCCAGAAACGATACGCTAGATAGATTGGCAGAAAAACAAATAGCAAAATATAGGTGTGAAGGAACTGCTGATACTTTATCCTTGCGTGGTAGCTCACTCACTTCTTCATGCGAATGGCCAGCTGTTATAGCAATACATGAATTCGCGGAATTTACCCTCCCCTCCCTATACTTAACTTTGTCTCGAGCTAGAGTGTACTGTTCAGTTTTGCTATTTCCAGGCTTTACTTCAACGCTAGAAGATATCGAACATTTCTTATCAGATGATTTCAAACGCTATGCTAATATCATACGATATTAACAATGACTTTGTACAAATCAAATGTATTCGATTGTTAATTTCAGGTGCACATTTAATTGGTCGTTCACATAAATTACGTTATCACTTTTTAAACAATTTTTAACCCCCTCCCCTTCCGTAATCAGTTTTACACATAGCTATTAGTATTGTGTCAAAATTACACTAACTTGTAATCATTTGGAAACCCCCCTCCCCCTTGGCTGATTACGTAATATGTGAACGACCCCTAACTCACAGATATATGTATATAAATTATAATGTATATATCTTGATTTCAATAAGAATTGAGCTTCTTTGCTTTATTGTATACCTACTGCAGTATATATTAAAATTGTGCTAAATGTCACCAAAATGGTTAAGGAAAACATATAATTCTCACTAAACTTCAGATACCTCTACTTACACGTGATTACTGATTATGAATAAATACACCTCCAATCACTGTGTTAGTACGGCCGTAATATTTTCACTTCCAACAGTATTTTGTAAGTTCAATATTCTCAGATTGAAGGAGTTTTCGGAGACTCCCAGTAGTAAACTGAGTATTGAGGAATTTGAGAATGTTGACCTGGGAGAAGAGGAAGATCCTCCCGCTTTTAAAGCTCTCAAAATCAAAAACAAATCCAGAGAGGTATGTAGTGAATAGAAACCCGATGTGATGATGAATGTCAAGAGTGCAGACAGTCTGATAAATATAATTGGTGTGCTTTTAATTTAGATTCTTATCACGTCTTTTTACAATTTAGCAACTAAAAACTCCTGGTATTGATGTTAAATTGAAAACAAAATGTTTACCCATATTATACCATTCTATCCCCTTTATAATCAAATTAACCTTCTACCAGTCTGATCTATCTCTGGTGGAACGAGAAGTTTGTCAATACCAGAAAGAGTTGGAACAGGAGATTAAAGTCCAGGGTACGGTTAAAGGTGACGAGGGAGCTGAAGTAGACTCCTCTTCTCTTTACAAACCCCCTCCTTTTATGGAGAAGACTCCTAGCTGTAGCACTTCTGGTTAGTTGGAGTGGAACTGTTTACACTTTGTGGTGATGATTATTCATACCTCGTTCTGGGTGCATACTTGAACATTTGATTTGTTGACACACTGAACTCCGGGCCAGATAATCCATTAAAAGCTGACAATCTCTGTTGAAATGTGAGAATATGAGAATGTGAGAGACCTAACTCCTCAGGTCCGGAATCAGGAGCACAAGGTCAAGGTATCAGAACAGCCTACGGTGTGATTCCTAACTACCTGGACGGAGAGGGAGCTGAGAAAAGAGATGCTAATCCTCCTAGCGAGAAGGAAACTGTGTCTGCAGCACAGGATGAAGTGAAGAAGGAGGCTAAAATTAAACTAGAAATGGAGGAAACCGTAAGTTCGTCTTTAAACACGGTTTTAAACTAGATTTGGCTTTATAAATCGAATAGCGTAAATTTGTTTATTTTGAAACTTCACTTGCTATTAAGAAGTAACTATTTTTTAAACTCAGGGATTTTCCGATGTGGATGACGCTGAGATTGAATATCTAATATTAACTCCAAAGGAAATCGAAATAAAGAAGAGACGGTATGTTGATGATGATTTAAAATATTTTATAGTCTTTAAATCAAGAGAAACGATGTTGCGTCATTGGTTTGAAATTTGAAACGTTTTGTTTCTCTCTCCAAAGACATCCCTTTATTTCAGTTGGGCTGAGTCGGATCTGGATGAGTTTTTAGAAGAGAAAGAACGGAAGAAAAGGGAGAAGGAGGAAGAAGAGAAGAGAAGGCCTAAACGGAAATACCGACGAGTACAGCGAGCTCTAAATGCGAACAAGGGAACTGCTAAAACTCCTGCAGAAGCGATGGAGAGAATGATCAAGGAGAAAAAGCTCTCTACTAAGGTAAGAATGATAACATAATTGTGGGAATGTATACACGCATAAATCAGTGATGAAAGCAAAAATGTTTTCACAGCGTGTAATCTGACTGTAAATTGTACTGTTTTCAAACATAAAAGTTGTCGCGAAACAAGATATACTTTACAATCTAACTATTTCAGATAAATTATGACGTGCTGAAGAAGCTAGGTAGTGAATGTGACGCTACGATAGATCGAATAAGGAGGGATACGGAAACAGATACCACCGATACCAAAAAAGAAAGGTAACTACAATGTTTTGAAAAACCTTCATATCCGAGAAGCATCGTCACTTGTGGCAAAAATCATAATTTCAGTAGAAAATCAATAATCATGAGTTCACATTGTGGATCAGCAATTTCGCCCCTCACTATAATACTATAATACCTCCGCTACTGAATGTATTATAACTAATATAATACTAGCTCAATACTCGCAGCATCTCTCTAACCTCAATACCCACACCCACTGTATACACGATTCTCAGGTTAGATAGTGTAGTATCAGATAGAACACGACACGACACAGCAGAGTCTCAGGTAGATGACAGGATGCTGGTTGAAGAGGACTACGCTGCAGATCACGAAGAGGATGATTACTTCAACTACTCTGAAAACTTAGCCCTGAATGATGCTCTCCACGATTATTGTTAGTTGCAGGGAATATTCATATTGATATATTACGTAAACTGGATATTAGACATTTTAGACCCCATTCTCCTCCTGTCCTACAAAAGCCACTTTACACATATTTTGTATCTAGAACTACAATAAGGTAAGTATTTCTAAACCCCGTCCTGTCTTGACCGATAATAGATCTGGATACTGGTCGGTAGGTGAACCAGTAGTTAAGGGGACATACACCAAAAGCTTTTATGCCGTGGCCCTGTTGTTAACTTCATATTAAGAAAGTATGCATAAAAACAATAAGATTTGATACATTACAAATTATTTTTGAGTATACGCACATTCGAAAACAAAATTATTTTATTTTTCCAAAGTTTTGGAAATTTTGAGAAGTCTGTCACTGTAATACCGATATTTCAGTCATTTTAAACGTTTTTTGACTGATTTATTTACTGAACATTACTTACAATCCGTGCAAGAAGCCATTGAAAGGATTATATAATTGAACAATAAATGACAAAGTTACAGGACAAACAAGGTCGAAAAAAGAAAAATTGAAATTTTTGCCTACTTCTAAAGTTGTACATTTCACCAATCACCCGGGTCAGCAGATATTGCTTCAAAAATTCTTGTGAGTGTAGCTGATGATCATATCAAAGTTTTTGGAGTAGGATTTCTCTCAGATTTGAGTTTTAAGGTATGAAATGTGGCCTCAAACGACTTAGTAAAATTCATCGTGAAAAAGGTACTAAAAGATTCGTCTTATCAAGCTGATTACGATTCTGTAAAAATTATTCCAAAAAAGCTGATACTTTTTGAGTTATAGGCATTTTAAGCCTTAAATCTGCCATGTTTTGCCCTTTGGAAAATAAGAAAATAATTTTGTTTTCGAATGTGCGTATACTCAAAAATAATTTGTAATGTATCAAATCTTATTGTTTTTATGTATACTTTCTTAATATGAAGTTAACAACAGGGCCACGGCATAAAAGCCTTTGGTGTATGTCCCCTTAATACACCTGTAGTACTACACCTGTATCTGTTGTGTATTTTTACTGGTCCAGATTCCAGATCTATATCTCAACGATCTCTTATCGTTTTGAGTTCCATTTTAATTTTAATTTTTGCTCTTTATACCTCTTAGTCTTAATGATCCTTTAATTTGCAAATCTTTCAGCCGCTGATGATCTTGAAGATGAGTGAGGCAATTGCTGAAGTTCAGTCCAAAGATGGGATTCGTAAACTAATGAACTTACAAGTTTCACTGTATATTGTGAAAAGTGAATGCATATAAATCGTAAATTAGTCGTGATAACAGTAGAGAAACAATGATTGACTAACAGCAGCTAATTGTACGTTTTATTTGCACAGTTTCTACATTCTAGAGGATCAGTTTCAAATTCGATGAAAGTACTTTATTTTCTAAATTTTTATCTTGGATTCAGAATATCATCGGTGTTGGATTTTATTGTGATTCATGAAATGTTGTATACGTGATTCGTTGTATTTGTTTATTTTTAAAACAAGAACATGAGTTTTCATTTTCGAAAGATTAAAATGGACAAAGATAATTTGAAAATAATCAGACTGTTGTATTGAACAGAGGTTTTCAGCGCGATGCAATTACAATATTTGTTTCAAATCGTCGACGAGTTACTATATATACGCTCGCGCGGCCGTCGCGTTGTATTAATTCTATCATACTTACTGCATACTGCATGGGCGGCGCTCAGCCTGTAATTTATGAACTTGACCATTGTTAATGATCTGGCCCGGCGCGCGCTACTTTGTAGCTCGTGCCATTCGAGAAGAAAGCGGCGCGCGCTACTTCAAAGAAATTTAGACGAGTAACATCCGTCAATTTATGAACATAATAGCCTGGGGTCTGCAGTACAGGTAAGATCATACTTGTAGCGCAATGCACTACTGGGCCGCGCCGCGCATCAAATAATTCTTCTCGCAACCACAGCAGATCTGAGATCGGCGAGATGCACCACTGGGCTTCACCGAGCTGCGAAGGATTGACATAGTGAATCAAAATCATACACGCACGTTGCACAACCCTTCATTTTCGGCTCGCCTCATATATTACCTGGGGACCTTTTGTAGGTTTATTATAACCTACCAGGACGCGCGCCGATTTGGACTCGTCGACGGTAATATTTGAAACAAATATTTTACGAGTATCAGTTCGCAGTTATCACCTGTCAACCCAGTAAGTGAGAACTTGCCTTGGAAGAGCCTCAGGCAGCCCTATCAAGTTATGCCAAAGCCCTCTGCCCTCTGTCATCGGTGGACCTTTGTGATGTGTACCATCCAATACACTAAAAACCTTTTCATCCCATTAGAGAAGTGTATAACCAATAACTTTGTATCACGTTGCGACCTTGTAGCGAGATGCGCTACTGTGCCGCGCCGAGCTGCCATGAATTGACATCGTCAATTAAGTTGCGACCCCCACGGTCGTTTCACTATCGTCCTGCAACGATACAGGGGGAGCCGCGCACTTCGTGCGCGGCGGGTCATACAACGTATGACAACAATAACTATAAGAGAAAAGTTCATTCCGGCAATTATTGGTAGGAACGTGTCCGATCACTTACACAGGAGAATGCGCCACCTGTATAGGATTGTATAAGACTGTCATGTAACTAGTAAGATTTGGGGGGCTTACCCGGCTTGATATTATTGTTGATCCAGTAGAGATCGCGGAGAAGGAATACCAGACGTCACTCAAAATAACATAGGTATGGTGGCCGAGGAGTGTCATTTTCAATTTTTATTTAAACAGCAATTCCGAAAATGAGTCTCCTCGGCCATGGCCGAGCAGTACCAAACAATATTCCGAGAAAATTAACCTCCTCAGCCATGGCCGAGCAGTACCAAACAATATTCCAAAAATGAGTCTCCTCGGCCATGGCCGTCGCCATGATGGCTGATTGACCTCATTTATATTTGCCAGGACAAGGAGACATCCCTGATAAAGTTGGATTAAATTAAGATAAGGGCAGAGTAGACAGCCTCAAGTTAGTTAAAGAATTACGCTTGAGGAAGGAGCTCACTGAGATAATGAGTGAAGTGGATAAGACTACCAGGGAGTCACTGCAGCTGGCACAAGAGTATGGGTCAGGAGCTTGGCTAACATGTCTCCCCATTCAACAACTAGGGTATGCTTACCGAAGTAAGGCAAGACTTCCGAGATGCTATTCATCGATCTCGGCGCAGTTTATATCCCCGCCGAAAGCACACTCCCCAAATTGCGCACATTGCTGCAACTTCTTTCAAACTTCATGAATCGAGATAATTTATTTTTGCAATGTATTCAGAGTTAATATGTGCACTTATACAAATCACTTGGAATACTTTTGAAAAAGAATAACAAGCTCGAAAACGCTACTGACGTATTTCTCCATAACAAGCACAATAGCGTGAGAAGCTTTTGTCGAGGTGCCTCTAAAGTGATTTTAAACGATTCCCCGTTCAATTTTGGTCGAGAAACGCCTACTTAGTGCATAATCAAGGAAGTTATAGTTTTAAACTAATTACAACACTACAAATCTATTACATTTATTGAGAAAATTATGTAATGTAACGCGATGGAAGTATTTTAAGCGGGCATATCCTGTCCAAACCCAGGATACATGACATAAAAGATTCGTTTTCACTTGTTTGCATGAAAAGCATAAATAGACATATTTCATACGTATCAAATTAGATGTGCTTTTGACAGAGATATAACGTGCGCCATTCATCTCCGGTATGGTTGGGATTTCCCTAACACCCCAATATTCTGTGATTGTGGAGCTAATAATGACCACAATCATATCCTCAACTGTAAGAGAGGGAGGTATGTGACCATCATAACAACGTGAGACTTAGTTGCAGAATTACCTTAGGCTGGTGACCAAGGATGTGAGGATTGAGCCCCTGTAAACACCTATAGAATCAAGCCACCTTCCAATAAAAGGGCAACAATGGTGATAAGGCTAGGCTCGATATATCAGCAAGAGGAGTGTGGAGCACATTTTATTTGAGAGGACTTTCTTCCTACATATCAAGGAAAGACCATGCCACAGCCCTACACGCTGCACGAGAATGAGAAAAAGAACTAGTTCATGAACTGAGTGCTACAATTGGAGAAAGGGTCATTCGTCCCCCTTGTATTTACCACTACAGGAGGAATGGCACCTGAGGCCAAGCGTTTCATAAGGAGACTTGCTGTGTTGACAGCCGTAGACTGGATATCCTCAATTTGACAACGCTGGCAGAGCGGCGAATACGTGGGGACCTTATTGAAGCTTTTAAAGTAACTAGTGGTTTGACTGAATATAGATCGGCTTTTTTCAGAATGAGCAGATCTGGTCTTAATCTTGTTTCAACTAATAGATGTAGTAACGGTGTAACTAAAGTCAAGAATCTCCAGTTTTCTTTTCTTCTGGAGCGAGTCATTCCTTATTGAAACAAACTCCCTTCAGATGTCAAGAACTGCTCTACAGTTTTAAGCTTTAAAGTTAGATTGGAAGGATTTAAGAAAGAAATGATTTCTAAAAACAGTGTAAATGATTTTTATTTTTGGAATGTTTTGAATGAAGTTTTAGGGAAAATTGAAGGACCCAGTTATTTAAGCAATAAGGAGAGACATAATGAATATCTTTGGTTTCATCCCTTTGTCGCAAAGAAGCGTTTTATAAATCTTTATTCCACTGGGAAGTATTAATGAATTATTTATAGATAATGTATTAGATTTTATTAATTCATAAAATTGAATTTGATAAACTGTAGACACTGCAGCCATGTGATATGTAACATCAAAACACGCCTGAGTGGCGTAACGAAGGACCCCGCTGTGCGGGGGGGGGGGGGGGGGGGGGGCAATCTTAGGGGGGCGCCAAATCGTCGTTTGAATGTGGGACAATTTCGAAAACTTAACTAAAGTACTAGCAAAACTGTGCGTTTTGCTCTTGATACACACTTTTTTAGAGATTTTACCGGCGTATCCTCTAAAATCACCTAATTTGTTCAATTTTAGGGAGGGGGCACCAACAGGGTGGTGCTTTTTCGGCGGGGGCGCCAACAGGCAACGTTACCCCACTGCCTGAGCATGGATATAATGAGGAGTGTGCAAGTAGCAGTTAGAGGTGTACGTAAGAAGGCAAAATAGGCATGAACCACCCCTATATCGAATGTCTCCTTCAACCTGATACCTGAGGAGAAGAGCTACGAGGGATAGATGATAGTAGTAGTAGTAGTAGTAGGTGACAGAAGCTTCTAAGCTTTCCGTAGTGCCCCCAACCTGCTTTCAGATATAGAGGTCATATATGCAATCAGCTTGCCACCGGGCGTCTCTGGTCGGCGAGCCACCAGTGGCACCTGCGCGTAATAATATGCCATACGGGTAATAGACCCCGGTTTGGCTACTCTGTTATTCAGCGTGAGTGGCCGACCCCACAACGCCGTTGCGCGGCACCGCGCGCACCACAGCTGCCCGCGCACGCTCGCAGACCGCCATGTAGCGGTGCTGACGGAGCACACGCGCGCTCACCGAGGATGCACGCGTCGCACACGCTATGGCAAATAATGGAAAAGAGAATCGCTCTCAGTACTGAGAAGTTGGAACTAAAGGAGCCACCCTAGACTCTTGTCCGGATTGCATCGCAATAGCTCCCATTCGCTCCTCGTTCCCAATCCTGAGAGCGGTAGCTGGTATGAAGAGATTAATGTAAAGGAGATGGGTGATCAGGTTCCTCGTTTCCAGTACTGGAGGGTTGGAACTAAAGGTGCCAGCCCGGACTCTAGTCCAGATTGCATCGCAATAGCCCCTTGTCGTCCCTCGCTTTCGTTCCTGGTAACGGTGTGTGGTTGCTATGGTAACAGTGTGTAGTTGCTATGGTAACGGTGTGTAGTAGCTGTGGTAACAGTGTGTAGTTGCTATGGTATCAGTATGTAGTTGCTATGGTATCAGTGTGTAGTTGCTATGGTAACAGTGTGTAGTAGCCATGGTAGCAGTGTATAGTTGCTATGGTATCAGTATGTAGTTGCTATAATAACAGTGTGTAGTTGCTATGGTAACAGTGTGTAGTAGCAGTGGTAACAGTGTGTAGTTGCTATGGTATCAGTATGTAGTTGCTATGGTAACAGTGTGTAGTTGCTATGGTAACAGTGTGTAGTAGCCGTGGTAACAGTGTGTAGTTGCTATGGTATCAGTATGTAGTTGCTATGGTATCAGTGTGTAGTTGCTATGGTGACAGTGTGTAGCAGCCATGGTAGCAGTGTATAGTTGCCATGGATAGATGATATTTATATTATATTTATTGACTTTAGATTGAAGCTATGCTAAAGAACTATTGTGCACACACCCAAAGAATTGGATCATTTTTTTTTCAAGCAAATTCCTATTTGCAAATTTCTTATTTTACAACCAGTACTAATCTTTAATCTTTGTTTTGAAAGAAGACAGAAACCATCAATAATTTGTGATGTAATATTAAAATATATATCTATTTTAGAATCAGGCATATGACTGGTGCTAAGGCATTGACCAGGCTAAGATCCTCATCTCCCCGTAAAAAGATTCGAAAGAGACATGCTTCTAGGTACTTTTATTATCTTAATTGATTGGATTGATTGATTGATACCTATTATAACCATAACATACGTGCTCTATGATAACACAACTTAATATAATGATTTTTCTGAGATTAGGACAAGATTAAGAATGATAGCTCTCAAATCACTGCAACAGAACATCTTGTAACTTTTTGTAGATTAATATAATATTATATAATACGTTGACGTCAAACAATTTCTGCAGCCCAGAACGTGTTAGACCTGAACACAACAACTCACCGATAAAAAGTAAGTTTTTTCTTACACAGTAATTGAAACATTATATTATTAGTTCTTTAATATGACGGTGTATTTAAATCTGTAATCAATTAATACTTCAATTTGGGCTTAATCTCAGAGAAAAAGAGGTGCATAAAGCCAGTATGGGCCACTTCAACACATTACGATAACGAAGAACACAGTGAATCTGCCGATGATGAGATGTGAGTTAACAAACTGCTTCAATTTTAAACAGCAATTTTTTTTTATAGACTCATCATGACCATGTTTTTAGTTTTAATATCCCTTAGCAATAAGGATAATCCGTAAATTGTGCATCATTAGAATTGGAATAAGAATGGTGAACATTAAAGCAGAGCCCTCACAAGAAGGCAATATTGTTCCTTACATGATTCAACCTATGGCAGACCTTCCTATAAAGACCAAGAAGAGAAAGGGTGACAAAAAACCTGTAAGTATGATCTCTTTGATAAATAATCAATTTACCGTTTGATCGATATTTTGTTGTTAGATGTATCGATGCAGTGACATTACCATTCAAGAATAAAAATGATTATTTGAAACTGAAGATACATTTTAATTTACCCAGGAAAAGGTAGTTGAAAAGCCTCGCTCAGTGATGTTCTCGCCAATAAAGGCACCGGACCCCTCCTCTCCCATTCGAGCCCCATCTCCTCCCACTCTTCCTCCACTCGTACAAACAACCAAAAGAGCTGCTCTAGATATACCTGTTCTAGGCTGTAAGTTCGGACCTGACACCTTGTCAATTGATTATATTGCTGTACGAAATGCATCTACCTATCTTTTAATCTAGTGGAATATTTTTAGTTTTATTGCAGATTGCCAGATAAATCATTGATGTTCTTTCAAATTTCAGAACTATATAATATATGTTTTCCACAGTGAGTACATATCGAATCAATGGAAGAAGGTTGGTGAACCAGGCCATTAACGCTTCTTTAGAGTTTGGATATCGTCTGTTCGACACAGGTGCGCACTACAACAATCAGCGTGACTTGGGGCACGCATTCCGAGAGTACTTGCCCCAACACGGTCTAAACAGAGAGGATATCTACATAATCAGTAAACTTGGTCAGTCTCATTGGTTTGTTTCTCTTAAGCCTTGTGATACATTTTACAGTGGAAAGTTCATCACAGAAATATTTAAATTATTTGCTGTGTAAAGTTTTAGGAGCCTCTCGAATTTCTGCTCAGTAAATGCGTTTATTAGCAACTGAAACGAATGGCAGTGAATAACTATAGGTAGTCGGTGGTAACAATGTTAACCGCATTTAGTAACATAATCCTGTTTATAATGTATATATAATATGTCATATTGTTAAGTTACAATGAGATTGAGTGTAAGTTCACACTTGTAAAATAATTACGTGTAAAACTAGCTACGTAAATCAGGCACTCAACAAATCAACTACCGAGAATTACCTAAGGAACAAGTAAAACTAGACGATTAGCACACTAGTCACTATCAAAAATATGCCACATTTTTCACTGCCCATTCACTGTCATATTGATAGCGCTAGCAGGTGCTGATAAGACATGGGCTCAGTTATTTTTATTTGTTTTAACTTCAAACAGAGCACTATACTGATACAGAGCACTATACTATCGACTCTGCACTGCCCACTGATCGTTAATCCAACACAATAGCTTATAAAACAGTGCGTGTGTATCAAATCAAATTATTCGTCACTATGAACTAATAAATCATGATAACCAAGTTATCAATTTGTAAAGTTTTGGTTTTTTAAAAGAATAAACGATAAAGGTTACATCATAGTTTTCAATTCTCATATTCACGTATATTAAATAAAATTATATTGTTATGTATCATATAATTTTGTAAAAATTGGCCGGTGTACCAAAAACCGGTCCCCAAACAAACAGCAGTCATCTTCTTTTCTCCCCAGATCCAGGCTGCATGTCCTACGAGGATGCTATGGAGTCAGTAGAACGCTCCCTGAACCACCTCCAGACTGACTATTTGGATATTATCTTACTGTACTGGCCTGAGCCTCATCGTGAGTAGAGTTTTTTTAATTGAGAATTTTAAACGTAGTACCTTGCCCCCCCCCCCCCCCTACCTTGTGATGTGTCCGAACATTTTGATAAGTTCTTTATATGGTCACCAAAGCTAGAAGTAAACTGTCTTGGGTGTTCAGTGTGTTTAAGACACGGGATAAAGTGGTTATGATGACCCTCTACAAGTCTCTAGTCAGAAGCTTATTGGAGTACTGTTGTCCGCTGTGGGACCCAGTCAAGACGACAGAGATTCAGCTTTTGGAGGGGGTCCAGCGTACCTTTACAAGCCGCATTGGTGGTCTATACAGCTTAAACTACTGGGAGAGGCTAGCTCATTTGAAGTTAATGTCCCTGCAACGGAGAAGGGAGAGATACATCATCTTGATGATGTGGAAAACGTACCATAACGTTGTTCCAAATAGCTGTAGCATCGAGTTTGTGGAAACATCCAGATATGGCACTAAAGCAGTTGTTCCTTCTCTATCAAAGTCGAGTTCGATGAGAAACCAGACACTGTACGATAGCTCGTTCGCAGTAAAAGGATCCAAACTGTGGAATAAGGTGCCGAGTGAAGTGAAAGCCGATAAAACGTTTGCCAGCTTCAAAGTCAGTTTGTCGAAGTTTCTTGCTTTGATACCGGATAACCCTCCGGTTTCCGGTTATACGTGCAGCTGGTCGAATTCCTTGGTAGACTACACGCCATCACGGTGGTCAGACATCTGATGACCCTTCCTGCTACGAGGATAAACCTTACCAAGTAAGTTATTACGTCGAGATGTGACGTTACCAATTTAACGTAATGTCAATTGTGTTGGAGTTAACCGATTAATCCATTATACAGTCCTCTTTACTAAAGGTAAGTATAGCGGCTAGTCACTATCATAGTAGACAATAGGACTTGTTATTAATTGTTATTATGATAAACAGTGATGTACTGGCAGCAGATGTAAGATCTCTGTCTTAGTTGTTGGTGAGTCAGGTCAGCGACGTCCAGGTGACACTTCATATTGGACTCATCTATAACCATTGTACGACAGAAACATTTGAACTTATTGTTATTACCTGATAATTCTCAACATAGGTCACATTCTGTGGCAATTCATCGATCGCTCTTTGATCGTTTGCAGCTTCAGTTCGTTTCATCACGTGATTATTGATTAAATTCGTAGTCACATTTCTGCAGCTAAGTTAGGTAGATACTTGTATTGGATAAACGCAAAATTGAGAAGAGTCGACTGTTTTTTGTCAGTTTACCCCTTTTTTCAACAAAACAAATGATCTGAAATTAATGCAGAAGTTAGGAAGTCAAGATAAGACTAAAACAAATGTTGACACGTGATCTGAGAGGTAGTAAAACGTGACTCTGAATTCAGTGATACCTCAACTCAGCTTTGGCGACTGATCAGTATTATAGTGCTAATGGTATCACGCGTTACTATTTACGTCATATATATATGACGTAAATAGTAACTTTGATATATATATATTGATATATTATATATATATCAAAGTGGGGATGTAAGCTCCAGGTGCTAATAATAACGGTACAGTTCGAGCTGGTTGTATGATCTTGTTGTAGCTTCTGACTTGGGAGATTGATGACGGAATACGATTGTTGTAATTATTTATCGCATCAGCGAGTTTTAATACTTTCAACACTACTATATATAACAAATAATTTGAGATCATGAATACGATGTTGTCACATTGAAACGTTGAATAATTCCTTTCCTGATAAGAGCCTTTTCCTGGTCGCATCAAACGGGATCAATAGAAATTTACTCGAGAAATCATCAGCGAGTTAGTTATAGCATTCTGTTATTGGATCTAGAGTATTGGATCAGGGCGTTATTTTGAGTTCTAATGTTTACCGTGCCAATTCAGTATAGTATAAACAAGCATGTGACATTATATTTTAGTAATCAAGATTACAACGGTGTTAACGTCTTCAACACCATACTGAGGTCAGTAACGGACTAACTGGTACCAGTTACTGGCCAGCACTGGTAGTGGTACCAGTTACTGGCCAGCACTGGTAGTGGTACCAGTTACTGGCCAGCACTGGTAGTGGTACCAGTTACTGGCCAGCACTGGTAGTGGTACCAGTTACTGGCCAGCACTGGTAGTGGTACCAGTTACTGGCCAGCACTGGTAGTGGTACCAGTTACTGGCCAGCACTGGTAGTGGTACCAGTTACTGGCCAGCACTGGTAGTGGTACCAGTTACTGGCCAGCACTGGTAGTGGTACCAGTTACTGGCCAGCACTGGTAGTGGTACCAGTTACTGGCCAGCACAGGTAGTGGTACCAGTTACTGGCCAGCACTGGTAGTGGTACCAGTTACTGGCCAGCACTGGTAGTGGTACCAGTTACTGGCCAGCACTGGTAGTGGTACCAGTTACTGGCCAGCACTGGTAGTGGTACCAGTTACTGGCCCTGGTAGTGGTACCAGTTACTGGCCAGCACTGGTAGTGGTACCAGTTACTGGCCAGCACTGGTAGTGGTACCAGTTACTGGCCAGCACTGGTAGTGGTACCAGTTACTGGCCCTGGTAGTGGTACCAGTTACTGGCCAGCACTGGTAGTGGTACCAGTTACTGGCCCTGGTAGTGGTACCAGTTTCTGGCACAGTTACTGGCCCTGGTAGTGGTACCAGTTTCTGGCACAGTTACTGGCCCTGGTAGTGGTACCAGTAATTACTGGCACAGTTACTGGCCAGCACTGGTACCACACCTACATAACTACTTGGATATAAAAATTTCAAATATTTAGAATTTAATTAGTGTTGTTAACAGTAGACCATTTCTGTTGCCTGTGCTGTGCTCTGCTAATTTCACCACACGATTCAATTGAATGTATAATTTTCTATATTCGGTAGTGTATTATTGAGTTGCAATCAGTTTTCATTCTATATCTTTACTGAGTTATCATCAAATGTAGCCTGTTACATTACTGCTTCAATCTTCATGGTCGACTGAAGTGAACGATACAGAGCACTTCCTGTTGAATACTGCAACAAGTGGAACAGCAAGCTCTCCTATATCTGTTTTAGTGAACTAATCGCTCTCCAGCCAGAACACTATTGTTCCAGATATCCTAGAGTCTAGACTCGCCCAATTGTAGAGTGTACACCGTGCCGCCAGCTGCACTGTTTTGCTATAGAGTACATTGTTTCGTAGTAGAGCTGTAATCGTTGTGCCCAGACTTGACGTGCCCTGTAACACTCTTAGCCTGGTATTTCTGTATTATGTGTTTAGTTTGCTCATATTGCACCACTGTGTGTTGTATTATGTGTTTAGTTTGCTCATATTGCACTACTGTGTGTTGTAAACATACTTTTTCCTGTAACAGTTGATCTAAAATAAAACTCTAAATTGCAATCAAAATGAAGAGTAGTACCTTGTTAATAACAGTATTACTCTTAAGTCTTATTATTTACATTATTCAAGCCATGGGAAAAGATAATGTTCTCGATTTTGGAGAAGGATCTACCCTGAATCTGGGGCTCGACGAGAACCTACGGATATTTCTGATTGTGCTGACTTCACTGATTATCATCGTTGCTTTGACAGGTATTTTTACCGTAGATAATAAAACGATAAACCTTCTAAAATATCGAAATATTTCGATATATGTTCAAAATTACGAATTTTTTTCAAATGAGAAAGGTTTTAGGTATTATCGAATAATATTCCCTTCCGCTCCCAGGAAATGTGCTGATTCTGTATGGAAGCATATTTCGAGGAGCAGTAAAGATGGAGGCAATAGACCTGACACAGATCTACAGTAACGCAGTGTGTGATATCCTCCTCATGGTACTCTTCTACATCCCCATCCTCATCACCCTCATCAGTAATGAATACACGCTGGGAGACGCCTGGTGTACCTTCACTGCCTACTTTATGCCCATGTCTATTATGATATATATGATCCTGACTAACGCTATTGGAGTTGTGTTCAGAGTGAGTCAGCTGAAGAAGCCTGCCAAAGTAAGAAGTACTGTTCCCATCTCAAGGGTGTACTGGGTCTATCTAGCTTGCGCTGTGGTGGCTACTGCACCTTCCATAGTCTTCTCTGCTTTGGAAAGAAAAGAAGAATACTTCATGTTGGGTAAAGTGTCATGTTCGTTCAGACCGAAACAAAACGACAACGTTCTCAGGGCTATCTGGTGGATCTACACAGTGTTCCTTGTCGCTCTTCCACTTTCTATCCTGGTGTCTGTTAATATCTACGCGGGACGCGTTATCTCCAAAGTGCTAGAGAACAGTAGAACTGCCACTAATGAGCAGAAGTGTCGTGTCAGCCTGGTGATTTCCACAATTTGCTGGAGTTTCCTCCTATCCTATCTCCCTATCATTGTTTTCAACATAATGATGTTATCAGGGTGGGGAGAGAGAGACGATTGGATGGAACCGACCTGGTCCATCATCCCAGTATACTTCCTCTGCATTACGTCCGTGACTACCCCCTCTATTCTGTACATTTCTAATGTGAAGTTCAGAGAGTATGTGAGTGGGTTGGTGAGATGTGAGGGGAGAGAGAATAATCCTTCTAGATGTATACCTGCAACAGAGTGATTGGGGGGGAGAGAGAATAATCCTTCTAGATGTATACCTGCAACAGAGTGATTGGGGGGGAGGGAGAATAATCCTTCTAGATGTATACCTGCAACAGAGTGATTGGGGGGGAGGGAGAATAATCCTTCTAGATGTATACCTGCAACAGAGTGATTGAGATCCTTCTGACTTAAAACCCATTTTCAGTAGCATAGTCATGTCTCAATTTGCTAATATTACGCTTTTAGCACTCAAGTATTTCCTAGGTTCGACCTTGGGTAACAATTTACCCCCACGATGTTTTACTTATATCTTTACCACAACGTCCAACGTTGATATTTTTTGAGTTTTATCTGCACTAAATCATTTTTGTTTTTCTAAAAGATGAAACATCGAGTTTTATTACAGGTTTTTTCTTATCATTGATTGAAATGAACAGCTTTCAAAACCCGTTCAGATAAAATTATAAACACCTCCGGGTTAGAATAATCAGCCGGGCGGGCGGGATATATTCTGATAATCCCGGCTCCCGCTGTCAGTTTTTACCCGCTTAATAAATAAACCGGCACAGCTTCTATAATCCTGCCCCGCTAATTTGGCTGAACAAGATTTGTTTTGTTTCGATACCTATTCCATGAGAATTTCATCCGCGCACTGTCACGTGTTTTGATGACGTGTATCACGTGACTAACTACTACAACGCGCATTGATCTACGGATCGGTTTAATTTCAGGCGCTGGCAAAACTCCAGTACACTGCTTACATTACTTGGACTCTTACATTACTTGGACCAGTTCCAGAACCTTTCTCGACGGTTACATTTGTCCGGTAAATTTTGTCGTAGCAATTGTACTGTTTGATATGAGCCATGTATTATAGTCGTCTACTTTGATGAACTTCATGACACGATATCATTATCAGCTCCACCATTATCGCTTGCCAGGCTTAACTCGACGCCCCTTATCGATATTCATTCAACGTTCTGACTGAGGAATAATGTTCAAACAGAACGCCAATTTCAAATGTCATAGTACCTTAGTTTTATTTATCTAGTAGTATAATATACGTCCCAATTCCATTTCATATTTTCCATACTGATATGGTAACACAAATCCGAGTCAAACACAATAAGTTTCAACTATCTTTCCTCTGAGCCTCTATATCGAGCTACTATCGTATTGTTCCGAATGTAGAGAATTTAGTAGGCCCGTTTTTATGTTTTCCTTAATCTCCCCTACTAACTTCTTGTGGCTGGCTTTCTCCCTTTTGGAACGATACGGACTAATATATAGATAGCTGTAAAACAATAATGTTTCTTCAAATTGCCGGAGTTTCTAAACACTTCATTAGACTGCATCAGAAATTTTAAATTTCATTTGCATGGCCGAGTCACTGTCCTGTGAGCAGTACTCCACACTCTTCTGAATTCGTTCACCCGCGGTTTTTCGCCAGTAATTTCCAGTAAGTCTGCTACAATTGCCTACGTGTACGCACCAGGTCCTCACTTCTGTCCTCCTCTTTAACTTCTGTTTTGAAAATTTAATTTTTTCACAACTTTTGTTTTAAAAATGTCGCGATAACGTTTGATCTCGTTTTGAGAAGACTAACCTGATCGACGGAACTTGATTAACGGTAATGGCGTTTTTGCGACAAATGAGAAACGTGATTACCAGATCATATCGAATATTGTTTCTTCCGAGAATCTAATTTCTAGTCTTTTTGCAGACCACGCACGATCAAATTGATCGTGCGTGGTGTCCATCTAATGTGTGATGGAAATGATCTGAAGGTAAGAGCCAGCGTCATTGTGGAATCAGAATAAATTAAGATTCTCAGTTCGATAAATACAGGAAAGAAGCAACACCTGTTTTGAAATAATCGGTCTCTGTAATGTACTCAAACAACATATTTATAGTCAAATATACCTCCGAAAGTAAGTAAATTCATGATTTGTATTCTCTGTCGGCCTTGGTTGTGATCATTACCCTAGCACCGTAAATTACCGGGCGGGAGGGGTTTCCAACTGCTACTCCAACCACAGATGTTACCAGAGTCAGCTGAAAAAAGGGTCACTATTATATAATATGAGATTTTCTCACATTTGGCGTCAGTATTACCTCGTACGGCGTACCAATGACCTCAGTATTTACTCGTGGAACTGATCTCCACTTTCTGGTTTGACAGTCTCTCTCTCTCGAGAAGTGGTTTGGTTTCTGCGCGCTTTTTTAGCCCATGCATAATGGTATAACATCTCACCACTTGTTTAATTTTCATCTCTCCGTCTTTTTATCAGCTGAGTTATCAGAGCCATCAATTTGGGCATAGCTGTATGACATCTGGCATTCTCTTATTGGATAGCGTTATCACCCTAACGGCTGATATGACGTCATGACTCGATCTCGTGTTGACATTAACTACACGTGGGTTAAGCAGACTAGGATAATCGAATGTTTGTTTATAGTTCCTAAATATAAGTACAAGATTTCAGAACCGGTCCATCTGTTCGCGGTCTTGAGTCAAAGAGTCTGACTAGAAATATAATAAAATTATATTTGAGACATATAATATAATATAATATAATGTTTAAAATGATACGAATGATTCGTATTATTTTAAACATTATATTATATATCTAATTTTTCTACTTTTCTTATTCGCTATTATCACCCAAGAGTTGCAGCAGTTATTTGAAGGATTCATTTGAGCAGTAGATTCTGCCCCCCCCCCCCCCTCCCTCTCTGCTGCTATCTTCCACTTAACTTATTGTTCCCGTGTAATTATCCAACATTTACATTTTTCTATTGTCACTTTGAAAAGTTGGTACCTTAGTCTAGTCGCCCCTCTCTCTCTCTCTCTCTCTCTCTCTCTCTCTCTCTCTCTCTCTCTCTCTCTCTCTCTCTCTCTCTCTCTCTCTCTCTCTCTCTCTCTCTCTCTCTCTCTCTCTCTCTCTCTCTCTCTCTCTCTCTCTCTCTCTCTCTCTCTCTCTCTCTCTCTCTCTCTCTCTCTCTCTCTCTCTCTCTCTCTCTCACACAATAAACTCTCCCTGGACTGTTGCTCTTACTGTACTCTCTTTGCATTACAAGTACTTACAAGCTCTATACTTTTAGTAGGGACAATTCTTGGTGAGGAAATGTAATTATGTTATTAAAGGGGTAATTAACGAGGTATTCTAGACTATAAGGGCTATTTAGAAGCCTGGCAAGTCCGGTAATTCTAGCATCAAGTTTTCATTATCAAACATACTCATAGTACAGCTGCTTGTACAATATCATCTCGCTGAGCTTATGTTTTATTGTAGCTTTACCACCTCGAATTTGTTGTCTTCTTATATTTCTTGTGTTCCTCATAGCCTTCCGTTAAATATATTCTATCTATTTCAAACGTGCTTTCATTAGCAACAATTTAACAATCTTAAATCTTTCTTTAAGTGTAATTGGGCCTTGCAGGGGTTAATCACTACAGGTACATCTTAAAGTAGCACAGATAGATCTTAAAAGCTTTAATAGATTAACTGATGTTTCCTGCTATAATGATGTTTTAACCTCCAATGTTAACGGGTTATTGTGTACAGTTACACTGGCTATCTTATGAAATGTAGGGGTTAGTCCGCAGGGTTGTGTTTTACTATGTTTTATTGTACTATCTTTAGTTTCTTGATGTTGAAATAACCTAGCATGGTTTGTTGCAATAATACCAATGTTTCATAACCCTTTATGACATTCTCCTACATACATACATGTTACATGGCGAGATCTCCATCCAAAAGGATTAGTCTGCGTCGACTGCGTCATTACTTTGTATTATACAACTTCGGCGGGTAACATTTCTCCATCCCTTTCGGTCTGCAGCTAATCTTCTCATACAATCAATCGTGAGTCCATTCCGATCCAATCTCTGCTCAGCATCCTCAATAAATACATCATTTAAGCTCTTCCTAGGCCTGCCTCTTGATCTCTTCCCATGCTTGGGTTTCCATTCAAGTAAATAGTTGGGTAACCGATCTTCAGGCATTCTACTGACATGTCCAAACCAACGCAGCCGTTTTGTTGTTATTATGTCAGCAAGAGCAGTTATTGATGCCCTTCTTAAAACATCTTCATTACTTACTCGATGGAACCACCTCACTCTCAGGATTCTTCTTAAGCAGTACTGATGGAAAGACTCCAATCTTCTTGTCTGCACTTGAGTCGTGTTCCATATCTCACATCCATAGGTCAGAATGGTAAGAACAGCTGCGATGTAGATTCGCACTTTGTTGTTAATGCTTATGTTCTTATTCTTCCAAATGTTGTTGAGTTGGTTAAAAGCTCCAGTTGCTTTTCCAATCCTGACACTTATTTCTTTATCAATCTTGCCATCTGATGTAATTTTGGCACCCAAATAGGTGAATTGAGTGACCTGCTTTGCAGAGTTTCCATTCTCCTACATACAGCAGAAAAAGTTATCTGAAAGTCTTAAAGTTTTATTAACGATCCATTACTCCATTACACTTGAGGTTAATGATGTAGCTTCTTGATGTAGCTCAATGGTAATGGCTCTAATTAGTTTTATACTACTAGATTATACAGTTGAGCCAGCTGCCCCCTCTACTGCTCTCCTCTTTAATATGTAGTAGTAGATCTGATGTTTGGCGAAATAGTGCATTGTTCCTCTACTCTACGGCCCCGCAAGTAGTGGATCACAGGAGTACACGATTTGCATGATAGTTCAAGTTGTCTTTTGTTATGTTCATCCTTAGCCAGACTATGGTACAAAGGAAGATTGTTCTGTTCACGCAGCATATGTTGTGAAATAAGGCAGATTGTTCTGTTCACGCAGCATGTGCTGTGAAATCTTTTGGCTGGTTTAATTTTATCTCTGATGTGAGCTTGCGTTGGAATTTCGGTTATTTCAAAACAACGGCCTCTATTCGTTTATCATTAACAGCTCATTCATATTTCATCATTAAAATGTATCATTAAGACAGTGAAACTCGAGTCACATATGTGAGTCCTACAGAGTATGTGACTCGAGTCACATATGTGAGTCACACAGAGTATGTGACTCGTGTCACTCGAGTCACATACTCTGAAGAGTAGTATTCTCAAGTCGCAGTTCTCGAACTTCAGTACGTCAGTCGAACTAGAGTCAAGGTAATGCACTCTAGTTCGACAATCGAAGTTCTCTTTTCGAAGTTTAGTATGTGTACTACTGAGGTGACATCACAGAAATGGATACTAATTAGAATTAAAGTTTGAAATATGTCCTATTCCGTGAGGTTGAACACAACATTTTTGTTATTACGACTCAACTCTTAGATCTTATTCTTTGTTTCTTTTGTTAATATCTGTGTCCTATGTTCTCCATTTGTTTTCGTTTGTTAACATTGGACTCGTGCTATTTTTTACTCAACTTTATAGTGAATTGTCCCTTATAAATGCCATTATGCCGTCAGTGAAAGATGATACCTCGTTTGATCCAAACCACGCACAGATTTTGTCAACTAAAACTGATCATATTACTTATTCTATCAAAAGCTTCCAACACATTCCTGACATATTCCGTTGGTATCTGCTACGCTTGCAAGATCCTGGTTTTAGGTCATCAAAATGACAAAGGATTTAGTTTGCCTCGATACTAGATTTTTTTAAAGTTTTGTTTTTTCGCTCTCTTGAGTGGGTCGATCATGATGGATTACTAGGGACGAATAATTGTGTACTGTAAAAAGCAATCTCAACCTTTGAACCTTCTTTCTATGACAAAGGCATGAAGCCAAAACGTCGACAATACATGATATTTCGTCCCCAGTAATCTACTTAATCTTTTTATTCCAAAACTCATGTTGGTTGTCACAATGCTTTATACCTCCAAGCTTATTAGATTTAAAACTAAATCTCTTTACTTTGTAGACACAAAAATTCAGCCATGAGAGGAGATCAAGATCATTGTCAAGCTTCAAACGTTGTATCGCTGGAAAAGGAACTCGGGATCGATGAAGGACTCCGGATTTTCCTGATTGTGCTGACTTCACTTATTTTAATTGTTACTTTAACAGGTACTTCTTGAGGCTTTATAATTGTATAAATAACTTTTGCATTTCGAAATCGGCATCTCCTAATTATTCAATAATAATTTTGTATTTTCAAATAGACCAAAGATGATCTCAAAAACTAAAAATAATATGTACTTAGCGTTGTTCGCATCATCTCCTCTGCCCTCAGGAAATGTGCTGATTCTGTATGGAAGCATATTTCGAAAAGCAGTAAAGATGGAGGCAATAGACCTGACACAGATCTACAGTAACGCAGTGTGTGATATCCTTCTCATGGTATTCTTCTACATCCCCATCCTCATCACCCTCATCTGTAATGAATACACGCTGGGAGACGCCTGGTGTACCTTCACTGCCTACTTCATGCCCACCTCCATCATGGTGTACAACATCCTGACTAACGCAATCGGGACGGTTTTCAGGGTATGGCTCCTCAAAAAGCCTCCTAAAGTCCGCAGCACTTACCCAATCTCCAGGGTCTACTGGGTTATTGCTGCTTGCGTGGTGGTCGCTATTGCTCCTTGCATAATCTTTCCTGCTTTAGGACACAAAGAAGAGTGCTTCATAACCGCAAAGTTATCTTGCGCGGTGAAACCAAAGCATAATGAAAAAGGCCTAAAGGCTATCTGGTGGATCTACACAGTGTTCCTTGTCGCTCTTCCACTAGCTATCCTGATGTCTGCTAATATCTACACAGGACGAGTTATCTCCAAAGTGCTAGAGAACAGTAGAACTGCAACCAAGGAGCAGAAGTGTCGTGTCAGCCTGATGATCTCCACAATTTGCTGGAGCTTCCTCCTATCCTATATCCCCATGATTTTAGTTCACATCGGAAAGTTATCTGGGTATTATAAAGGTAGGAATGGTGAGGTCGAACCGCTCTGGTGCCTCATTCCCACATTCTTCCTGTCCATTGCCTCGGTCACCAACCCCTTTGTCCTCTACATTTCTAACGTGAAGTTCAGAGAGTACTTGAACGGGTTACTGGGATGTGGAGGAAGCAGGAATAGTGAGGGAGGTAAAGGAGGAGATGGAAAAGAGGGCTCTACAACGACGAGCAGTTGTAAGATTGTAAAGAAAGCTTCCACAAATCATTCAGTCCTGTAAACTGTAGATAATCATGCATTTGAGTTGTATTTGCAGTACTTTTATCGCATTTGAGTTGTATTTGCAGTACTTTTATCGCATTTGAGTTGTATTTGCAGAATCTTTATCGCATTTGAGTTGTATTTGCAGAATCTTTATCGCATTTGAGTTGTATTTGAACCTTTATCGCTTGTATCTTGAAAAATTGTAAGGGTATAATAATAATTTGATAAATATTCCATATCTGCTGTCTTGCTGATTAAAAAGCTTAACTTCATAATGAATTATGGCCGCTGACGTATCTTAAGTTTCTGTGATTTTTCATTTTAAGGTTTTATACCGCCCTAACTTTCCAAAGTTTTATTTCTAGTACAATTTTACCCAATTGGTCACCGTCATTTATTAATGTTATGATCGTATTTGATGCTATGATGGCTTTTTGAATTGTTTTGCAATATTTCGGTTTTTCTAAAATTAAAATCTGTATTTCTTTTTTCTCAAAAGTGTAAGGGAGGTCAAGATCTACACGTAAAGTGTTACTGTTTACTATAATTGGTGACATAGTATTTGCCTTCAGTACCTAAATAATGTCTTGTACCAACATTTTCAAAAATTTCATTCCATGTTGTAACCACGAATCCATAGGATTTCGTGACCAGAGAGCAATATCTAATCTTACTCATTACTCGTTACTTGTCGTTATATCAAGGTTCCATCCAGTAGTCTAGGATTCAATCCGAATTTTAAGTTACAGGAATATATGACTAGAGGGGGTCCGGACTCTAGGGCGTAAGACTCTAGGGCGTAAGACTCTAGGGTCTTAGGGTTAGGGTTAGGGTTAGGGTTAGGGTTAGGGTTAGGGTTTGGGTTAGGGTTAGGGTTAGGGTTAGGGTTAGGGTTAGGATAAGGGTTAGGGTTAGGGTGATGGTTAGGGTTAGGGCGCCGCCCTAAAGTCTCACGCCCTAGAGTCTTACGCCCTAGAGTCCCGGACCCCAGGGAGACGTATAATTAGTGATGTGATCCATCAGTTGAATTTAACTGACCTAGAAATGGGCTAGATACAGCTGCAAGGCTTGTTGTGTCATATGATACCACTTTCACATTAAAGTCTCATACATGTAACAAAAGTCTACAGTTCAACCTGTGGATAGGAGTGACTGCGGAAAGTTAAAGATGGATGTTTTGACGAGGACGTATGTTTTGACGATCAAGAATGGATGGGAATAACTAACAGAAAATATGACAAACTTTATAAGAAGATGATCGAGGATGTTTGAACCACTTTTATTGTGAGACGCTATTCTTATCACCACATTTTATATAGCTGTCTTACTTGTACAAACCAAAAGTAAAATCAAGTAAACTTCTTAAAACAAGTGTTCGCACTTAAAACATCTGGCACTTTTCTGCGCAGAGACTTTTCTGTACGACACATTTCTGCGCAGAGACCACGTACGTTACGTTTTGGTGAGTTTGGCAGGGCGTGCTCAGGACAACTGCAGCTAGCCAACGAAGCCAGTCACTTTTGAATATCATCACGGTTGTTGGAAACGCTTTTTAATATAGTAGCCGTGCTTCAGCTAGTCAAACTAAAATAGAAGGTGGGCTTTTGGGGGAACTCTAGTCAAAATCGAATGGACCATTGATTAGCGCCTCACAATCAGTTTTATTGAAATGATGTTAATTTCAGATTCAATGAATATCGACCCGGGCGATGCCATGTTGGACTGTTACAGAGCCCTAGAAGACCTATATAACGCAGGTACGATTCTTCAGAAGTCGGAGTCAGTTGTACTCAACTTAATTTTATTACAGAATATTCTAGCACGATTATAAATATTATGTTTTGTGAGAACCCGAAGCCTCCGTAGCTCAGTGGCTAGAGCACTGGTCTTGTAAACCAGGGGTCGCGAGTTCAATTCTCGCCGGGGGCTATTTTTACCTTTACTCTAAACGTTACTCTAGGCAAGATAAGAGATATCGGGGCGTACAAATTTAGTACGGAACAACTTGAATATTTGCTCCGACGATGTGCTGTAATTCCAGCTATGTTGCAAGCTGAATTCCATCCTTATCTGTATAGGAAAAGCTTAGTCGATATCTGCAGATATAACTCTATCAGAATGCAAGGATTTTGCTTTATCAAGGTTTGTTACAATCCTTCCCAAATAATCTTACTTGTTATACTTGTATTATTGGCCGATGAGTTTTGTGATCGTGCGATGGTCTATCACAAGACTATCGCCAATAGTTTTAACCTTGATCGGCCGTAGTTAGCGATAAGGAATACTATATGTAACGCGTTACGCCGAACGGCAATCAGCAGCTTTGAATACCATACAGTATTTGCAACTTCATTGTTTTTTCACGGCGCGGCGCGCGGCGGATAGTATTATATTTAAACGCGCGACATACAAAAACCATGCATTCCTTATATTACTCATATAATATACCTTACAAGACATATTTATAACGTACGAAATGTGGCGGTTTTCCGAAAATTTCGCCATATTTTCGGACCGCCAAAATTTCGGTCGTCGTAATAGAATCTGTCGCATTATCTTTTAGCTTATTTCAATGACTGTGCCTTCACTGCTTTATTTTGTTTCTAAAAAGTAATATCAAGTAAAATAATTAAATAAATTCTGGCATCTTGGGACAAATTATCATCACACCAATGACGAATTGAATGTCAAGCAATACAGCTTAAATTTGCATTAAAATACATGTATGTTCTAACATGAAAGTCTTACTTACTTGGGTTAATTAGGCAGCCATAAATATGTCTTGTAAGGTACAGCATGTACTGATATTTTCAATAATAAATCAACATTTTATTTCAGTGTGTTGAAGACCCTGTCATAATATCCTTATCTAAAAAGTATAGGAAGGCTCCTGGCCAGATAATACTACGGTGGATAATCCAGCATGGCGTAGGTTCGTGTTATTGTAATTATATTAATGAACTTACACGTCTGAAGACATTGTGAACATGTTATTTTAGCTCAAGTGAGCTAAGAAATCCCAAGATACATCAACGACAGCTGGTTGATTGATAATAGATCGTACGATAGTGTGGCCGACAAATTGGACCACCTGTGCAAACTATCATGTCATATTTGTCTCGACAAATCGTATAATTTACACTTAATCTTATAGAGAAACTTTTGCCGAAATGTAGAGACCCTTGAAACATAATATGGTCCCAACGTCAAGGAATACGGTTTTTTTAGGCGTTCGTTTGCTTAAAGCACTTCGATTTGAATAACATTGACTGCAGCTTCTACTAAAACCTTCATTTTGCTTTACATTTCTTAATGTCGGCGGCAACGCAATATTGTACACTGTAACCAACAGAAGACTCGGAAAGTATGTTCAGAATCTTGGTGTACTTATCTTGCATTTTGTGGGAGTGCCAGTAGATTGGGAGATCCAATTCCAGTAACATTTACTGCACCTTCTATTAGAACATTGTTCTATTAGAACATTCACTCAGTTTGTGTGTTCGTATCGAGGGACATAATATGGTGGTATTTGCATAAGGGGTCGTTTACATATTACGTAATCACTGAGGAGGAGGGCCAGGGAGGGGGTTTCTAAATGATTACTCTAGAGTAATTTTAGCACAATAGCTATGTGTAAAACTGATAACGGAGGGGAGTGGAGGTTACAAATTGGCCGAAAAAGTGATTAAGTAATATTTGAACGACCCCTAACCACGAAATGCCTATTATTTGATTTTAAGATTACTTCTTACGCTCGTTGCAATCAATCTTATCTAAAATTATATTTTTAATCTGAACAAATCTTTATAAGATTAATAGCAATGCTCGAGTTGACGCTGAGCACAGCACAAGTGGTGCCACTAGCAACATACTGCATACTGATGGGAATAATGGGAGTGATTGGAAACGGCCTCGTCGTTTACTCCTCTATCCGGTATAACGCGATACAACTAGACCGGATCTCCATTGTACTGGTAAGGAACCTGGCAGTGGCGGATATCATTTCCACTTTGGTGGTGGTGATACCTATCACTGTCACCTACTTCGCTGGGAGGTATATTATGGGTGACATCTATTGCTTCATCAGCGCTCATCTGCCGTTCATCTCTGGTGGTGCAAACAGCCTCATTGTCCTGGCAATAACAGCATACAGACTCAGAATGATTGCCCCTTTCCATGTAGTTTCAAGGAGGTCTGTTCATCTAGCTATTATACTTATCTGGATATTCTCGATGGCTGGTCCAGTGATCTCTTTGGGCTACAAGTCTAATTATGTGTTTGTACCTAGTAGCGCTAAATGCATGTCTACTATTTATACAAACCAAAATGCGGCCCTTCTGTTTAATACGGTGATAATTCTGCAGCATTTAATCCCCCTTGTCCTCATCACAGTTTTCAACTTGATTTTACTGTTGGTCGCTTATAGACAAAAGAAAAGACACAATCCTAACAGTTCAGTAAACTTTAGGGGTTTGTTCACTACTTCCCTTTTATCTGGTCTCTTCATCTGTAGTGTGACTCCTTATTTGGTATTTGCCTTCCTCAATGGTCAAGGAGTTGAGGTGTCCCCTGCGCTGAGCCTCATAGCATTTCACTTTACATTTCTTAATGTCGGCGGCAACCCAATATTGTACACTGTATCCAACAGAAGATTCGGAAAGTACGTTCAGGATCTTGCAAAGAGGATTATATTTTATGGGAGTGCCAGTAAGATGAGAGGATCTAATACCAATTTTAATTCTAGAGGAGTTTTATCAGGTAACGGACTATGCCAACCTTTTTCTCTGCCAAATCAACAAAGACCGATGTTCTCAGGTAATCACCCAGTTGCACTCACCACAGACACGACTGCCACAAGTATGGTTGAAGGGATAAATTTCAGGAACACTTTTAATCAGGACACTGTTTTATAATGAACTCGTGACCTTGAATTATGGTTGATATTGTTTTTGTATTGAATTATTGTATTTGTTATAACATAACAATACAATTCAAGTTATCAGTCGGTGTAACATATCGGTGTCACTTTACAAACTTTCGCAGGACATGAACCAAATAAAACAAACTGGATTTTTATTTTAAATTAATCACAATAATTAATTAAACTTCATATAAATACAAATACAATCAATACATTCAAAAACATAAATTCAATCTTATCTTAAATTCAAAAGAATCAATGTTAATCACTGTTACATCAGCTTTTATACTATTTTGACTACTTAGAGAAGTCCAAAAACTGCTCGTTTTTGTATCCCTAATATCACAACCTTCGTAAATAGTAAAACTTCAGTAAAATGTCCGCAAAAATCACAGTAAAACTTCAGAGATGCTGGTTGATATGTTTCTTGAGATGACTAAACAATATCCTGTTCCTTGGATCCTTGTCCAAACACCTCCTTACAATAAACTCAATAGGATTCTTACTGCTCACTGCTGAGGGAGGACTCATCCTGCTCAATCTACCTGCTCCCATCATACAGAAGTTCAAGATGGAGCCAAACTTCCAGACCATGGTTTGAAGAGGACTACAAACACCGTACTTCTTGGCTTCAGGAGGCAGGTTGCTGGAGTTGGTGGGGGTTTTGTAAGGCTCCTTGTTGTGGAGTGTGGCAGCGTGTCCCAGACCGATTACTTTTATCTGCTTTGTGTCCGGGTTGTAGAGGATATTATCTTGGGAGAGGTCTCTGTGGTCTACTCCGTTGATAACGCACGTGTTCATGGCAGTAACCAGTTGTCTGGTGATCTTGCAGAGAGAGGCGAGGTCTAGAGGACCATGTGATATCACGTGGTCTCTGAGCACAGAGAAGCCCACAGGATACTCCATAACCAGAGCCCAGCAGCCCTGGTCCACAAAACAAGCCTCGTACCGTATAATCTCCGGAGACTGGCACACTGTTCCGTAGACGAACTCTGCTGGTAGCTTCCCCACCACAACATCCATCTCCTGCAGGTTACACGTTCTCTCCAGAATACTCTTGTTGTTGAAACACTTTACCACGTTAGTAGGGATGAACTTTATAGCCACCATTGTTCCGTTGCTGATGTGGGTCGCTAAGTGGACGGAACCAAACTGGCACCTACTGATCTCCTTAAGTACAACAAAGGTTTCAGCCACGATGTGAAGATTGTGCTCTAGATAGCTCAGCTCGAGCTTGTTCTCCGAGTTGAGGAGTCCAATTGGCTTCATCTCCGTGAGAATCATTACTTCTGTTGTGTTGAGGTGGTCAAGGAAGTTAACTTCTGAGTTGAAGGTGGTAGCTGAACTTGGATATGTTGCTAAACTTGTTGTAGTCGGAGTTTCAAGATATTGTTGGGATCCCAAAAAGTATTCCAAGCACCAAATAATACAAATTTAGCTAAAACTGCGATGAAAGTAAAAAGTGTAAGTGAGAACTAGATGATTGGTTCTCTTGTAATGCCTGTATTTATGCTACCAAGCCAGTATTGAGGCGACACCCCAAACACAGGACATGAGTCATGTAGCCCCAGGCTCCAACGGTTAATTGAGTGCTACTCAACTACGTCACGTGATCAAATTCTCCGGTGATTAACATGCTCAGATCTCACAGCTTAATGAGGCTTCCTGGTTCCGGGCCGGATGTTACAGTATAATGTAGCGGATAAGTATACTGATCAATTAGCATGCGGGCGGGCGTCTGTATCAGCCAATAGCACCACGACTACGTGTAGGGCCTGTCGTGATATCATGGATCGCTTAGGTTCCACCAGGATCTGGTAGTCCTCATAATTCTGCGGCCTCTATGTGTCGTCATCTCGCACAACTCCGAAAAACCGTTGTGAGTTTGGCATGTGAAAATTTGCAGCCCTCCAGACATCGATTGGGTTAACGAGTTGTCGTACGTCACCTCAAGATCGGGTGACAGGGGGCTGAACAGGCCAGAACCCAATTGATTGGGTCTGAGGTCACGTGATTATGAGCCTGAGGTCACATGACTATGACGTCACCAGAGCTCGTTCTCCGTTTCCCGCTCTTTGGACCAGGTGAGCTTGCATGCTTGTGAAAGTGGGTGTAAGTACAGCTGTACTGTAGTTACATCCAATTACCCCTAATAGAACGAAGATTTATTTTCTGACAGAAAGCTAGAAATTTACCAAAATATCGACTTTGTTCAAAATTTATTTTGATGACCACTCCTGACCTAAAATTGCACGAGAAATCGATTAAACTTGGTTTCGGAACTCAACAATGCTTCCTTATGCCTTAAAATCCATTTTTATCGATACAATAAACATTTTGATCCTGTGGATTAATTAGTAACAGGTAACAAATGCACAGAAAAAACCATCGCACTTACATTACATTCTTAACGGGTCAATTTCGAGTGACCAATAATCGTCGTGATGATATTTATACGTCATGCGTTCCTGATCATCATCAGCAATCAAGAGACAGGAGCAGCGATTGCTTTAAATCAACGGTTTACGTTATTTTTGTGAATTCGACCCCTGTTTTAACGGTTATCACACTTTGTAATTGAATGTATTGGGGATAGCTTTACAAATAAGAGGACCAGTAAATAAAATTGCCACAAGTGTTTCTCTCACTCACTTTCGATAAGACACAATGGAAATTCTTACTTCCATAAGATTCGGAATTTTTTTAAACGCTAAAGAAAATCGGAATTTTATAAAATCTAATCACACTTATCAACCTTTGAACGGTTAATCGAAAAATTGTGAATGATACTGCTGCAATTGTCTTATCAGTTATATGTATAAACAATGAAACGAAAAGTTTTCAATGAAACGAAAAGTTTTATTTTACATTCCTTTAATCATAAATAAAATAAGAGCTTAAACCACGAATTAGTTAGCTAGAAGTAAACTTGAGGAAATATTTTTGGTGATTGTATATAATTATTTAAAAAACTTTATTTGGTTGTTAGTATTTTAATTATGGTAAGTGGTTGAATTTAGTGAGACAAGGTCAGTTTCTCTATTATCTTAGAAAAATTTCTACTTTACAGTAGGCAATGCTGAGTGGCAGGAATGAGGGACCAAAACGCTTGGGGCTAACAAATGGCCCATAAAAACCTTGTGTTAGGTGGCAGTTAAATGAGGAATGAGTTGTTAGAATGACGCGACGGTTATTTCCAATGATATCTTTGTATTGTAATGCAATTTGTGCAATTTCAGTTGGGCAGCTTTTTTAAGTGTCTGTTTTTTCAATTTTCGTAAACCTACTACCTAGGAATTTTTTGAATTTAAAAATGTGGCCATCCGATCCCCGATTGTTACTAGCACTTTGCAAATCCAACGATTTCTAATAAAATTCACGTTGCGCTGGTGAGGCTAATTGGAAAAAGTGAGTCGGCGATTGGTATAATATAAATGGAAAAGACAACTACTTTAAAAAATAATATAATGATTTATTTTATAAAGTAACTGATGAATTTATTCGAGAAATAATCTGGAAGTATAATCGGCATCTTTTCACACATCTTACTATATATAAAGCGAGACGATATATATATATTTATTTATCCGTGCCATTTTACTGACACCACGGCATCAACTTTAACACGACTTTCCGCAAAAAACGTAAAAGATATACAACTGAAACTTTTTTGACTGGGTCAAATGCTTTAATGGCCTTCAAATCAGCATGAAAAAATAAAAAATTGGCCAAGAAATAGGAGTTTTACAGCCCAAAATTTGGACCCCCAAGTGGTGTCAAAACGCGATTTAAATAGGTAATAATTATTTTAGTCTCTTGAGTCTTGACACCACTTTAGGGTTAGACGGGTTCCTGCTAGTATATATAATATGACTACAAGCACATACACAGTGGCCAATTTGGTAAGCTGTTTACAGCAGGGTTTTAGCGTAATAATCGATCTTTTAGAATGTTCTAGTTTGAGTGTATGTTCTAGTTTACGTCACAAAAAATATTTACTGGTCCTCTTATTTGTAAAGCTATCCCCAATACATTCGATTACAAAGTGTGATAACCGTTAAAACAGGGGTCGAATTCACAAAAATAACGTAAACTGTTGATTTAAAGCAATCGCCGCTCCTGTCTCTTGATTGCTGATGATGATCAGGAACGCATGACGTATAAATATCATCACGACGATTATTGGTCACTCGAAATCGACCCGTTAAGAATGTAATGTAAGTGCGATGGTTTTTTCTGTGCATTTGTTACCTGTTACTAATTAATCCACAGGATCAAAATGTTTATTGTATCGATAAAAATGGATTTTAAGGCATAAGGAAGCATTGTTGAGTTCCGAAACCAAGTTTAATCGATTTCTCGTGCAATTTTAGGTCAGGAGTGGTCATCAAAATAAATTTTGAACAAAGTCGATATGTTGGTAAATTTCTAGCTTTCTGTCAGAAAATAAATCTTCGTTCTATTAGGGGTAATTGGATGTAACTACAGTACAGCTGTACTTACACCCACTTTCACAAGCATGCAAGCTCACCTGGTCCAAAGAGCGGGAAACGGAGAACGAGCTCTGGTGACGTCATAGTCACGTGACCTCAGGCTCATAATCACGTGACCTCAGACCCAATCAATTGGGTTCTGGCCTGTTCAGCCCCCTGTCACCCGATCTTGAGGTGACGTACGACAACTCGTTAACCCAATCGATGTCTGGAGGGCTGCAAATTTTCACATGCCAAACTCACAACGGTTTTTCGGAGTTGTGCGAGATGACGACACATAGAGGCCGCAGAATTATGAGGACTACCAGATCCTGGTGGAACCTAAGCGATCCATGATATCACGACAGGCCCTAGACTACGTGGTCACATGACCGGTCAGATGACTCGTCACATGGCAGACTTCTGTTTTTTCTAGCTAACAGACGGGTGGCTACTTACAGCGACAGGAACTTGATACAAACAGTAACAGACCTATTAAACAAATCAATCAATTACATTTCGTTAGTCATAGAACGTGATGACTTCTTGTTAAGGATAGCTGATCAGGCATTATTTAACTAACGCAGACCTCACTAGTACTTGTTTTCTGAGACCAATGCTGGTACCCCAGACCACTTTGCTCAGCAGTCCCATTTTATTGTTTTTGTTACATTATACCGCAAGACTTGACGTTATTTTGTTTTCAGAAAATGGATACCAGGGTATACCCTAAGACTTGACGTTGAGCCAAACAATTTAAACTGATTCCAAATATTATAACTGTTCGAGCAGCATATTTATTCCTTTACTTTTTTGAAACTCAATAAAACGCTGACTGCTGTCACGTGACTTTTTTTCACCGACATTTGTTTCCCCAACTGTAAAATAGAGATTTAACTTGATTTTAACCTTAGACTGTACAGACTCATATTACTATTCATAAATATTGTAAATATTTAGAATTAGAAGTTATGATAATACATAGAACTTGCTAGATATGGAGCACAAGCAACTCCTTTGTTTATTGTGTTATAACACAATGTTAAGATATGTAAGGAATATAAACGTTTGATGAACGTTCTGCTGGATTGCGATATATCTGTTGTCAAGGAAAAGTTATGGATCGTTTAGATGTGGAAGGGGGGTGGGGGGGGGGAGGTCTATTATTTTATAGGTGAACAGCCGTCAAAAATTGTTTGGAAATTCCAACCTTTTTTTAATAAATTCAAGACCAAAATAATAAACTTACCACATGTTGTCCGGTCTTCGCTCGCATGAGATCCGTGAGGACAAGCATTACATTTACCGGCACTTGATACACTGTATGTGTTTCCAGGACATTTTCGGCAGTTTTCCATTGAACTGTCTTTGTAGGTACCCGCTGGACACGGATCTGAAGTGATTGTCTAGTTTAGTTGACGTTTAGTTCCCCCCACTTCTCCTCCTAGTTAGTTGGCGTTAATTTTAAGCCTGGCTGTCTTGTCAAATTTTGGTATGTTTTCTGGATGGGATTAACGCCTTCAAAAATTTTGAAAGAAATGTCAAAGAAGTATATCTTCTCTTACCACATCTTGTTTTCTCAGCGTTTGCCTTCAGTCCAATTTCACAATCAGTACAGATTGCAGATCCAGCAGAACTGTACTTTCCTGCTTCACAGTCAGAGCATGTTGTAGATCCAGCAGCACTGTACTTTCCTGCTTCACAGTCAGAACATGTTGCAGATCCAGCAGTACTGAACGTTCCTGCTTCACAGTCAGAACATGTTGCAGATCCAGCAGCACTGAACTTTCCTGCTTCACAGTCAGAACATGTTGCAGATCCAGCAGCACTGAATTTTCCTGCTTCACAATCAGTACAGATTGCAGATCCAGCAGAACTGTATTTTCCTGCTTCACAGTCAGAACATGTTGCAGATCCAGCAGTACTGAACTTTCCCGCTTCACAGTCAGAACATGTTGCAGATCCAGCAGCACTGTACTTTCCCGCTTCACAGTCAGAACATGTTGCAGATCCAGCAGAACTGTACTTTCCCGCTTCACAGTCAGAACATGTTGCAGATCCAGCAGCACTGTACTTTCCCGCTTCACAGTCAGAACATGTTGCAGATCCAGCAGCACTGAACGTTCCTGCTTCACAGTCAGAACATGTTGCAGATCCAGCAGCACTGTACTTTCCCGCTTCACATTCAGAACATGTTGCAGATCCAGCAGCACTGAACGTTCCTGCTTTACAGTTAGAACATGTTGCAGATCCAGCAGCACTGTACTTTCCCGCTTCACAGTCAGAACATGTTGCAGATCCAGCAGCACCGAACGTTCCTGCTTCACAGTCAAAACATGTTGCAGATCCGGCAGCACTGTATTTTCCTGCTTCACAACATGTTGCTGATCCAGCAGCACTGAATTTTCCTGCTTCACATTCAGAACACTGATTTTGTAACCCAACTTCTTCTTTGAACGTCCCAGATGAACAATTTTTACATTGGTCAGTTGCGTTATCCAAAAAGGTCCCAGAAGGACACAATCCTGAAAGCAGAGACGAAAATTAAAAATGAATTTCCTACAGGACTTTTAATTTCATATAACTCATTTCAATGAGTCAACATTTTTATTTTCTCAAAATCATCGTGAATGTAAATATTCAAACCTTCGATGGTCATCTCGAACACTACAATACCACCATCCCCAATAACTCTCTGTATCTTCGCCGTGTTCCCGTATTTACAGTTGGACCTTGAGGGGAGTCCGTCTGGAGTCTGTCCCACAATGTTGAAAGTCAAGGAGAATCCCTTACAACCGTCATCCTGGCAGATACACTCTGTCTCTGTACAAATCCAACTGCGTTGAAGTTGACTTTCAGACATGTACCAGGCTATTTGATTTACACAGTACACGTGACCAAGAGTCAGCTTCAACCACATTACGCCGTCAGATCCAGCTACTGCCCTCGAGGAGGTCTTGGTGTTCAGATCTACAGCGTTTTGAGCACCATTTATCAGCTCGTCGTCTTGCTTTGTGCCGGATTGTTCAGCATTTACGGGCAATATCTGACCAACTAGCATCTCTCTTATATCTGCGAAGTTAGTTAAGTGGTGATTTTTTACAAATCGTTTAACTTCCCTAGTATAGTTCTAATACTCTCATTTTGACGACCATCCGGCCACGTCCCCCGAATTTAGATTAAGCCTATAATATATAGTATAATATATATAATAAATATAATAAATAGTGCCTGTTGGAATATTGTAGAGCCAGCACTATTTGTTCCCTAGCCTGCAACCTATGACATGTATTTGCTCTACCACCAGATATAACCGTTCTACTGTGGCAGTGAATAGCTCTCATCGTGCTCAGTGCTTTAATCGAGTGCACGTATTGTTATCATGCAGTTGAACAAGGAAATCCATTGCTATTGTCTAATAACCGTAGAACAATAGAGCATGCAGCCGACCTGGAAGTGAAAATGCAACCGAGTTGAGAGGGTAACGAGAACAGTGTGCTGTCTGCTATAGCTTTATATAACAGATTGTGTAAGAAACAATCCGCCATCCCCCCCCCTCAATTGTACTCACCCTGGTCTGAGTATTTAAGATGTGTAACTCTCCTCCTACAGTACACAGTTTCACTTTCACTTTCACTGTCCCAGATCCACATAGCTTCATGGGAGATACTCCCAACGTACTTTGAAATATTGGACCATACTCCTTGTCCATGTTGTGCTAGTGTTGCAGCATCACTCCAGTTGTCAGAACTTTCTCGAAACATCACTCTCTCCCAGCCTGGCTCTAACACCGCAGAACATCTCCATTTACCATCTGTCACTATGATATCGTCTCCATCTTCATTTGTCAGTGATGCTAGTATCCCAGCAGTGTATTCGATGACATTCTGATTATTAAGATGAGGAGCATTGGAAGCTCTTATAGCTATGAGACGAGGCATGAAGTCTTCTGAGATTACCACTTCTTCTGTAAAACCTGTGCTGGTAATATTTCGTGGAACACCGTCTATAAACAGGGCTGTGACGTCATCATCACCTGTTAGTTTTAATAGGAACTTACCTGAGAGGACAATGCTAAGTTTACAGTTATACTTGTATCAGGTATCTATGATTAGCATATCTCACGCCAGGTTCAACGCTTCAGTAATATTGGTTTTACGCGTTTGTAATATTCATGACAAAGTTTTTCGAGTTTGCAGAAAATAAAACATTTTAAAATATTTTATTATTTGTGTTATAGCATACCTTTAACTGTATTTGTGACAACTGTGATAACAAATATGAAGATCAGAATCATCTCTTATCTCTGTTCTTATCTGTTCACCAGAAGCTAAGGTAATTGAAATTTTTTTAGTTAATAGAAAACAGGAAACAAGAAACTTTTGAAAGATTATCTATCGTACAGCCAAAAACTGGCGTAAACGCTGACTGGTTTGATCAACCCCTTCTAAGTATAAAATTATCAGAACACGAGTCAAAAGTATTTAGATGTTTCCAAAAATTTCTAAAGGACAGTACGGTGGCGAACACTACGGCGAAGGAGACTACGGTCAACGGTGAAACTTTATAAAAGGGTGGACAGTACCGCTCCCACTGGCACTAAATCGCTCGCCCAAATTTTGAGAAAATTCTTGTGTCCTGATGGCATGAAACTGAAAGTACTTTGATTCGGTGTATTTTAGGACGCTGATTCCGAATCAACCCCCATGACGTAGGGTAAAAATGCTTCCGGCCTGGAGAGTTATTGGCAAAAACTGGTCACGTGACAGGCTAGTAAAACACGAAGGGTTAGAGTTTTTGTTAGGGTTATGGATAGTTTCGGGGTTATATAGAGGATTAGGGTTCATGTAAAACCGTTTTGTTCGGCTGCAAAACCATAAAAAACCAAAGTCACGTGATAATTTTTGGGCGAGCGAATTAGTAAGAGCCGGACAGTACGGTGGATCACAGGACACTTAAAATCACCAAGTAATAAAGGATAACTATCTTACAGCCAGCAACCCCTCCTCTCCATCGATATTTGATGGTCTCTTTACCTCTTTTAAATGCTGTGACGCTTATGCCTATGGAGTCTTAGCAAGATAACTATTACTAACAGCGGAAGTAGCTATCAGAAGTTCTACCATTGTCCATGTGCACATTTCCAATGAAGAAGCTGTTGAGTATTTGGCCGAACGAAATTAAATATGACCCGTGGACGTGTGCTGTTCTTATCTACTTAACTTTAAGGCAAGTGATCTCTGTATCCTATGCTCCCAACTAAACATAGAAGAAATCAAGGAATGCTCTTTAAGAAGTGAGAATATCAGCACACGGTGGGCGAATCAATGCTTTTCTTTATCTCTGTAGTCTGTACACTGTAAAATGTCACGTGATAGATCTTACCAACCAGCACTGGTTGCTGCCTGGGCGCAGCCAGTCTGATCTCTTTGCTTAACCACGTGATATAATGGGTCCAAGGTTGAGAGAGGCTGATATAAATATAGTTTAGGATCGCTCTCCCCAAAGGATGAGAGATGCTGGTATTGTTAAGCATCGCTCTTCCCCATTTAACTTGGATAAGCGAGCAGTTCAAACACTTGGATTGTTCGTAATGAATATCCAATAGGATATTGTTCGAATATAGTTGATCCACGGTGGCAGGACGCTTATATTCTGTATTAAATATTGTCTAGCATTAGTATTACTCTGCCCTATTTAACTTTAATAGGCGAACAGTTTATATACACATGGATTGTTCTCAATGAATATCCATTAGAAGACTGTTTGAATATTTCGTAAGTCAGACATTTCTACTTCTAGACCCCCTTTCCGGACCTAAGAGTAAGATTCTTATTATACAAATAGCTTTCATAAAGAGATTACAAAGCTTTCCTGACACCCCTTCCCCACATAAGGTAGTCATACTTCAAGTTCATACTCAATACTGTAAACAATATCTTACCAACCCTAGTTTTATTTACATCTTGTTTATCTTAAATTTATCTTAAATTTATCTTAAATTTATCTTAAATTTATCTTAAATTTATCTTAAATTTATCTCAAATTTATCTTAAATTTATCTGAAAATTGACATATAATTATAATTACATTTCACCTTTCAGGCGTTCTACCGAAATCCAAGACTCCCTCACACATCAAAGAGAACGCGAACGTGTTTGACTTCAGCCTCTCGCCAGACGACGTAGAAAAGATAAACTCTCTAAATCAAGACCGGAGTTTTACTCCATACTCTGCAAACCATTACAAAAAATAACTGTCGAATTCTCGACGTTCGAGTGTCTAATTATACAAACTGTCTAGATTATGTTAATGGCAACTTTAATATTAAACCATTTATACTATTTCTAAATTTTTAACTACCAATTTTAATTAAATTGTACAGCGGGGGCAGCTTCTTCAATTTTATATTCGTATTTCGTGATTGTATCAGTATTGCTGTACCGCCAGATAATAAAGTACCAAAATGTTTGGTGAACCTTACTTTGTTGTTTTTATCAATTTAATTATAATTTTTAATATAATTTGTTATTCTAATAGGTTATTTAAAGGCGAACTTTTAATACTCAAAACAAAGTGTCAGTTAATTTTTCGATTAACCATCTGTGATGTGCATTGTGCGTGTTCTAGAGCAGAGTTGGCAACAGAACTATTTTAACATTCATGGAAATTAGCTGTTCTTAGATACATTAAACAAGAAATCAAACTATTTTTTAGATTATACTTCAGAATTCGATATCTCATTTTGAGGGTTACATTATACACATTTAACACAACAGTTTGGTTTTTATGTCGACAGTAGAGCCGCTCAGTAAAAACAAATCGTCAATATTAACAAACTGGCAAAGCTCACAAAAAATATGTTGAATCAAACTGTGTCAAGATTTTCAGTAGATGTTTCTCACCAAAATGATGAAAAGATTCTGATTAAAATATTCCCTTGTTTTGGTGATATTAGTTACTGTTTTCAAATAATTATCATTATTATTTTTACAAATGGACCTGTTGGTCCCTGACAAAAGTTGTTGCCTTCCACTGTCTCTTCGCCTTAAGTACTTAAATATTTCGTCACTGGTGCGGTTCCCTGTTCTTGTAATGGTAGAAGCTGAATCATAGATTCGGTTGATCAAGTAGCAATTCATTGGTAGCTCCCGAAAACTGAAAAAGAAATGTTATTGAAAGGAAATGATCCATGATAAATGAAATTGGAATGCACGCTTTGTCTAACGTCTACTGTTAACATTTCCTGCAGCAAGAATCAAGATGCACGGTATCATGCGAGACAGGTAAAAAAGCGCGGCAAAGTGCACGATAAAACGCGCGAATTGTTAAAAGCGCGGCGAAATTCGCGCCAAAAATACGTCCGGAAAAATATCTGGATATGATCTTTAAATATGACCTTCAATATTGAATGATATTTGATTTTAAATCCTTGACAAAAATTAAAGAATGACCGTTACTGGAGTGTTACTGTTAAAAACATGTGTTCAATGTAGGTGACAGTATGGGTTCGTTAACAAATAACCTAAGCCAAATTCGGGCCATATTATACCCTTTCCTCTGTTATTGAGGGTCCCATGCTGTTACCAACATGCAAACCAAACCATTGACAAATATAAAAATTGGCCCATCGTCTGCTGCAAGTCGGTCACAGTAACCAAGATCAGTCAAATTTTGCAAAAGAAGATTCTAGAAGCAGTATGTAAAACTTACCAGATTACCAGAAACCATGCTTTTTCATAAACTTCTTCTATTGAGTACTGACTAGCAGATAGACATCGTTTTAGAGGTTGGGTCACTTCATTTGTTCCCAAGATTTGATCGAACCTGAAAGAAGATATTTATCATTTTCGGTGGGTAATTTGTCTACGCGCGCTAAGCGCGCAACGAATGCCAAACAGTGATGAAGATAGTGAACTACTGAAGAAATGTGCAAGTTAAGATGCTCCCAATGCTGAAATTTCATACTTTTTGCGCGCCGCGCCTGTCTGACAAAGGGTGGTTTCATGGAATAATCATTACAAAATGTGCAATCAGCGTTTACATATGTCACATAGATTACCTGACTCAATGTGCAATGAGTGTTAGCGATGAGCTGTTTAGGTGTTACACTTGACTGTTGAATGATTTCTGGAGCAAGACGGGTGCATGAGCTTAAGGGGCTGAATAGTCATGAAGTTGCTGAAACTTGATTGAAGTTGCTGAAATGGCATGGTTAGGTAATTTCCATTGTGACACCCACACACATTTCCTATGGTGTAAGTAAGTTAAACTACTGAATTTTGAAAAATTGCTACCGTTTTAAAGGCTCCTAAAAGTGCTGACAATACTACCCTCCCATCACACAATTCCGGGTGCCTTTAAAATCAGGGTAGGCGTTGAAATAAAGAGTCTCCACACAGTACTATAGTTTGATAGGCTAGTGTCCTTTATTTTTATTGGCTTTTAACGTCTGATGCATGTGAACCTCGAAATAAGATGAGCCATTATTCAGAAGTGATGACAGATACTAAACCGTGTGAGCTACACTCACTGATTCATATTCCCATAGCTCTTAATAACCATTCATAAAAATATAAATGTAACATGTTACAGATAGTAACAATAGAACCATCACGTCTTTAAGAAGAGAAGAGGATTAAAAAACTGCTCGATTAAATGTATCTTTAAAGAGGAATGTATCAAGAGGGATATTATCTGGCTTTAAAATTGAACATTACCAATCCCATCACGATTCAAATCTACTGTAATTCAAGTAGTTTATTATAACCGCTAGTAGTTAGTTACCTTGTTGCTTTTGGCCAAATTCTCGAATACGAATTATCTATTGGCTTAACTACAGAACGATTTTTGACCATACATGCTACAGGTCATGTCCAATCGCTAGCTAGCAATCCCATCACATGACATTTTGCCAAGTTTAGGAGCATGTAAATAATTCTGCTAATCAAATCTAACTATCAGATTGCTATGGATCATACAATAAATGTTCAAATCTGGAAGAAAGATATTGCTCTGTGTATTGCTCTGTGTATTGATACCGGTGATATAATCTGTTATACTATTGCTGTTCTTTAATCTATTCCTAACATATATGACATGAAGCAAAACACCTGCATACACCTTCACCCGAGGTAAACCCCCTTACGTCCATCTTACACATTCGAACAGTAACCATCTAACAGTAACCAACTAACAGTAACCATCTAACAGTAACCATCTAACAGTAACCATCTAACAGTAACCAACTAACAGTAACCAACTAACAGTAACCATCTAACAGTAACCAACTAACAGTAACCATCTAACAGTAACCAACTAACAGTAACCAACTAACAGTAACCAACTAACAGTAACCATCTAACAGTAACCAACTAACAGTAACCAACTAACAGTAACCATCTAACAGTAACCAACTAACAGTAACCATCTAACAGTAACCAACTAACAGTAACCAACTAACAGTAACCAACTAACAGTAACCAACTAACAGTAACCAACTAACAGTAACCAACTAACAGTAACCAACTAACAGTAACCAGATAGCGATAGCTAAGAAGTTCGTGGCAACACATTACAATCATTGGTGCAGTGTTCAGCATACAGAAGTGTAAGACTCACTTATCAGGGACATAACCAATCTCACGCCTTTCTACATAGCAATACCACTATCAAATGATAAATCCGACGAAACATGAACTCTCATTGCAGTGGTCTTGATTTTTTTTGACAGTTTGCATACTTTGAAAAATTAACCTCATGTCGTGTTACCAAACGTAAACTTTATTATACAAAGTTTTAAAGTACAATTTGTCGACAAGGTTGCTCTGAATTTTGCAGCGTGTAATATGATTCTAGTCTTAATGCAGCCGAAAGTTTACGGTTAAAAGGCCCAGCATGAAATGAATAGGTTCATTGAGTAGATATAAAGATAAATGTAATATCATAAATTTTCATGTTATCATATTACAGTAAAACCCCGATTAACATGGGGGCTTAACATGTATAATGTTAACTAACAAAACCCCGATTTACCGCGGATGTTTCCTTTCCCCTTACTTTACAGTAATTTAAAAGTAAGAACTAATCACATTTAATTTTACATCTTCTATTTTCTAAGAGCGTCGCACATTTAATCTGGTCGCTTTAAACCACTTAAAAACTAATCACCACCCTGAACTGGATGTATTGCACATCGTTTGTAGGTGTGGTCTAACTAATTAAACCTGGATCCCAGCTCTTGTACTAGTCTGACAGCGCGTTAGAGTGACGTAATGTCACGTGAACTGCACCAAGCAACTACCTTCTTTATTATTAATATCATGTGCATATTAAATTATTATGTTTACACTGATACAGATTCAACTCACATAGGTGGCTCACTGGACCAACTTAGTAACCACAAATTAGTATCATAATTTCAGTTGCGAGATTTAAAAAAGTGGATGAATCTAGACTTAACCACGTTATTATTTATATGCTGGGCGGGTTCTGATGATGCCCAGTTGGTTTTAATTACGGTATAACGCATTATAAAGTGGACTAAAGGTAATGTATAGAGCGAGTGTTGTAACAAACCACCACCCCGACAAATAACACATGAGAAAGTGTGCAGAGTACAAGTTAATATTCTCCTGAGAGTTGAGCTGCTCTTTGAGGAGGGACCGGGGGACACGTGTCAATACGTGGTTACCTTGGTTACAGGAACACATCTACAATCTACATACAACAACTTAAACACGTACACAACAACTAGCACGTGTCACAACCTCTGTAGCACGTGTCACAACCTCTGTAACACGGTACGTGTCAAAACCTCAGTTACACACCTAAATATACAACTACTAGGAGACCGCAGAGTGCCAGATACTACTAAATATATATTGTACCACTTAACTTCAAACTAAACTGTACCACTTTACATTCAACTATTTTGTACCTTTTTGCTACTTGGCATACCCTGATTCAACGTGTCCCGATTTACCGCAAACCCCGATTTACCGCGGATGTTTTTTTCCCCCAAAACTTCCCACTTTACTACCAACTATACAGTACCACTTTACCACCTGCTATTATACTAAATATATACTGTTTCACTGTACATGTACATGTACCAACTACTCCAAACAAGTTAAATGGTCATATTTCTCAACTTAAAACCGTTCCTAGATAAGAACTAGCTTTATATTCCCCTACCCCAAAATAAGGACAAGAATCAAAAATTAGTTTTCTATCATCTTTTTTCATACGCTCTGACAGATCGATGATCATGAATATTTTCAAGAATTGAGTGATTTTTGATTTGATTGATTTTTGATTTGATTGATCGTTTGACTGATCTTGATTGAGTGAGACAAGTAAGTACACTTATATAGGAGAATTTTCTGAAAATTTTAAATGTATCTCGGATCACACAGGACACAGGTTGTACCGCAGCTACCCGACACAGCGGCAACAAATAATAATAGTGAGAGAATTTAAATATTACAGTAATATCCATGATGATAATTTACTTTATATTATCATCGTGTAAGGTGATCATTCTACGTGAATATAAGTGAGAGTATGACTAATAATATAGTATGTACCTCAAAACACGAAATTAGTTATTCATCGCTTATAATCATCATCAAGGTGAACTCAAAAGTTCACCTTAAAAAGTGTTCTTTAAATTAAATACAGGGTGATAGCTAAATGATGATTTAATTTCGTGTGGTGAAGGGACCATCCAGAGATTCTAAATTAAATTAAAAGATAAGGGGATTCTAGAGCACCGAAAAAGAAATGAAAAAATTCGGTATGATATTCTTCATTTATTCCAACACGCATCCAAACATGAGCTGGTAGTTTTTCGGTGCACTAAAACTACAAGATAATAATATTTCATGTCTCTCGAATATTGTTATCATAATATGGCAAATCATAATGTAAAAACTTACATTAGCGTAACACCAAACATCTAATCTTTGTGCATGTTAAGCAAAATCTAAAGTGTAAACTGTAAATGCAATTCAAGGAATTACAAACATCAAAAATCATTTCCCAGCCATTTAAGTAAATGAAAAATTTGGAGTGAAAATCCATGAAATATTTAGCTCGCTTTAGAGCTTTATATTTCTGATCGAAGGTAATTAAATGTGAATGATGATGATGAAGGGTTATGTTAGAGTGTTGGCAATCTTTAGATTTCATGAATTTACACCAGCAACTTTAGGCTATCGAAAATCGACTTTCTTGATTCATGATCTGACCGAAGTCCAAAATGTAACTCGAGACAGTCGATTACAATTATTCCCACTTTCCAGATATCTAAACATTGTATAAAATGTCAAAAGATATCGAGAAGGCAGGTTGAGAATGACAATAATTCAAATTTCCAAAACATTCGGGATAATACCCCAAAATTTTAAAGCTAAAACCCTTATGGATGTGACTTATGAGATGTGAAAGTATATAATGAAAAATGTTACACGTGTATCAACACGTATAAATTGTACGTATATCAACAAGTATATGGTGAAAAGTACGATATGTAAAGATGAGTGTTAAGAATATTAAATAATAATAAAAGTGTTATGATAATGCAATGCGATATTATAAGTGTTATGAAAATGTAGTGTAAGTGTAATGATAATGTTATATTAAGTGTAATAATATAATAATATAAGTGTCATGATAATGTAAGGTGTAATGATATAATAATATAATAAATATAAGTGTTATGATAATGTAAAAGTGTCATGTAAAGTATGAGTGTCCTATATGAAATGTCCGATATATAATATGATGAGTGTGCGTTGAAGAGGGGTGAGTTGTAGAAAGTGTGAGATGAATTGTCACATGATGCGTGATATGTCACGTGACGTCATAACGATGTGACGTCATCCCACAATCATGGGAACGTCGTGCATGGGCACATCATGATCGAATGCCTTGTGTTCGTTATTTAGACACATCTCAAAAACGACGCATGAACTTGAGAAGAAACCTGGGGGATGAAGTGTGAACAATGGGAGGTGAATCTTGAATTTCATGGATAATCACACCAATAATTAGTCTTGCTAAGCCCCTAACAGTACGACGATAAAATAAGCGTGGACGGTCGAATATTTGATATATATTATGATAAATTAAGTTGCTAATATCACTGTAAATTACTGATAAAGTATGTAAGTTTACAAAAAATCCGATGAGGCCGGATTTGGAGTTGATAAAACGGTTTTTTTGAACGATTTAAGGTAATAACAACATTTTACATGGCGGAGCGGAGCAACAAACATTCAAAATCTTTAAATGGTAATAAACAAACAAAATAATCCAAGCAATTACCCAAAATATATTCCCTTCACAGTGTACTAATAACCTTGAAGCTCTAAGATGAAACGTTATAATTTATTGTGAGTACATACTAATAAATACCTTAATTTTTTCTATCGTTATGAGAGTGTTCTTGACAAAAATAAATTAATACATTCGTAAAAAGCACACCAGTTCTAAATACCATAATCATACCATAAATACGTATAAATACGTATTATAAGTGAAAATCTTATTCTAACTTTATAATCATACATCATAATGTATCCTCTTTCTCTCAAACTGATATTAAATCGTACAAATTTTGCAAAAGTGTAATTTTTTATATTTACGGTGAAAATGGGTGCAGTGACGTTTAAGTGCCAATTTAATTAAAGTGAGTATTTCATAAGTTACCAATCGTATTACTATTATATTTGTTAAATAAATGAAAATACCATTATAAGATGAAATGGGTTCCCGTGTGCATATAAAGGTCAGCACAACCAAGCCGACAATTTAAGGAGGGCCAGGGTAATTTCCGAAATATTATGAGGATTAGCTCACGAGAGGACGATGACAGTGAATCACGTGATAACCATGTCACGTGACATGACGTCATCCAGATGACGTCACGCCGCGCGCATGAGCAGGTTGGGTGTCACGCATTAGTTATTGGGAATCTGTTCAAAAACGAAGTCTGAACTAGAAACGTCACCTGCGTCCCCCTCAATCTTGCTCAAGATGAGTTGCTGAGCGATCTTGCAGCCTGCTTGTTGACCGCACACGTACAGCAGTCTGTTCTGAGTGCCGGGCACGTACTCTCCTCTCTGTGAGAACTTTACCTCGCACCCACTCGTGTTCTGGATCTCAGTGATGGTGGCTCCAAGTCTGCCGAGCACGCGGCCTACCAGTGAGTCTGGGATCTCAACCTGTAAACGTGGGACTGGTGAGCCACTTTTTAATGTTAGTAGTTATATTTACTCAATACTTTTTTAACCAGTCAAATTATAGTCAGATTTATTATTAGAAATCACTACGAACCTTGTATTTGACATCATCTGGTCGGGGAATGAAAGGTTTAAGAGATGATTTAGAAGGAACCGGTGCTGAAATTCGCTGCTGGTTCATTTGGGGCATGTTATTGTTAGAGTTGTTGTTGTTGTTACCTGAAATATTGGTTATTCTTAGTCTTTAAAGTATTTTGTAAAGAAATCAAATCATTGCATTGGTATATCCAAACATTGGTTTACCATTTAAAACCCCAGAGGAGATATAAAACTCACCAGATAAAGCCTGAATGAGCATGATGGTATTAGCCAGGTTAGAGGTGTTGGAGAGAGCATTGTTAGGCAGGGCTTGTAGAACCCGAGCTATTACTTCAGCTTGGTTGGAGCTGTTGTTGTTTTGCTGAGAGAGATAAGAAGGTTAGTGAGATACAGGGCCAGGGTAGCAGAGGATGGGTTATAGATTTAGTAGATGTTGCGTTGATGTGATAGTGAGTGATGGTATGGTAATATGATATGTTAATATGCTAATGATATGGTAATATGTAAATGATATAATATGCTGAATGCTGATGAGTGATAGTGTGGAGGGGGGAGGGGGCTGTGTAAACTGCCACACAAACCCTCTACCTTACCTGTTTTAACTTATTCATATTATTTGAGGGTGACATGCTCCTGAAGTGAAAGTGAGTGAATTAATAGTAAATGAAGTGATTGTGATTAATGATGAGGGGTCGCCTAACTTTGAGGGGCCACCTAAATGAGTGATGGTGAGTGAAGGGATCGTGAGTGAAGTGATTGTGAGTGAAGTGATTGTGAGTGAAGTGATTGTGATTAATGATTAGGGGCCGCCTTAAATTTTAGGGGCCACCTAAATGAGTGATGCGATGGTGAGTGAAGTGATTGTGAGTGAAGTGATTGTGAGTGAAGTGATTGTGATTAATGATGAGGGGCCGCCTAACTTTGAGGGGCCACCTAAAGGCTAAATGAGTGATTGTGAGTGAAGTGATTGTGTTTAATGATTAGGGGCCGCCTTTAATTTTAGGGGCCACCTAAATGAGTGATGGTGAGTGAAGTGATTGTGAGTGAAGTGATTGTGATTAATGATTAGGGGCCGCCTTACTTTGAGGGGCCACCTAAATGAGTGATTGTGAGTGAAGTAATAGTGAGTGAAGTGATTGTGATTAATGGCCGCCTAACTTTGAGGGGCCACCTAAATGAGTGATTGTGAGTGAAGTGATAGTAAGTGAGGTGATTGTGATTAATGATTAGGGGCCGCCTAACTTTGAGGGGCCACCTAAATGAGTGATAGTGAGTGAGGTGATTGTGATTAATGATTAGGGGCCGCCTAACTTTGAGGGGCCACCTAAATGAGTGATAGTGAGTGAAGTGATTGTGAGTGAAGTGATTGTGAGTGATGTGATTGTGAGTGAAGTGATTGTGAGTGAAGTGATTGTGAGTGAAGTGATTGTGATTAATGATTAGGGGCCGCCTTAAATTTTAGGGGCCACCTAAATGAGTGATTGTGAGTGAAGTGATAGTAAGTGAGGTGATTGTGATTAATGATTAGGGGCCGCCTAACTTTGAGGGGCCACCTAAATGAGTGATAGTGAGTGAGGTGATTGTGATTAATGATTAGGGGCCGCCTAACTTTGAGGGGCCACCTAAATGAGTGATAGTGAGTGAAGTGATTGTGAGTGAAGTGATTGTGAGTGATGTGAGTGAAGTGATTGTGAGTGAAGTGATTGTGAGTGAAGTGATTGTGATTAATGATTAGGGGCCGCCTTAAATTTTAGGGGCCACCTAAATGAGTGATTGTGAGTGAAGTGATAGTAAGTGAGGTGATTGTGATTAATGATTAGGGGCCGCCTAACTTTGAGGGGCCACCTAAATGAGTGATAGTGAGTGAGGTGATTGTGATTAAAGATTAGGGGCCGCCTTAAATTTTAGGGGCCACCTAAATGAGTGATTGTGAGTGAAGTGATAGTGAGTGAAGTGATAGTGAGTGAAGTGATAGTGAGTGAAGTGATAGTGAGTGAAGTGATAGTGAGTGAAGTGATAGTGAGTGAAGTGATTGTGAATTATGATGATGGGCCGGCTAACTTGATTATGATAAATGATGATGATTGTGATTAATAGATGTTTATGAAATTGTAATGAATGTTGAGATGTAAATGAATGTTGGAGAAATGAGGTGGAGGAGTAATTGTTGAGTTGATATCCAGTAAATGTGCGTGTAGGTGAGGTGAGGTGTTTGTAGATTGTGAGCTATATTATACATCTGCTTGAAATATATTTGTGTTATTCTGCAAGAATAAATAGTGAAACAATCAAACGTGATGTGAATGTCCAAAATTCCTATATGACATAATCTGAATGAATGATTTCAAATGATTAACAACTTACAAGTAAAATGTTGATGAAGTGACGTCCATTAATGATAACATGCTAAAAACAATGATGTATATGTACCTGCTGCTGTTGTTGTTGCTGTTGGTTCTGCTGTTGGTTTTGCTGAGAGGCAGACATGAAGTTGTTAACAGCATTTCCACTGTTACCACCATATCCTCCTGCGTTCTGATAGCCACTGTACTGGTTGCTCTGCTGTATAATGTTAACTTAGACTATTTTAAAACCATTTGCTTTATGAACATGGCAGTTTGATTCGCAATTTATAATTTGACTGAGCAGACCTCCAACTCTAAATATTTGAGGCTTGACAAACCTGGTTCGGTGAAGATTGTTGTTGGTTTTGGTTCTGTAGAAGAGTCTGGATAAGGTTAACCTGGCTCATATCTTGTCCACCTGGAAATATTATGTTAATAACGTAACAATAATACACCGATCAATTACTGCTGAGGGCTCAAATCAGAACCAATCAAACCACATATAATTAATGAAATAGAAGAGCAAAATACATTTGAACGAACGAAAATTTCAATGATAAAAAACCAAAAAGAATGCAACCTTTGGGCGCCGTACCATCAAAAGATCCGTAGTTAAGGGAGGCAGTGGATCCCATGTTGTTCATTCCACCCATACCCAGACCACCGTTAGCGTCCATGTAGGATGAGTAGTCCAGGTTGGTGATGGAGGTGGAGGTTGGGTCGTCTCGGAATTTCTCCTTGATAATGTACTCCATGGTCTTGTTGACTCCTACAGTGAGGATTGGTTGTTATGATTGGGAAATAGAGTAAATGACATGAACTTTTTGTAAATATGTAAAAATTACGCTAATGTTTTGGTTCCGGTTAGGTTTGACATTTTACGTTTTAAAACAGGCGATATTAAGAGTGATGAAGGTAATCATAGAATATCACAAACCGTCTTCAGGTCCCAAGATAGTGAGAACTCTCTCTCCCATCACCACATCATCCTTCTGAGACGCCTGTATCCTCACATCGTAGGTCTCATTCAGAGACTTAACAGTGGCTCCTCCTTTACCGATTATCATACCAGCAGTGGAGTTTGTCACCACCATCTTCATCATCTGCATCCTCCTTCCACTGTCCAGCATGTCAGCTCCGGTGGGGTTTGAAGGAGGGTTCCTCACTAGACTCTGTGAGAAGTTAGGGGTCAGAGTTATCTGTAAACCCCATAGTATCATGTTCGGTGTCGTGTTTACTAAATCTAACTGGCGATTTAGTTACTGAAAATCAAGATTCGAGAAGAACTGATGCCATATTAAAAGTAGGACAAGTTGACTTACGTATATCGTATATCATATACTTTACTTACGTGTATAAACTCAGCGACTTTAGCTAGGTTCTCAGGAGGGCCAGTGATAAGAACGATACGTTCTCCAGAGTTAGATCTGTTGCTTTCTGGGTACAACTGGTTGTTCTGGGACAGCTTTACTGCTACCTGGCAGATACACAGTTTAGATTTTGCACATTCAACAAGTGTACGTAAGAATATTTCCCGAATTTTGGCAGTTAAAATTTTCACTGTCAGTGTCATGTTGAGGACAGCTGGGCATGAATGGACAAGTTTAGAAACCTTTCAACTGTCAACTGTTTTTGTTCAGAGATAACGATAAATTACTTCCGACTGACAGTCTCAGCTGCAACCGTACAGTTTACCATCAAATTATATTATTCGGAGTCTGATATCCTGCGACTGCAGAAGGACATTGATTATCTCCATGACTGGTCACTTTCTAATAAAATGAGATTTCATCCCGACAAATGTAAGGTCCTCACCGTCGCAGGAAGGATATCCGAAACAGTTTCCCTCCTTAGTGTCCTACCACTCTTTAACTTTGTATACTCCATGGGAAGAATCACACTTGACTATGTTGATCATGAAAAGGATCTGGGTGTAATTGTGACATCAAATCTCGATTGGAAAGATCAGTGCTCCAAAGTCCTTTCTAAGGCAAACCAAAAATTAGGCATGGCGAGAAGAAATTGTTATTTTGTCCAAGACGTAAATCGTCGTAGAGTACTGTATCTCACTTTAGTGAGGAGCCTATTTGAGCATTGCTCGGTTATATGGAGACCAGTCACAAAATCCCAGATAAGCAAGCTGGAGGGCCTCCAAAAGCGTGCTATTAAGTGGATTCTTCACGAGGAGTATATGAGTTATCCACCATCCACATACATTCAAAAATGCAGACAGCTGAAGATTATGCCGATTGAAGACCGCTTTGACTTCTTGGATCTCATCTTCTTCTTTAAAATTGTGAAGCAACATATACCTGTCACTTTACCCTCATATTTGCAACCATTTCAAGGCCACTCAAGGCTCAGAAATAGTCACATGGACTCTCTATGTTTTGTAAGCTCTATCTCACCTCGAGCAAGCTCCAACGCTTTTGCCAAGAATTTCTTCTATAGGACCCACACTAAGTGGAATCACATTCCTCTAGATATCCGTGAGATAGAGAGTATCACTGATTTTAAAAGTAAACTTTCCACTTACATGTGGGGAAAATTATCCCGGTGGATTCGGACTCTGAACTTGACTATTCAATAGAAACAAATCCGTAAAATAGTTTATTCAAGATTATCTATTCTTGCTGTCTGCATTCACATATTTCTCAATTTCATCTCACAGCACAATATTTTATGAATTGATTGAATGGGTGTGTGATTTTGTTTAAAGTAACTTATTACAATTTTATAAGGGCCCATGCTTGTGCAGGAGCTGCATTTGCACTCAATATCTGTGTTTTGGTGACCCTCAGGTCCTTTGGTTACATACATTTTGTCCGAGACAATTTCAACTTTGACAATCCATGCTTAGAGGACAATATTATATTTAACTAATTCATTGTGTAAACTTGTATGTAATTGACTGATTTGAAAGATTTCAATAAAAAAAATAAAAAAGGATAGAAAATCACATACATCGTATGTGAGCTGGAGTTCCTTGATTTGGGCACCTCCTCGTCCAATAATAGAGCCAGCAACTGGTGGTGGGACCAGCAGCTTCAGCAAGTAGTGACCTGGCTTCGTTCCTGAAATAATGATCGTTAATAATAACGTAATTAATTACACCATCTTTATTAGAGAAATTATTATGTGCTGAAAGAGAATGTAATAACTAATATGTTGGTTTGCGATATTCCCCAAATTTCATATATTAGTTAACAGTGGCATGGTATCACAACGGCTTAACCGCAGCTATTTATCAAAGACCTAAATAATGCTTTGCTATTCTATACACAGTATCTAGAATTCAGACAAAAGAATTGTTGGAATGTAAAGAATGAATGGAATGTTTAGTGTTCTGAACCAGCTACCTTGATTGGAGAACAGTTGAGGTGCTCCAGCCTCAAAGTACGGGTTAGAAACATGAGTAAAGGTTCCCGCAGTAGACGGTATACCGGTTGGGTAAGAATTGTAGGTTGCAAGCGAGCGCTTGGAATTAAAGTAGTCAGCATTAGCAGCAAGAAACTCTGCGAAGAGACTGTATCTTGCAGCGTAAAACATAGTCCCGTCCTGCGTCTTGTTAGGCGGGGTGTAGGGGTGGAGTGGTGCTGGTGGTGGCATGCTGTATGTGCTGTTATAGGGCATAATGCTAGCCTGGTCCTGAACAGGGTGGGACGGGGCCCCTTTTTCCTGGGGACACAGCTGGGAGAAGAAACTGGGAGTGCTGGTGAACACACAGAACGATTTCTCCTGTTTGGGAGGGGCAGGTTGGGAGGGAGGGTCTGCGCTACCTTGGGAGCCGGTGTAGAAGTTGCTGAAGAAGGAGGAGGAGGAGGGGGAGCGGGGAGCTGGAGGAGAAGGAAGATTGGAGTAGAGTGAGTAACCGAGCGTGTTCAGGGGACTGAATGCCATGAAGTGAACTGTGCAGCTACTGACTGCGTTGAGGGATTTTGTAAAGAGAGCTTGTAGAAATTACAACAAGTTTTATTGATTAACAAAGGTACAAAAATCGACAAGTGAAATGATATTATAAAAACGAGTGTTGCAATGTTAATATGTCAATCAAAGTCTTTACAAAAAGACAAATACAAGGCATAAGAAAGCACCGATCGTGAAAGAAAAAAAGAGCAAATCAACACGACAGATAATGAAAGCGAATTGAGAACTGCAATTGAGACTGATGAGGGCCGCGTGTAATCAAGTTGTGTGTGTGTGTGAATGTTGAACGTCCGAATCACATAGAAAACCAACGAAGACATCACGGTAGCTACAAAGGATCGGTGTAACAGATACAGATAATTATATATAACGGAGGACGTGTATATAGAGAGCCAGAATTAACGAAGATTAATACAACACACATTCGTTTTCTCACAGAACAATGTACCAGAAACAAGGGCAGAAAGATAGAACAATATAAATACTCTGGGGATCATTCCTTTGTAAAGAAAAGGCTCCAGACCAATCCTGTCCAGATAACAACATTCTTAACCAATCCTGTCCAGGTAACAACATTCTTAACCAATCCTGTCCAGATAACAACATTCTTAACCAATCCTGTCCAGGTAACAACATTCCAGAGATAGTCCTGCTAAAATCTAACAAAGATAAAGATAGAAAGAGGGCACCAATCAACACGAGAACAAGAGCTAGAGCGAGAATAAGAGTTGAGTAAACGCACAACAACATCACCAAGAATAAAAAGAGAGTGAGTTGAGGGGGCCCACACACTAAACACACAACGTGCCTACATATTCCCACTTTTCCTGCTACTGAACAACTCGTGATCACAGTCCGCCCCCTGCACACGGACATCAGCTACAATCCTAAAACGTGTAAACATAGCTACAGCATCTGACCAGGCACACACATACTGTGGTAGATCACGTGGTGCGAGGTGGGGCGCTGATTTTGGGAGTTTTCCGGTTAGGTAGGTCCCTCAAGAGTGGAAAAAGGAGGTCAGAGTGAGTGAGAGGCAGTGAGTCTCCGAAAAAGCGGTGATAATATAACTGATAAGTGAAAGTTCTGGAGTTTTTAAGTCGAAGAAGGGAATGTTGAGAAGACGTGACACATTTACTTCTCAAGAGTGGAGCATTAAATTGAGGACTTACAAGAGGTTAATTGAGGACTTAATTGGGTTGGAACTGATTACCAAATAGAGGTCATTACTCATTACCACACTGAATAAAGCGAGTGCACCTAATTAACTGCAGCTGTGTGTCTTGAGATGGTTAGTTGATGGGTTATTTAATTGAGTGACATCCCATGTTGTATGTAGAGGTAACTGACTCACTTTTGTTGGCTAATAGGATCTGGAATCTGTACATTGGGTCATTTACGTCTGCCGTGCCGTCGCAAGACAAACTTTCTAACAGTACTTAACACGATACGTAGTGCCGAACAGGATACCTATCTATAATATTATATTTTAAAATGGAAATCATTAACAACGATTTAAGAATACTTTGAAATGACTCTAAAGTTGAAATTAAAAGCGTGGTGGACTGAACTGAAGAGGCAGGCTTTGAAGTTATACCACTTGGAAGTTATACACTTGGAAGGATAAATCGAATGAGCTTTGAGAATAGCCTTGTCAATAATAATTTTAAGTTATCAGTGTTATCACCTTATCAATAACAATCACCTTGTTAATAATAGTAACCTAATCAATGAGAATATAATTATCAATTTGTCTCCTGCAACTGTTATAATATTAGATAACTAGTAACTACATATGTTTAATTTTTAAATGACTTAATGATAACTGCTTATTGTAATTGTTACTTCTCGGATATTGCTAAATACTATATCCTATCAATGATTAAATTGATATTAACATAATTGCTCTTCATTGTCATAGCTGAATAATTCAGAAGCTTGCGTTGACATGGCCACTCGGCTATCAGGCAATGTACGGTGGGACCCAGTTGGAGCTCCAGAGACGTGCACCACCGCGAAATTTTGACCCAGACCGCAGTCTTTGAGGTATTGGCCGTTATATCAACAAATACAGCTGCTGACGATGAATTGGTTCTTCAATGTAGAGTGTTATTAAGAAATCGATTCATAATCGATTCATATAAATCAGTTACACAACCAAATTACCATCATGAACACAGTATACTGCGGATTGGATAATGGATATCTAGTAGTTAGACCGCAGTCAGACCGCCGCCGCCGACCAATTTTGGCGTCCAGACCGCCGCCGCCTAAAGTTAACACGGTGCACATCTCTATGGAGCTCCAACTGAGCATTAAATTTACAGTACCATGATTATGAATTATTAATATGCTCATGTATTGTAATTTGTAGGGGGTAAGATGATTTGGATGAATCAAAAAGCATGTGTACAAGACGATGAAGTATATAAATATAAGTGCTTCTGCTTCTTACTGAGTCAATCATTAGCCGAGATTCATGTAATATACAAGCTATTTCCCCCTATTTTACTGATAGGCAACAACACAACAAATTCCAAATATTAACTAAAATCTCCATCGCATCATTTGATACAATAAGCTCCTTCAACCTACATTATCTGAACACCTTGCAAGCTCTTTAAATCCATATAAACCCTGTAAACCACCTTATGTTATTAACCGTACCGACAAATTTAAGCCAACGTTGGTTTGGACTGTAATATATCACTTATATGATTGAGGTCACGTCTCTATCTGCGTCACAGTTTTTTTGTTCATAATGAATATATTTTCGAGTTACCGGTTTGTACAAACCATTGGTAATCAAGCGACCCAGTAAACGAAGGATGTTTTCCGATGTCCCGGAATATCTTGCTATTTTGCTAGTTATGGGTTATAATTTCATGAAATCGCTGACAGGTTTACCCCATTCACCCAGTTGTTAATTGATTCATAATAGTTTTTAGGTTAGTTGGCTAATTAATCATTAATTCTAAGTTAATTGGTTAGATGATAATTAATTTGTAGTTAATAGGCTAATTAGTCATTAATTTACCCTGATCAGCGGCCTGGTTCCTGTACAGGTAAGGACTACCATTAGGAACTCCGTTCAGTGTTACCCTCATCTTCACGTCCTTGGTTGGTCTGTCCACAGCCATGGGTGTATCTCCGTTCATCTGGCCGTTGTGGGTCTCCTCGGTGGCCATTTCCTCGTCCTCTACAGGCTCCTGTGCTACCACGTTGTCGATTGAGGGAGGCATTTTAACCAACTAATACTGTTGTGAAGACGATAATAACAAAGGAAACAAATATGGGAATCTAGATTCTCTGAATTAACTAAAACTGTAAAAATAGAAACTGGCGGCAATAAAATAACAATAAACAGCAAGCACTGAGAAAGTACCAAGATAATCAAATCGAGGATTGATAGCAATACAAGAAAGTGAAGAAATTAATCAAAGGCCAATTATTAAACTTCTGTTAAAGCTGCAACTACAAAGTTACGCAACATCAAAGATAGACCATGATAAGATATTGAGTTTGAAATAGGAACAGATACAAGGTTTCTGTAATCTTTACGATCTTCATTTGAAAAACGATCTTCAAGCGAAAATAACTAACTCTCATTTCCGTAGAAGAAAATCATCTGCCGAGTCAAGTTCAGTTTTTAAATTAACGATTGGAAGAGGAGGACATGTATCAAAAACTCTAAGTGTAATTTGGATCTAATGATAGACCTAAGACCCGGATCAAAGCATCTAATATCAGACTAACATACTTTAAAAGGATAATAGATTGAAAACTTAACTGTGAGCGAATTCTTATTCTTAAAATTAGAAACTTATCCAGGAAGAGGGGGGACCTTAAGTCAGTAAACATATGTAAATGTTACGTTGGGGCTTATTTCCCAGTCACTGATTGGATCAAATTGTAATGAATTGCGTTGGCCTTTTAAAATACACCCATTCTGAAATAAAATGGGAGATCTAGCTTATCAGATGGCCGAGATATCAAACATAAAGAGTTTATTCACTACGTGGGATCAGGTGATTGGGTTGTCAATAGATCCGCACCATGGCAAACTTGCAGAAAGCCTAATTAAGTAATTGCAATAAATTACGGTGTCTCATGATTAAACACGACTACAAGCAATTCAATATCGTACTGAATTTGCCCCCCTCCCCCAGTAGTAGAAGAGATTTGAACTCAAAGATTTGAACTCAAATTTACAGAGAAATAACACAATAAATATGATAAAATGTGCTTGCAGCGTCTGTAATAGCCATAACACCAAAATAAGTCAAATCGAAGATGACGTGTTCAACAAAATAAGAGATACTGCACGTGCCATCGAACTCGGAAGTGAAACACCCACGCCCAGACTGGATCAGAGATATAAAGTATAGCTTTAAGGCCGTGACAAACGGTATACAGTGTAGTGGCGGGGCAGAGAGAGAGGGAGGGACCTAGCATTACACCTCACAGAGAGCAGTGCACTATGTACATCAATCTACCTCTCATAGAGAGAGAGAGAGAGAGAGAGAGAGAGAGAGAGAGGGAGAGAGGGGGGGGGTCTTACCGCAACTTGACATCATAGGATGGAGGGTATGTCAGTGTTCCGGCGTGTGCGTGTGTACGTGTTTGTGCCAGCACGTGTGCAGTATGAGTGTGTGTTTAATGTGAGTGTAAGTGTGAGGTGGACATGTAAAGTTTGATGGGTTACCCCAGCAGATACGTGGTCCTGGAAATGTTAAAATTCACCTGTAACCCGGCACTGGATGTTTGCCACCTCTTAGAATCGACGTAGCACTAGATAGTGTAAGTAGTAGCATATTGTAATCGTGATGCAAGGCGCAGCATAATAGTGCAAATCGTAAGTATCGTGAACTTTAGAAAGCTACTTCAGTGTAAAGGAAGTATGACGAATGAGGATTGCGGGGAAATCAGGGCGGGCTCTGCTTTCATCTACAACCGAATTAGCCACAAAAATCCTCAAACATCTCCGTTAATCCCCAAACGTTTAAATTTCCCATCATTGAAGAATAAAGATAATCAATGAAGATTGAAGATATTTACGAAATTTGGTTAAGTTCACCCTCTGGGCATGGCAGTTGGAAACGGAATAAATGGATTCAATAAAATCATCGATTATCGACAATTTGGCACGAAGTTAAATTACCCTCACTGTTACCTACTATTACCATACCAGAATACCTATTAATGTTGAGTGACTTTTAGTATTACGGTCTAAATAGGGTCCCAAACTTTAAACGTTCAGTAATGAACATAATCTGCTGCTCAAAAAGAGTTGTTAACATGAACATTCAAATTTCGAACATTGGTTAAGCTCCTTATTCCGGAATAGTGGCTACAATGGTTGGAGTGTATAAGAATGCGTTGATGCCAGACGAGATGGTGGCGCGGGCGACAGATAGAAATAGCATAAACATTCACATTATGTCGGACAGTTTTCTGTGAATGTTCTGATCAGAGATCAGGGCATGTTGCCGTAAAAATAAATATTAGTTTTATTAAATATTTGTTTTATTAATTAGTATTTAGTAGTTATATAAAAGTCAGTAATTACCAAATTTTAAAGTCACTGACACTTTCAGTCAGTTGTGTGTATTTCAATTTGATCAAATATCGGTTTTTAAGTACATTAGATGCTTGAAAACCACAATTTGATAGGATGTAAAGAAAGCTGTTGTAGATGAGTGATCGTTATTTCCAAAATCACATACATGTCATCACACTATTACATGCTGTTACAAATATGTAAACAAAACAGTAGCCAGTGCAGTAGGCTAATGGAGTATGAGCTGAAGTTAAATTTCACCAACCCCCTCCTCTTGTTTCAAAGACTAGCTACGATTGATTCTTTTCAGAATGTGATTACATTTTACAAATAACCCGTAGCTTAAACAATAAAAGAGGATTTTAGAGAGTGCTGCCATGCCATGATATTTGTCAAGTTTTTATCCATGACTCATGAAAAGAAGACACCTGATGATAAAAATAACATCCTGAATAAAAACAACATTTTAAAAGAATGTTTTTATTTAAACAAGAATGATGACCTCACCAAAATTGACTCGTTTAGGGTAAGCAACAAGGTCGTGTTCTTCTCTCCCCCTCTTTCTAGTTTCATAGTTGTCTTCTGTGTTGTAATTGTCCTCCATGATGACTAAAAATGTAATATCTTTAGAATTATTGAATATTCATTATACAATAATTTCAAAAGTACACAAACTACAGTTATTAAGTTCAGTAGTCAACTAACATACCATGTAAATTTAAATATCAAAATGGATATCATAGGTATATAGAAGGGGTGACATGTCCGCCTATGTCCCTTTCTTTTTGGATTCTATGAGAAAACGGATGTACATTGGGACATTAGCGGACATTGACGGGCTCGGACGGACAATGGCAGACATTAGCGGACAAACAGTAAGAGAATTTTTTGCACACAATTTTGACAATTGGAAGGAGCCTATATTCATAACCTATTGAGGCATCCCCTTTGCGATTCAATATCGGAAAGCATGCCTCCCCTTTGCAAACCGAACTTGGGAATTTACATTGATTAAAATGGAACTTTCAAAAATTCAAAATATTCCCAACTAAAATATTGGCAGAAACATTTGAAATTCACCCTTGACCTTGTGGCTCCAAGTTCAAATCTAGACTCTCTATATCCAAAAAGTTCTTTCTTGCCCCTCTGTCTCCCTGGAAAGAAATCACTGTTTTTCTAAGGATTTCAAATTGAAGACGCTTCCTTTATATATCAACAGCATCTGAATATCTTTGACCTGTGTGATATTCGCCTGCCTCCAATTTAGGCCGGCAGATTTTTAACTTAGTGCAGAACCAAGCAAGTTTTACAATTATTTTATACTTATCAATAAATTAGATATGCTTTTTGTGTAGTGGAGATGTAGCATGCACCATTTTAAATATACTGGACGGCGCCCAGCCTGAGCCTGTAATTCTGCCGCAGCTTCAATCGTTTATGAACAGTGTTTTTGTTGTGCAGTAGTGTTGGAAAAGAATAAAACCAACTTATTAATAGAATCAAGAATATTATTGATTATATTTTATGACGATGAATTGTAAATTTCTATCAATTTATATTTATTCGGTCTCCAATTATTGAACTGCAGAAGCTGGTTGCCTCAACACTGTTGACTGTGGTATGACTGAATTGTCAAGCCGTGATTATTATTAAACGAAAAAGAATATATAATATATATATATAACTCTAAAACTCTGGTCACAAGAGCAACTGCCTAAACGTGCAGAAGTGAAAACAAATACATAAAATACTAGCAATCCTTTAAATTTGCAATAAATAAATTTGTTCAATGTCATAAAATTCTTAAAACCACATATATGTGACCAGTAAATAATTTTATTGGTCTATAGACTACTGTAAAAAATTCTCAATATAAGCTTTTTAACAACAATAGATTAATTAAAAACACACAACAACCTTTGGTGTGTAAGAATGATAAATCAACCTTATTTTGACTCCCACTCTGAATAAATCTAGCAGTCAGCGCAACCAAACGCTCTACGACAATTCGTTTGCAGTAATTGGACCTCGATTGTGGAATTTAATCTCACCAAACATGCATACTATCGAAGATCCCCTGCACTTTCAAGAAATGCTTACAACGTTTGTGAAATCATTCCCGGATGAGCCTCTAGTGGCAGGATACAGCTGTCGAAATAGAAACTCGTTACTGGACTGGAGTGGAATAAAGGCAGCGATCTCGCTGTCCGGGTGGTCAGCAACTCTGATGACCCGACAGAGGATTCTATGAAGCACACCAAAGTAACCAAAGTAATTAACTGAATTATCGTTTAAATTAAAAAGTATTTTAAAAAACCATCATGTGCCGTTTAGCAGTAGGACACGGCTCACTGCATGGTACTAGGACCACTGAGCAAAATGGCGAAAATGGGTTTGGGAAGCCATTATTGGCACTTGAGTCCTTGATCGACGGTGCACTGGGCCTTTCTTTCAGGCCATCCTTCAGCTTCTGTCAACTGAAATTACTATTAATCCAAGTTGAGGCAATCAGCCGACGCACGGCATTTATGGTGATCTATAATATGTATAATAAAAAAAGAAGGAAATTGGCCACGGGCCTAAATATTACACATCAATCAATTACAATTCATTAACATTACCAATATTAAAAACTGTCCAAAATATCTAAGAAAGTATGTATAATCTGTAATAAAGATCAAAATTCAAATTAGTATTCCTTAAAATTTGTATTCCTTAAACCTTAGTAGCCTGAGGTGACTCCCCGTTTATAAGGGTTACCTCTACAAGGGGTTTTTTTTCCAACTCTCCAAGAAACCAGTCACCTACAACTTAAACAAGAATGGAGCCAGTGGCGTAACGAAGGGCCCTGCTGACCCCGCTGTGCAGGGGGGCGCCGTCTTAGGGGGGCGCCAAATCGTCGTTTGAATGTGGGACAATTTCGAAAACTTAACTAAAGTACTAGCAAAACTGCGCGTTTTGATCTAGATACACACTTTTTTAGAGATTTTACCGGCGTATCCTCTAAAATCACCTAATTTGTTCAATTTTAGGGAGGGGCACCAAAAGGGGAGGGGGCGCCAACAGGGGGGCGCCTTTTCGGCAGGGGGGCGCCAACAGGCAACGTTACGCCACTGAATGGAGCTGACTCATATTTCTATCTAAAAGAAGTTCTAATATCAACAAAAAGCAGCACACAAAAAGCATTCATTAGGAGTCGAATTTCTTTGGGGACTAAATTTATCTCCCCAGGACTTAGCCAACTAGAAGGATTAGAAAATAAAGACTCTGTAAACATCTCAGAGAAATTATACCACCTTAAAGAATAAATAGGGAGGATCCTGGACCCCGAAATCCACCACCTTTCTGTACTTTCAGAGGTACCAATGTGGCAGGAAACCAGGGCTCATGCTGCCGCTGAGCTAAAGCAGTAGAGGGGATGGCGGCTTCTCTGAGATCTAATACATCCTGAAGCAGACCAACACTATGTCCCAACTAAACGTACTGGTGTTGGGATGTCTGCCCCCGGTGCCTGCCCGGGTCGATAAAGCAGTCAAGCATCATGTATCTTATGTTGAGCATTCTCAACCAACAGGTGTGGGAACTCCCACGAAGGACCGAAACAGATCTAAAGAGACAATTAGCAAAATCGGAAAAATAGATTTGAATTTGTTTATATAATTTATAAAGTGTATGTTATTGCCCACGTTAAGGGGCCTGTTAATAATTAATTAAATTATTAGCTATTTTAGCTCCTTATAAATGCTTTTTGCGTGTTGACTTTTGTTGAAATCAGAATTTCTTCTAGACAACAATATGAGTCAGCTCCATTCAATTTTTGCTTCAGTTAAAGGTGACTGGTGTTTTGGACTTCGAGACAGAGTAAAAATATATCATTAAGTATATATTAAGTATAATATTGTTTAGTTTATGGTTTAGTTTGCTGTCAAGTTTGCGAAGAATGAAATGCAATTCGTGCATCAAGCCAACTACCAACAATGTGTCCATTGTTAATGGACTAACCCAGTGCACGATACTTCGTAGCAAGCTTTTCTTGTAGCGCAATGCACTACTGGGCTGCGCCACAAATCCAAAATCCAATAATGCTTCTCGCAACCACCTCATTTGTCGTCGCGATCGGCAAAATGTTGACCATTGTTGACGGGTTGGCCCGGCGCGCGCTACTTCGTAGCTCTTGTGTCTTGCCATCGTAGCACTTACCATTTTCACATAGCCATGTGCCTACGCGTACTGCGTGACGCGTACTGCGGTCGCGCGCTACTGCAAGCGAGAGGGCTCTGGTTAGAGCAACTTACCATTCGTAGCTCTTGCTATCGAGAAGAAAGCGGCGCGCGCTACTGTACTTCAAATAAATTTAGACGAGTAACATCCGTCAAGGTAAAATCAAAAATGCACCATGCCGCTGGACTTCGATCAGCTGCGAAGGATTGATATCGTCAACTATGAACTAACAAATATTTTGAAAAAAAGCGGCATCCGCATCAACTTCAAAAAATTTAAACGAGAAATATCCGTCAACTAACAATTAACAACAAATTTCGCTTGTTTACCTGAAATTTGACTTTTATACAATTAATATAATGTAAGATTGTAAGATTGAAGTCGTGTTTCTACTTGTAGCGCGATGCGTTACTGTGCCGCGCCGCGCACTCAATTATGCTTCTCGCAACAACAGATCAGCGAAATGCACTATATACTGTGCCTCGCCGAGCTGCGTCCAACTCGGCGCGCGTCTTGGTAGGTAAGTAGGTTCCCAGCAAAAGTTACTGGCTGGCAGTGTTACTAGAGATTACAGGTGGTAATTTTTCAATAGCAAGCGTGTCAGCGCGCCTGACGTAAAGTTCGCTACTCGCGCGCACGCGTGATACAATCTGAATTAGTAAAACAAATTTTTTTTAGTAAAACAAATTTTATTTTATACCCACAATCAATTCATATTTGGTTCAAATATTTAAAGTCAAAATAACCATTTCACATAAGTGGTTATATTATAATAAAATAATTTGTGATAAATTAATAAATTAATTTACACTCAAAAATGAACAAAATATACACAATTTTTACCTAGTGCAACACTGGTTCAGCGCGCGGCTGATCGAAAAAGTTTGATTTGATTTACTAACTACAGTGTACAGCGTACATGAAAAATTACTTACTGAATCTTTTAATACTAGACACATTTTAATTCAAATGTTGTTCAATGAGTTAGCCACAAAAATGTTCAAATTATGTAGGAGGGTAAAGGACACAATTGCTAGTAGTGCTTCTTTGTGCCCGTTGACTACAATGAACATTTTGCGGAGTTTCTCCAGACGGCTTTTATCGGAGTGCGTGTTATTTACTTGGTTATGCACAAGCCAGGCCAACATTTTGTTTTTGTGTCAGCCGTGCTACCAGGTTGCAGAGTATCATAAACACTAAACAATTATACACTATACAAATTTGCTAATACAATATCATGCAGAGTCCGATCTACAATCTAGCTGCAAACGTCAGACACCACAGTTCAGCCGCCAAGTACCGTTTAAGTGAACACCGAAACACGAGGTTTAGGTGTCATTTTGTAAATCACTTTATGGATGGATAATTCAGTAATTGTTGAAGAAAATTACAGTCACTGCCACCTATAGCGTTATGTCATGGGTCTGATTAACGGCCAAGAATAAACGTACGTGCGCGCTTAAGAAACCCGCGCAAATGTTGAGTTCATAGAGTCATGGCAACCACATTAATTTGCAAAGTTAAAAAGCTGTGATCTACCTTACTCGGGATCATTACGACGGGTTTATTAACGACCGGTTAAAATATGGTTCGGGAAAAATATGGCGAAATTGCTCGAAACCCACCACATTTTCCCGGTCGCCATTTTACCGGTGTCCAACCTTTCAATTTTAGATTCAAAAATTTTGTCTCAGATGTAAATTTCCTTATTATGTATTAGAGATAAGCAAGTTTAGAAATTTTCGCATTGCTAAAACTTGTGAAACAAGTTGAATTATCAATAATTGTTGAAAGTAGACAGAAATAATGACTTGTGGTTAATTAAACTTCGAAAGAATGCATCGTTCACATTGTTTAGATGTTAGAATCGTTCACATTGTTCAGATGTAAATTTCCTTATTATTATTAGAGATAAGTTGTAGCGAGATGCGCTACTGTGCCGCGCCGAGCTGCCATGAATTGACATCGTCAATTAAGAGATAAGCAAGTTTAGAAATTTTCGCATTGCTAAAACTTGTGAAACAAGTTGAATTATCAATAATTGTTGAAAGTAGACAGAAATAATGACTCGTGGTTAATCAAACTTCGAAAGAATGCATCGTTCCAGTGGCGAAACTTTGCTTGTTGGCGCCCCCCCCGCTCAGTGACGAAAAGCGCCCCCCTAAAATTTTTACTTTTTTTCACATTGTTTAGAATTATGAATAAATGACTGATGAAACTGATTCATGTTATTGACAGTTTTAATTAATTCAAGTTTTAATTTAACTGTTACTTTTACTTTGAGTCCTATTTCATTATGTAGAGATAGTCAATACCTAAGAAATTAAAAATTGGCCTATTTAAATCAACTTTGACAATAAGGATATATGACAAGAATTGGGCAAAAAGGTGAATTTTTTGCAATTTTAACCAAATGAAGTCGAAAAACCTACAACAAGTGTCCCAATAGTCTTCTTTAGTGAATATAAGACAACGATTAAAATATGAGCACCCATACCCCTTGGGAACACTAATAGTAGAGGCTCTTACGGGCATTGTCTGCATGATACGCTAGGGACCCCAGATCAGTGGCGTAACGAAAGGCCCTGCTGACCCTAGGGGGTGCACCATAAAAATAAACTTGCTCGGATTTAAAAAATTTTTGTAACATTGTTTTTTAGAGACTGTGAGAATTTTCACAATACCAAATTTGTCATACCTTTTTGGAAAGATCAGTGAGTTTCGCCTAGGTGCCATATTTGATGGTGCGCGGCTTTTGGAGCAAAATTAGCTGTAAAAGTCGCGTAATTTGACCAAATTTGACCAAATTCGTTGATTTTTGTCGTATTATTTGGATATATCTTCAGTTCCTTGAATGATATCATTCTGAAAATTGGCGACAACCTTCCAATAGGGCTTTCACAACTGTCCGAAAAATTTGGTGGATATCGGAGTTGATATAGTGATCAAAATGGGGCAAAATACGCTGCTTTTAGCTGTAACATAATGTCTGATGGTTGAATATGCTTTAAACTTTCCGGACACTTTCTTTGTAAGTCTATGAGTAAGCTTACCAATTTTTGTTGCAATCGGAGGTCGGGAAAGATACTTAATATCTATTTGTTTGAAGAAAATTGTGCTGGCCGAAATTAGCGCTAAAAAACCATCCTACAGTCGGCACGCGCGGCTCACTGTCGATGGCGCACTACCTACTGACCCCGCTGTGCAGGGGGGCGCCGTCTTAGGGGGGCGCCAAATCGTCGTTTGAATGTGGGACAATTTCGAAAACTTAACTAATGTACTAGCAAAACTGCGCGTTTTGCTCTAGATACACACTTTTTTAGAGATTTTTACTGGCGTATCTTCTAAAATCACCTAATTTGTTCAATTTTAGGGAGGGGCACCAAAAGGGGAGGGGCGCCAACCGGGGGCGCCTTTCGGCAGGGGGGCGCCAACAGGCAACGTTACGCCACTGCCCCAGATACACCTTACTAGACGTATTTTTGACCGTAGAATCGATTAAAAGTGGTTTCAAGATGATTGGACTGAGTTAGCGCGGTCAAAATCGCAAAAAACCGATTTTTGGGCCAAAAAAAGGCCAAAAAACCATGTTTTTTGATATTTTGAGCAAGTTAATTTTGTTGGCATGTCGGCAAAATTTGCACAAAGATAGCTAAAAGACAGCCGCACAAGATGGTATAAAAATAAAACAAATCCCTCTATTTTAGCGCAGGTAAAAATCCAAAAAAGTGGTAATTTTTTGCAGTTGTATTAAATCAACCCAAAAATAGTCACATCGTGTTTGCCTAAATTTTTCCTTTCTGAGAAGTACCCACTTCATATACTTTATCGAAGTTTGAATATTGTCACTCCGCAAGCGTTTTTGCCAACTTTTAGACGCGCACTACGCAAAAGCATTTAGTTGTTATCAATTGGCACCCGCGCGTTCATCATAAATTTCAAACAGCTATAACTCAGCAAGATTATGTCCGTTCTAGCTCATATTTTCACACCAAATAGAAAATAATGTGATCTTATTGCTGACAAAATATGAATATGATTACCCTACCCACTGCGAGCTCTTCACTTGTGACGTCACATGCGCGTCTACTAAAACATTCTCGCGCGATACATTTTGATGACGAGTTATTTCCTTCTGTTTGTCACAATTTCGGCCGCGCGCTGCACAACATTACCAATTACCCAAAACCGCGCATCAAGTTATGAATTAATTCATATCGCTTAATAAATTAAAGATAACCGCTAATGAATAAAATATTCGAAACACTTTTCAGGTTCAAATTATACTAAAATTTGAGTAAAATGTTGATTGTTTTGTGTCCCATTGAAAATACTATTTTAAAATTTAAAAGTATTGTAACTTTCTCACTGCTGAGCGGTGTTTAGCCTTTTGTTCCGCCATACCTCTATTTTTAATGTTGAATGTGTTTAAAATTATTGACAACTAAAGGCTTACTACCGAGGTCTTTAGGTAATAATTAACAAATACTGAATATCGAAGAGTTTATTTTTTATATTACTTTTCGACCCGCCAATAATTGTTTAAAAAAATAAAAACTGTTTATATATTATAAGGAATTTTGACCATTATATATTAACGTGCGTCATCGCCATTTTAAAGTGTTTTAAATTGTAAATTAAAGTTACCTGGTTTAAAATCTTTTTGACATTCAAATGGTTCTTGGATCTCATTTTTAAATGCTTATTATTCTTTCACATTTCAAGGTTTCAGGCAATTTCGGCAAGTAAGTATGAAGAAACGCCTCACATATAATGCATTTTAATACATTACAATATGTAGAACTTTTTATAATCAAAATCTTTTAATAATAATATCATAAGAAATCACAAACCATTTCTAAAAATTTTCTCAGTATACATTTAAAAAAATTTACAAACAATAGATTTTCGCGCGCAAACATTTAAAGGTATTTTATGGTCGCATTTGGAAATATTTTTACCCAAAAATACTGTTCGATAAAATTTATTAGCATTTTCAGTGAGAAGAAAGTTTTGAATTTAACAGGAGTAGCACATTTTAGTGGTGAAAAACACTCTGACAATTGGCGTGTGCAGTGCGCGCGGTTAAACTTAAAGGCATAACAGATCGAGCGCTACCATTAGCATAGCATTTCATTACACAAATGTGAGAAACCATGTTCCGATGTCCAGCAGTTTTTTCATAGGATCTTGTTATCCTAACTATTTTGTTTTCATACTCGTTTTTTACTTTCAGTATTGGCTTGCCGATTTGGAACTGCACAATTGTACAACTGACCACTTAACTCATCATCCAATGGAAGTGTGAACACATTTACCCACTACGGATAATTAATTTATGGTTCAAACATATTTATGGTTCATTTTAGATAACAATCATTTCAGTACCTCTGCTAAAAAAATTTGTTTTCCTTTCTAATACAGTTTAATCTCTTGCTTGATATATTTAAAGTCACTATTGTGAAGGTACATTAGAACTACATGCCTTTTTATCGCTCTACCCTGAATTATTTTCCTGAACTATTAATTCCGAACTATATATTCCAGCTTGTAAAGAGGATGTTATTGCCCACGTTATGGGGCCTGTTAATAATTAACTAAACTATTAGCTATTTTAGATAGGATAATAATAATAATATTATAACTTTACTATCACCACAAGAAGCTGACATGTTTATAGATCCAGACTATGCTTAGAAAGAGTTGCCAAGATCACCCCAAAGATCTTCTAATCAAAGATGCTCTCACAGGATGCAGATGGTTTGTCTAGCGTGAGACTTAATTTTGGATTATAACATATACAAGCTTTTCACATGATTTTGATTGGTACAATTATAAATAAGCGTAAATATAATGATAATCAAATTCAGCCTGATACGAAATGAATGAGAAAGAACGCCCTGTTCACCGAAACAACATTAATGAACTTGTCAACTATGCAGGTAACTGTGCTATTTTAACTATTTATTGACAATTTCTCAATTGAACAAAAAATTCAATTTAACAATTATTTAAATGTCAATTGGGAGTCCTATGACTTAATGCACCTATTTAGAAGGTGAATAAATTATTGTTTGTGGTTTTTGATACAGCCTACTAAGGACATGTTTTTTAAATGACACTGAAATGACGTGTCCTGACACTTGACAGTGAAAGTGAAATGACTAGTAAGTAGAAAGTTTTGCACAGCAATGTTAACTGCTTTTGTTAGGAAAATCCTTTTGCGCTTAGGAAAAACGCTTATCTTTGTCATCAGAACGGTCAGAATCATCACATTCGTGGAAGTCCCATTGAAGGCAGGACCTTTGCCAGATTCTCGAGTATTAACTAAGCCCACTAAGATTTATATCTGCAACAGAAACAATTCGGTGGTTAGAATCTTAGATGATTGGTAATGCTGATATTGACATAAAAAAGTTAGTAGCTCTTACGATGAGTGCGGTGTGGCAATCACAACAGCTCCATTAGTAGCACTACAATATTATTATTTGTTTTGACCCTTATATGAACGTAAATAAATGCTTAAACTAAGGCTAACATTCCCATGGATAAAGAAATAGACGCTTAAATTGCTCACAACCATTTAAATTGCTTAAAATTTAAATGGTTGTTAACTTGGATATTTTGTGCAGTTGAGAAGTTATACCGAAGTTAATTTCGTAAGCTTTTAAATTCTCCAATTAACTAAACCTTTAATTTAAATTATCTTAACCGCAGGGTATTAGAAGAAACAAGACGTAGACATCTTTAAAGCGAAGATCAACTATGCTAAAATGAAGCACAAATCCAGTGTGGTGGAATTGGATCGTTTGAAGGAAAAATATCCTCATGCCTGGTAATTATTATAATTGATAGCCAATTAAATCGATTTTTAATTCATATATGCACCTTCTTCGCTTTATCTGAATCTAGATCACTACATCTAGTCTCAGTGGTAAATTACCCTAATGTAATGTCTCAATAACGTTTATAATTTCGAACTAGCGGACCATATTCGGAGGAGAAATTTGGGGCAGTTTTTGGCTTGTAAATACTGATTTTATCGAATTATAACCACCAGACTTAACATCATGCCGTATGTACCTTGAAGAACTTATAGAAATCACGTATCTAAAAGAGAATGATGTAGAGGGGGATGATTAGTAGTTAGAAATCGGATCGCTGTAGCGGAAAAAAGCTAACCCTAGCAAAGAGTGATTTTATAACCAAATTCAGACAATTGTCTCGCCCATCTCCTGACATTTTAGGGTTCTTAACCCCTATCACCCATGAACCGGGTGCTTCCTGATTTATACCGAAACCCATATTGGAAGAAAACACCCGATCTACAACTGCAAAGCACATTTTAATAACTTGAGCACAAAACTTGTTAAAAAAAGACCAACAATTGTTCCCCAATTTGGTATTTTTCCTCACGCGTGCAACCAAAATAACCGATTTTTGTCAATATCTTAACAAATAAGCATTAAAAGGCTTATATTGCTTTATAAGTTGTATATAAATATGATGTTTGCGGTCATTTTAAGCTAAAATTCAAGTCTCTACGACCTTCCTAGTTCAAGTTACCAAAATTCAGTGCCATTTTTGGTTCGCTGAGCCAAAAAAATAGTTTTTTGCCAATGTCTATAAAATGAAGCACTGGAGACCTTATGTTGCTTTATAAATTGCATATAAATGTTGTCATTAGTACAAATGACCCTCTACCATACCAGATCGATTTCAAGTCAGTCAAGGCAATAGGCATAAATGCGGCTACAAGGGCATGTTTCCAAATCGGACACAAATGTTTCCAATTTTGCTAAAAGCAGTCAAATCTAGTCTATAGAGAAGGTCAGATCGATTACTGGGTTGGCTTAGTTAACTACAGGTCACTAAAATTGCTAAAATGCAGGATGATGTTAAAAATCCCAAAAAATGCAATTAAAACATGCAATTTGCACAATTGTTAGTTTATAACTAGATAATCTAACTCTAGATATCTACAGGTGCTAATTTTGTTGACTGAGTTACTGTTTTGCCGTAAGTTCTGGGTATTCAAAAAAAAGTCCCCAAAATGTCACAAAAAGTAAATTGACTAAATTCCACCATTTCTTTTCAACAGAGAGAGAAATTCTAGTCTACACCTCTCAGAAATAGGTATATTAGTCCCAGAAGTAGTTAAAAATTAATAATTGAGCAACATTCTGAGTACTACACAACCTGTATATTACCTGAAGTTTTAGGGGTGGTGCACGTGACATTTTAGGGGGTGATTATGGTTTTGAGGTACTTCCTTTAGTGAGTGAATGTTTTCAAGTAGCTTAATGGGCTTAATGTTTTAATAAGACAAAACAAATAGTTCTAGTGACAAAAGATAAATCAGGCCTCCTGTACAATTTGTAATTATCGCACATATAGAAATGACATTTTAGGGGTAATGTTTTAAAACGAACTCCATTTCAACGTCAAAAAAAATTGTACCTGATTCTATTTTTAAATTTCCAAATCTTCCTGGCAGGCTAGAAAAAGGTTTAAATATTATTCCTAGACACTTCAGAACCCTGTAAATTTAGCCCTAACTCGGCAATCTGGGCCCCAAAAACATGTTTCCAAATCGGACACAAATGTTTCCACGAACTCTTCTGCCCCGAGTTCATGAATCCGAGATTTTGGAACCAATTTGGAACAAATGATACGGTTTTGATACGGTTTGGAACCAACGTTATTTTGACTATATTTTGGATCAAAAATAGATAATTATGGTTGTACGGTGTAGGGCGATGTGTTTACTAACTATTTTGACGTCAAAATTGTCGCCAGAGGCTCCCTGAGTCATGGAATGAACGGAATGAACAAAAATGAAATTTTTTCTAAAACTCGTCGGATTGCCCCCAAAACAGGTCGGAATCGTTTGGTATTGACCCTAATAGTGTTCCTGCAAAGTTTGGTGGCCCTAGCACTCCCAGAACGCCCACTAGAGACTTGGTTCCATTTCCGTATCAAAAAGCTGGTTCCTGAGTATCCGAGATTGTGGAACCAGATGATACGGTTTTTGAGGCATTTTGATACGGTCATTTCAGTCTGTTAAAGTAGTTTCAGAGTGCTGGAAATGGTTGTACGGTGTAGGGGGATGTGTTTACCAACTATTTTGACGTCAAAATTGTCGCCAGAGGCTCCCTGAGTCATGGAATGAACGGAATGAACAAAAATGAAATGGAACCGGATTCTAGTGGACGTTCTGAAACTGGTAGGGCTACAAAACTAAGTTGGAACACATCTTGTTTGAATACTGTTGAACCAAATTCAACTCTCTGCAACAACACAAGCAGACAAAATTTCTCAAAATCTGTTTTATCTGCTCAACTGGTTCTAAATTCTTGAATCCAGCCAAGGGTATAATGGGTGTTCTGGTAGTGCTAGGGCCACCAAACTTTGTAGGAACACTATTAGGGTCAATACCAAACGATTCCTACCTGTTTTGGGGCCATCCGACGAGTTTTAGAAAAATGTTCATTTTTGTTCATTTCGTTCATTCCATGACTCAGGGAGTCTTGGGCGACTATTTTGACGTCAAAATAGTTAGTAAACACATCCCCCTACACCGTACAATCATCTCCAGCACTCTGCAGCCCCTTTAACAGACTGAAATGACCGTATCAATATCGGATACTCAGGAACCAGCTTTTTGATACGGAAATGGAATCAAGTCTCTAGTGGGCGTTCTGGGAGTGCTAGGGCCACCAAACTTTGTAGGAACACTATAAGGGTCAATACCAAACGATTCCGACCTGTTTTGGGGCAATCCGACGAGTTTTAGAAAAAAAATTCATTTTTGTTCATTCTGTTCATTCCATGACTCAGGGAGCCTCTGGCGACAATTTTGACGTCAAAATAGTTAGTAAACACATCCCCCTACACCGTGAAACCATTTCCAGCACTCTGAAACTACTTTAACAGACTGAAATGACCGTATAAAAATGCCTCAAAAACCGTATCATCTGGTCCCACAATCTCGGATTCATCTTCTGTCTGCCCCTGAGTTCATGAATCCGAGATTTTGGAAACATTTTGGAAACATGAGACAGAATTGAGACAAAAGTGTGACAAGGCTTTTACAGCCGTATTTATGGTTGTACTGACTTGAAATCTATCTGGTATGGTAGAGGGACACGTGTACTAACATTTCCAGCCACTTAGAAGTGCAAAATACTCCCCTGGTTCATGGAATGAACACAAAATGAACATTTCCCTAGAATGCCCTGAATTGGCTAAAACCGATTGGAATCGATCGGTATTGATACCAGGAGTGTCCCTGAGAAGTTTGGTGTGCCTAGCATGTTCAGAAAGGACTCTGGGGCAATGTTTCCATTTTGGTTTCAGAGTAGTTGAGATCGTGGAAACATTTGAGACAAATTTGGAAACATGCTTTTGCAGCCGTATTTATGCTTGTACTGACTTGGAATCTATCTGGTATGGTAGAGGGACACGTGTACTAACATTTCCAGCCACTTAGAAGTGCAAAATACTCCCCTGGTTCATGGAATGAACGAAATGAAACTTCTAACGTATGTTTCGCAGGAAAGAAATGTCTAAAGAATGTCTTATATTCAATAATCAAATGTCGAATTCAGAGGATAAATCATTTGAACATTTGAGAGGATAAATCAACATTTCAGAGGATAAATCATTTGAACATTTGAGCCACAGAATAATCTAACAGAGGGATCCCTAGGGCTAACTTTAGCGTCAGATATGAAAACATAATTTCCACATTCTAGCTTAAGAACTACAGAGGAACATACTGTGAGGTCATCAGAATAATCATATTCGAGAGGAGGTAATTCATCCTTAATGTCATGGAAATAAATGCCAAATACAGATCCTAAGCTATGTGAGTCACGAATAAGGTCAATGTATGATGTGATGAGCTGTCGATCCATCGATCCGACAAGTGATGGAGGACAGGAGGTAGCAGAGAGATACGTTACCGACCTAAGGAGGTTGGTATGTAGGGTGTGATGTCAAACAGAAAGTAGCAGAAAGCTACGTTCCCGAGCAAGGAAGGAGGGTCGAAGAAGTAGTAGTAAAGTACGTTCCTGACCAAGGAATAAGGGGTAGGTGCTTTCGTGTTGTGACTGTCTGAGATGTTGTAGTGAAAGCTGTAAAGATGGTGGGTAAGATAAATGATCCTCGTCGTGATATCCTTTATACCCCTTCGTCCGGTGACAGGGATAACAAGCTGATGCTGCTCAAGTAAGCATCATGTACGTTATCATTCTCTGATCGGATCTTGTAATTGTACAGATCACGTCATGAACAGATCGTGTGGTATTGATTGGCCGTTATTCGTGTTCTTATGGCATGTGATATTAATGAGAGCCGATGTTCGTGTTCTCATGGCATGTGGTATTAATGAGAGCCGATGTTCGTGTTCTCATGGCATGTGGTATTAATGAGAGCCGATGTTCGTGTTCTCATGGCATGTGGTACTAATGAGAGCCGATGTTCGTGTTCTTATGGGACACTCCTGGTATCAATACCGATCGATTCCAATCGGTTTTAGCCCAATTCAGGGGATTCTAGGAAAATGTTCATTTTGTGTTCATTTCGTTCATTCCATAAACCAGGGGAGTATTTTGCACTTCTAAGTGGCTGGAAATGTTAGTACACGTGTCCCTCTACCATACCAGATAGATTCCAAGTCAGTACAACCATAAATACGGCTGTAAAAGCCTTGTCACACTTTTGTCTCAAATGTTTCCACGATCTCAACTACTCTGAAACCAAAATGGAAACATTGCCCCAGAGCCCTTTCTGAACATGATTATCACACCAAACTTCTCAGGGACACTCCTGGTATCAATACCGATCGATTCCAATCGGTTTTAGCCCAATTCAGGGGATTCTAGGGAAATGTTCATTTTGTGTTCATTTCGTTCATTCCATGAACCAGGGGAGTATTTTACACTTCTAAGTGGCTGGAAATGTTAGTACACGTGTCCCTCTACCATACCAGATAGATTTCAAGTCAGTTCAAGCATAAATACGGCTGCAAAAGCATGTTTCCAAATTTGTCTCAAATGTTTCCACGATCTCAACTACTCTGAAACCAAAATGGAAACATTGCCCCAGAGCCATTGCAGAACGTGTTAGGCTAACCAAACTTCTTAGGGACACTTGTGGTATCATTACCAACCGATACCAATCGGTTTCAGCTGATTTTAGGCAATTCTAGGAAAATGTTCATTTTGTGTTCATTTCGTTCATTCCATGAACCAGGGGAGTATTTTGCACTTCTAAGTGGCTGGAAATGTTAGTACATGTGTCCCTCTACCATACCAGATAGATTCCAAGTCAGTACAAGCATAAATACGGCTGTAAAAGCATGTTTCCAAATTTGTCTCAAATGTTTCCACTATCTCAACTACTCTGAAACCAAAATGGAAACATTGCCCCAGAGCCCTTTCTGAACATGCTAGGCACACCAAACTTCTCAGGGACACTCCTGGTATCAATACCGATCGATTCCAATCGGTTTTAGTTTAATTCAGGCGAGTGAAAAGAAAATGTTCATTTTATGTTCATTTCATTCATTCCATGAATCAGGGAATATTTCCCAGGAGGCTGAAAATGTTAGTACACATGCCCCTCTATCATACCAGGGCAAATCCCACTCAGTTCACGGACATATACAGCCGAAAAACATGTATCAGAAGTTGTCTCAAATGTTTCCAAAATCTCGGATTCATCTTCTGGCTGCCCCTGGCGCGATCTGTTTATACTGATAAAACCCCTAAGTGTCAACATTTTTGAATAATTTTTAGCGCCGCGCAGTAATACGCGCATTTACAAATTTTACCCCCCTGGCCTCCCCCCTTCCGTAATCAACCGTTATCAAGACCCAACCCCCCCGGCCCTCCTGACAGCAAAAGTACGTAATCATGGCTATTTTCCTAGAAAACACTTTTTCTACGTTTCATGCTACCCTGATCATGCTATGATTATGAGCCGAAATCATTGTTATGATATCCGGCCAAGCAACTTCTAAACTACTTACTACTGCAGGGTGTCAGAATTATTGGCGTGTTTGAAATTTTATGTGTATTTTATGATGAAATCAATATTTTTCGCCGGGTCATAACTTTACTTCTGAATATCTAAATTTTAAAATTCAAAAACTGGTCTGTAGATAATCGTCTGAACTTTTTCTTGATTTCAGAATTTTGTGTTGATGTACCTCAAAACCCATAATTTAGGCCGTTATTTAAAGGGTCGATTCCATACTTGGTTAGATTTTCGAAGAAGTAAGAGATTTTATGTGCAATTTTTTTTCGGTGAATTTTTTCTGAAATTATTCTTTAGACTAAAGTGCACAGCTCTTCAGGCGATAGCGAAACATATAGAAAACTATAGATTTTATAAAAGCTCTCTTTCTCCTCTAACTGACGCAATAAAATATAGTCAGGCGGACTCATCCCGGAATTTAGGGTAAGCAGCCGAAGGCTTTAAGTCCAGTAATCCAAATTTTTCTCTTTCGTCGTGATTATCGACAAAATTTAACTTCTTTCGGACTTCATTTTTAGACTAAACTGTAGTATGAAGGATTATTTCTTGAATGATCAAGACTCCATAGGAAACTGACACTCAGAAGTCAAGTAATGATCGTTTCTAAAAGCTTGGGTGGGCTAAAATTCTACGCAAAATTGTCTACACGCCAATAATTATGACACCCTGCTGTATTATAGCCGGATATTCGATCAATTTCTAAATTTTATCACTATCAGAGTGAAATTGAGTGGAATTTGAATTAAAATATTGTCAAATTGTTATTATTCTAGAGGGTAAAAAAGAAAATGTTGATAACGTAATCAACGACCAAACCCCCCTCTATGTGTTATGATTCATGTTTGACTATTAATAATAATTATTTTCCTCAGGAGACGTACGTGCGAAAGACAAAATTTGCCTAGCTAAAGAAATTCTAGCTAAGAAAGCAGAGTTCAGAGCAGAATTGAAGCAGAAAGCTGCCGACCAACATAAACACCTCTCAGCGCAGCAACACAAAACAAAAAAAGGTGGCACCCAATCTATTCACCCAACTCCTGACAGTACATGGAATCACCCCAGACAATTACAGACTTCCTCTGGCGTTTGGTCTTCTCCCTGGAAAGCGGCAAGAACACTACACAAACCTACTAGAAGAACTGGATCGCTTTGGACCTTTCCATCCAGACACCGCCCTTTGCGATTATGAAGCTGGGCTACGGAACAGTGTCACTGCTGTCTGGCCCGGGACTACTCTACGTGGCTGCTACTTCCACTTCAAACAGGCTCTATGGAGGAACTTCGCTCGCTCCGACCTTGTTCCGGAGTATCAGGTGGTTGGATCCGACATCCGGAAAGCCTTCCAACGGATCGGAGCTCTACCTTTCATCCCTCCTGGTGACGTCCACTACGCATGGCAGACCCTTAGAGTTAGACCTATCCTCTCCGCAGATATGGATGTCTTTACATTATACTTTGAGTCCACGTGGATGGGAACACCAAACAGACCTGCTCGCTTCGATCACCTGTCCTGGAACCAGTACGATTGCTGTCTAACTGGTCTCCCACGCTCTTTGAACCTTGCAGAAGGATGACATAATGGTTTCCGCAGCCTCGTCCAGTGTTCAAATCCTACCATCTGGAAATTCCTTGAAGCCCTCAAACTAGAGCAAGGACTAACAGACCAGAAGATCACGGATAGGCTGATGAGAAGACCTCCACCCCAGAGAGCTGCCAAGTGGATAAGGTACGACTCCCTTCTGGAATCCTTCATGCAAGCCTACAATAACCAGGAGTACGAAGTCATTGATTATCTCTGCTGTTTTTGCTGCACTATGAATTCGACATTTGATTATTGATATTAACGGTTTTATGATATTGGTATTTAGTTATACTTTCGATTGTACTATATTTCAACCTTACTGCTAGGTTATTTGATCATTGTTGAACTGTGTTTCAACGATCAATGCTTAAATTATTAGAATCTTCAATTATGTTAGGCTTGAACTACTGTGAACACAATAGAGAATTAGATAGTCAGCCAGGTCTGTAATGATTCCATTTTATCTGCATCATCCGAAAGTATTTTGTACCTTTTATTTGTGATCTTCATTGACACAATATTTGTATATCCATATTCCATAACCCTGTAACGCAAACAGTTATAATATCAAAACCGAGTCTTAACTGTTAGGTTATTTAAAATAGCTGACATCGCTTTCGTAATTGGTGCATCGTGTGACCACCCAGACCACGGAGAGGAGATCTCTGTCATTCCTCTAGCAAAGCAGCCAGTTTAAATTGAGAAGAGTAGCCCCTGATGGGTGGTTACAGGTTATCAGGAAGAGAGAGAGAGCATGAACTGGACGAGTTTTGGTTTAAGATGGTGTAATTCAGATATTATAGGCTAGGGCATTGCATTCAACAATTTTGGGCCTGCACTTGCAGATGAATCTTCGTACAGCGACGGATTCGCTGCCAAGCTGTGTCTGCAGATCGAATGACTGCAAGGTTTCTAGAACATGGCCAGGAGACGAACTGCAATGTTGACAACCGTTTACTTAAAGATTTTAGAGTAAGCATTTCATGGGATGTTTCGACTGTAATCTTGAATATGACTGAAATGAATTATTGATAGAATGAAATGTGTTTGAATTCTTGTCTTGCTGTAACAAGGAACCCACTCAATTTGACCGAGATTATTCAATAAATCTAAAGAACTTTATCAATCTAACTATTAATTAATAGACATTTTGTAGAACTGATAATCGCATGTCATACTCATAGTAACCTTTGAGCAGTACTCTAATTATAGTCTAAAACAATTTATTGCGCTGGTCTGTGAATTGTACTGGTTGGTAAAATAGCCAAGAGCTTGCTGAAACCATGCAAACGCCCCCGTAGGTATAGTGGTTGTATGTGAAGACATGTACCACGAGATCAAGTTCAACAATAATCTCACGAAAAGAGAGATAAAACATACCAATACCATTATCAATGACACTGGCTGAATCAAATGATTCTTATTATATGGCCATTTGTATGTCAAACAATACGAAAAAATAAAAGTTTGGCAAGGAATAAGTTTTGGGCCAGCAAGTTGCAAGTGCGAATTGGTAATCAGAACTAATGGTACAAATAATCATACGATAATTGATATGGTATAGTCGGTTAAGTTGATCGACTACAGTATATATGATATAGTACATGACAGTAATTTTGTATCAAGACACTTTACATATTACTTCGAAGTATTCCAACAGCTACATTGTTACACACGTGCAACCAGCCAATTGCAGGAAGCCGAAGGATTTATTTTGGCCAGTGACTGTTAAACTTAAAGTATTGTGTACCATACTTACTTCGCCCGAGACTGCTGCAATGTGCAGCTCCTCATTTAACCCTCACACCCGATTTCCCGAGTATTCGGCTGAGTATACCGGGGGGCTGCATAGACCACTCAGGATCCTTAGCTGAACGTCAACGACGCTCACCCCACAACCAGGCAGACACTGGGATTCGAACTCGCAACCTCGCGGTTGCAAAGCTGGTGTTCTAACCAACTGCGCTACCTCGCCGTTGCGAGAAAGGAGCCTTCCCCTCATTTCCAAATATAGTCATTTGTGACGTCATAACCATAGTAACGCCATAACCATAGTAACGCCTAGCGATACATAATAGCGACGCGCATGTTATTTTGATATTCGTTTGTTTTATTTGCTGCGCGGTGTAAATATTTATTTTGACCAGTTATTTAGTCATAACTTTTTATAGGAACCTGCGCTAGGTTTCGCTTTTCTTGCGACATCCGATTTGGCGTTTTTCCTATCGGATGGTATATAATTTGGCCACAGCGCAAATATCGCACGATAATCTTATTCCTATGAACAGCTTGAGCCGGGTATTTGCCTTACAGTAATAGACTGTCAAAATTTAAAACGCGCATTGGTATAGCACGTGACTAATAAAGCCAAATTTATACTTCTTAACATATTATCGATCCTTAGACATCATACTATTGTGTCTAATTAGTGGTTAGGTCTCTAAACTCGTAGCAGAATACACGTATTTTTGCCCGTAAGAGCCTCTACTATAAAAGCTGAGACGGCGGGTTTATTAACAACCGGTGAAAATGTGGTTCTGGAAAAATATGGCGAAATTACCCTAAACCCGCCACTTTATCCCGGTCATAATAATTCCGAGTAAGGTATACTATAACTGAGATGTGATTCAAAGAGAACATTATATATTTTCAAATATAGTTCAGAAGGTATCGAGTGCCGAATTCTGCAGATTGCACCAGTCATAGATCGCAGTTTTTTACGGATGTAGTGCATGTGGGCAATCCAGTTTAGCTTACTATTTATAACAACACCTAAGAATTTGGTATCCTTGACTTTAGTAATAACCTTACCATTGATGAATATTGATCTAGATTCATCTAGCAGGATAGCAAATGGTATAGTCCGTGCACAGGTGTCATTATATTAAGAGGCAGGTTTAAAATGTATGTAGCAGCATTTGGACATGTTGATATGAAGTAGATTACATTTCATGTAAATCGAGACATGTTTAAGTACTAAGTTGGCTTTTTAATATGTTGCTTCTCTAGATGGTCCTGATATGAAGATATTAGTGTCATCAGCATAAAGTACAAATCTCACCTCACTGTCTGAAAAGCAGTTTACTATATCGTTCATATACAGTAGGAAGAGTAACGGTCCTAGAATTGACCCTTGTGGTACTCCAAATTTTACGTCCATTGTTTCTGATGGTACATCGTTATACATAACATACTGCTTTCTGTTAGTCAAATAGCTTTTAAGTAAGGTAAGTGCTGTGCCCCTAATACCATAGGAATTTAATTTGCATAAAAGAATATTGTGATCAAGGGTGTTGAAGGCTTTGCTCAAGTCAATGAATATCCCTAGGACATGTTTATTGCTTGCCAGAGACTTAGTAACGGAGTCTATAGATTTGTGTATAGCATGGGTGGTAGAATGGCCTTTTCTAAATCCAAACTATGAGTCTGTTAGTACACCTTTATACTATAAATTTGCTCTAACCAGAGCCCTCGCGCTTGCCATGCAGTGAAACAAGCGTCAATCACGTCAAGTAGAACGCTCAGGTAAACTTTCAACAGATGTATATGAGTATGAAATCATAAATTACCACAGTAATTTCCCTTCTTCCTACAATCTTGGTAAAGTCAGGTTTCACTGCTCATAAAACTAGTTTATCGTTGATGAAAGCAGTTAGCCTCCGCTAGGATCAAGATTACATAATTTTATCTCCAGTTGCAGTCTATTGTATACTAAGTTATCAAATATTGATATTTTGTATCATCTTGAATTGGGCTTTCTGTCCGGCAGCTCTGCAATAACAAGGGCAGTCCAATCATTTTACGGAAAGGTGAGATTCCCTGCTACGTGTTCCTCAACATACAGAGCTAATGTCTGTGACTTGAAGACAGTCAACCCAGGGGGACATATGTCGAGAGGAGAGCCGTGACACATATTACCTTATCTCCACCACTAAAAATCACAAACTTATATGCCATACCACTATCTAAGGACACATTAAGCAGCCTGCCGAAAGTAACATTGCCTCCCAATTCCAAGGATTAGTCAATGCTAATTTACAAAACTTGTTTACTGTAGATCGTGTCTCTGAGATGATAGCTGACCATAAAAAAAGAAGCCAAGAGCCAAGTCAAAAATCATATCAGAACACGATTCAGATTTGATCTGTTAAGAAGTACACTCATTGCACTAAGAGGAATCAGAGGAAGATCAACGGCCCAGCATCTTGAACTGCATGACATCTCCTTCAACCTCATCCCCCAGAAGACGAGCTTTGAGGTCTCTAGATTTGTTTATGTAAATTTTGATATTTTACTGTACTATTTTATGTTGTATATAATTTTACGGACGAAATGATCCCAGGGGGGACTCCCAACCCACCGCTTCGGCGGGTAGTTGACGCACCTTTCACAAGCAAGAGCCACTTTGGTCTACTTGCTGTGAGGTGTCTCAGCTACATGGGTTGGGGGTCCCCCCTTTTTTTTAAAAAAAAAAACGAAAAAAAACTTGTTTACTATGCCATACAGACCATAGTACAGTATAATCCTGATTTACAGTAGAGTTTGGGGAAAGGAAACATTTGCAGTGAATCTTGGTTTGCAGTAAATTGGGGGCACGCTGTAAATCAGGGCATCAATTGTTCATATTATGTATGTTAATTGATCGTTTTCATAACTTCGATTTACAATCTGTACCATAATAAAACTAGCACTGCCATGGGGTTCAAAAAGGGTCATTGTAAGCCTCCAGCTTAATGGTCCTAAGTCTCTGCCGCATGCGGTGCCTGTCAGCATCAGCTAACAGAATAGCCCTAACATAACGATCAAGCCACAAATTAGGTTCTATAATGATTTAATATTGTTGAATAAAGAGATTTGAATATAATATTTGTTTTATTCTGAATATTTGTTTTATTCTGAATTGTTAAGCCCACATTACATTCGGGGGAAGAAAATAGCTGCAGTAAATCATTAGGCAGACCGAGACACCTGGAGTCTGCATCCATCTTTCTATACTCATTTATGGTTGTAGGGACTATTCAATTCAATTCATTGGCCCACTGCGCACTAAATTGAGTGAAGAAAGTAGTGACTCAATTACCTGTTGCAGCAAGGGCAAATGGAAGACATGAAATGGTTTAATAGCTATTAGGAAGTTATGCTAGTAGATGGCGTGTCAAATACAGACTGCTGTCACTCCGATTGACTCCAGAATTGTTGAAAATGCTTGTCAGCATCTCCGAACTGTTTGTAAGTTGACTGATTTTATTGAAAATTGTTATTCTCAAAGTTCCACAACTTTTAAAATATCAATGCTAACAAGTATTTTGTATGTAATGAATAACACATTCCCACAATTGTTTGTCAGCACACAACTGATTGCTTTGTTATACTTAATTTAGCAGGATAGAGTTTCCTTGCACATGTTAAAGCAAATGTCGAAAACACTGTACTACATAAAGTTATAGAAGTGGGGATGACATTACATTGTTATTAGGTTTGAGATGCAGTAGTGTAATGCTGAATCACCAGTCGGATGACATGAACTTATTTTTATTTCAGCTCAGTTCCTATTAGAAGAAAAAGAATGTCAAGCCTCGGATTCAAAAGGAGTAGTTGTAGTTGTTCAGGCTCTCTTAGATTTGGTAAGTAAATTAAAAGGTGAATACTGAATATCTGATTCATTCAGTTGGTGTCATTCTTGCTGGATAGATTATGTTCAAGTTTCTCATTTTGAACTTTCAAAGATTTTCTTGAAAAAAAGAATGATTTTTACCATTATTAGCGTGACCAAATTTTTCAGGATGGGGAGAGACAACGTCTTCATGATGCCCTGGAGGCTGAGACAATTAAAGCTAGTGTCCTTCGCCATAAATTACTTAATGTACCGTTAGAGACAGAAAAAGAAATTCAAAGTAATAGCCTTTTTGAATTTGTGAATTCTAAATTAACTTATCAACACAATATCTATGAGTATTGCTAAAAGCACAGTGTAAGGCCTACACGGACCGCCTCTAACTAGCCAATCCCTGTTTACATGCCGTGTAGCAGGGGACTAGATAGATATCTATCTAGACTATGATATTTTGAAATATATGTACTCAATACTCATAATGTGTTTCTGATCATGGTGCTGTCTTTCATTACCAAAGTAATTATAATTATATTGATAACAATTAATATTTACAGGAGCTGTAAATGAAGCCAGACAAGCAAATCTAAACGAAATAAACGAAGTTCAGCAGTCGTTAAAGGAAACCAAGGACACGATTGCAGCTTTGAAAAATCAACTGAACGAAATTCATGATCATGATTCTGTCTTAAAGTGAGTTATGCTTCAATATTTCTATGTATTTTTTGATTAATTGAAGTATATTTAATTAACATAATAAAGATCTAACCATGTCGAGACTTACCAATAATGTTTGTCCCAATGATAATGAAAATTCAATATAATAAACATTATTTTCAGCCCCAAGATGGAGAACATAAGTTTTACACACGAAGACATAGTTTCTGATCTCAACTTTCTTCTGAACGATAAAGCTCAGTGAGTTAAAAAACGATATAAAATTGAGTTCTCTCCGAAACAATTAACATTGTGTCTGTGTTTTTAACTATCAATCGGTGCTTATAGTTAGTAGTTACTGCATCTCTCCTCATATCCGAATAATCGCAGGGTCCAGATAGAGTTGAATGATACGTGGGAAGAAGTGAAATGTACCAAAAAGAATGTAAGTTTGACAAATTGTCTTATCTTAGATGGTCTACTACTTAGAATACATACCATTGTGTTTAAATTGTAAGTTTCTTACTCGCAGAAACTATACCAAAGTGAGATGATTAAATTAGGGATTTCAGTAAAATCATCATTTACAGATTGGAAGAACAGAACATGGAATACTGCAACTTCATGAAGATCTGATCAACGAGAGAGACCAGGCTAAAGTGACAAGAAAAGATCTCCGTGCTGAGATCCTAGACACAAAGCGTAGAAAGGAGGAGCAGTTGAGTGCAAATGATGTGGCTGTCAGGAAAATTGAGCGACTCAAACTCGCTCTGGCCGAGGTTAAAGTTGAGAACCAGGACAAGCGTGCGGTAAGAAGTTATACTGAGTTTCTTATTTCCACTCATTTCTAGTTCCCCATGTGACTATTAATATTTCACCTACTTGTTAATTGTTGAATTTTAGGCCATCCGGAGAATCTACAAAAATAAGGAAAGGCTGGACGGTATTTATAAAGTTTTGGAAAAGAACGAACGAGAGAGTAGAAAGACACATAATGAAGAAATTTTCGAAAGGTTCTAATTTTTCGTGGGTCAGCATGTAGGTCGTTACAGGAATGGTGACAATATCAGTAATAGATTCCCGAATTATTACTGATATGAATTATGATAACTGTCATTACGGTTCCCCAGGAATGGCTGTGTTGATGAAAGTGTGAAAGTTCTTAACACCGTCTTGTGGCATGTTGTACCTGATATAACCTGATGTCGTGATTTATGTGTTATTCTAATCAATTTATAGGTCGCATACAAGGTGAACGCTCGGATCAGATCTCTGAATGGACAACTCACGGTCATATCAAAACAACACACTGATCATAACGAAAAATTGCTACAAATTGTTGTAAAAGGGTAAATTTTAGCCGATCAAGCATTTATGCACGCATATATCTATTGAAGTGATAAAATGGGGCATTATACTTTATTCATAGACGCAGAAAAAAAGAAGCACCAAGAGTAAAGTGAATGGCACTTGTTGTTCTGCTATAATTAGTGAAATTTTGCGCTTATCTTTCCCCTTTGTCGAATGCTGAAGTTTAATTTAAGACAAACATTTTGAAGCTGAAGTCTTTTTAAATCTTGCGTGAGCGCTGAAGTCTTCATTGGAAGTAAGTTTTAGCCCACTTTTTTTCTCGTGCAATCTTACAATACGACTTTGTCAGCCACTTTACTTAGAGTCATCCACTTTAATCAGACTACAACGCCTTGATAGGGCTAATAGACTATTAGCTATCTGCACGGAAAGTCACCCCACGTTAACTAGTAAAGGGTATCGAAGCGGACGACCTGACTACTTAAACACGAAAGTAACCCGTGAAGTAAACTAAGTGCTGTTTATAAGTTAGCTAGTTTATAAGTGGGCTAGCCAGCACCGCACCTGTCCAATTCCCACAGCTCACTGCTTAAAGCACGCTCTAACTTGTTAGCAAGGTAACTGTCACCTTGGGTAATGTCCTCATTACTTGACCTGTTATTTCAGCACCGAAATGGAGTCCATTTCTCTACCGAAAAGTTGGACGAATTGACCATTGCTCTAAATCAAGAGGTTGAAAATAACCAGCTCATGTTTAATGACCTCGCATATGGAGGGTACGAAATTATGAATATTAATTACATCTACTACTATACTTGCTAATCAGCTGTTTTTTTTTCAGAAAAAATAGCTCCATTTCATAGTAGGATCCGCAATACAAAACAAACTTGTTAATTCCTTTTTGCTTATTCAATTTGTTATTTCAAATGCGCTAGCCGATTATTTTATTCGTTATATCTCTGCTGTATTTATCTTATGCTGAGTTTTTAGTTCCTTGTCGCTCCTTTTAATGTTCAGCTCTTATACTAATTGATATATTTCAAGTACCAACGAGTACAACTAAGTAAGTTTAACTAATAAATTTATTGATTGAAAAGATAAGATATCTCTTAATTGTACTAGCATCAATAAATAACCTTATCTTGTATAATCAGCTATCACCTTTATCATGTTGAAGATGTTTTGAAACTTTCTAGATAAAAATTTTAACAAAAAAGTCTTTAGTCGTTAGTCGCCATTTGAAACAATTCAAATGTCAGGACCATTTGCACGTTCAAGAAGATGTTATCTACAGAAACGGTTATTAATCGGTTAATAGGGACATTGCCTCCGAACTAATAAAATGAAGCATGTCTGCATGAACTATCAAAATGTTAATGTTTGCGACATGCATGTACTTGCATGTATCTAATAATCTGCTGACAATATTATGTTGCATGCTGAAGCGTATGATCAATGTGGCTGATACACGGAAATAAAAATTTAATGTAACTTTAATCTTAATGTTTAATGTTTATTCTATATAAGTCATAAAGCATGCATGTGAAATTATATTTTCTGTTATTAAAGATTATAAAATGCATACTATATACTGCAATTGAGATTTTCCAAACATTTGGCAAGGTAGCCGAAACATTAAAAGAAAAACAAATAATGTCTTATCAGTAAGGAGATCGGTAGAGGATTTGCTATAATGGTAAAAGAGTATGAAGATAGGAGGGAGGACCAAGAAAAACAACTTAAAAAGGTAAATCAACATCCTCAGTTTCAACTTATCAAGTTTTAACTCTTTCAAGTAAAGAATCGCTTTGTATTTGTGCAAATGTGCAATCTTGAAATATCATCTTAGATTGCAACGTACAATATAGCTGGTACAGTTTTGCAACTGACGGCGTGCATTGTTTAACTTTTTATCATTTTAGGTGCACAAAGAGCTTGCAGAGGCTTCACAAAACGCTGCAAAGTTGGAGAAGGAGCGAAATCAGCTGCACAACAGTGCGTTTATTGAAATACTTTTACCTTTATTGAAATACCTTAACATTAAAAAAAGGAAATTTCGAATGAAGGGCAATCAGTAAATAATAGATCGAGTTCTAACTGTCCATTTCCTTACATAAGTTTTTACCACAACTTTTTCCCCTTCATTCTTCATTTTTCATCAAGTATTTGTAAGAGAGTTTGTAACAACGGTAACATCTCAGCTCTAAAAGGAGCAAAGACCGCTGCTGGGCGATCTGCGGCATCTCTACGTCTTCTCAACGAATCGTACGTCAATTTTATTAATTTTAATAATTTTATCAATTTTATCACTTTATTAATTTTAATAATTTTACAGATTTACATTTTACAAACTCAGTCATTTTACCTTTCTCTATAATTTCGTGATTCATCTTAGAAAGGATGGCACATATTTAGTATACAGTGCGATATAGGTCTTATAGGGGTGTATTTAAATTCACTTGAATTATGGGCTTAGAATGCTAATCTTCCAACTAACTAACTAAACAGCATATAAATAAAACCAAAACAATAGATCTGTATACTGGTAGGGAGATCTATTGTTTTTAGTTTCTGCTGGAAAGTTTCCAACCGACAAGTATAAGATGGGTACATTAATTAAGCACTTGTAGGGATAAACCTAACGAAAACATAGAACTTAGATGGTTGAGATGTTGGTGAGTTATACCGTCCGCTGAAATGAGAAATTAAGTTTAAATAATTAAGTTAATGATTTATGTCGTTGATTACAAATTTGTGCTATATCAGTTAATAATGTACTATGTATATCAGTCGAGTTATGTACTATATCAGTAATGTACAATATCGATCTCGTGAGATGATTTTATTGTATAGAACAATTTGTCCAAGATTTAAATCAATCCGCTTGATTGAAAAAAGGTAAGTGGTTAAATGTTCCATGGTTATAAGGTACTCTCGAAAATGGTGTTGCTCAAATTTTAAAAGGCTGGTAATAATAGACGCCCAAGAGTATAAATTAGAGTACGCACGCAACTTTCCGGCACGCCATTTTTAATATGTCGGTAAACACTAAACAGGTTGAAGAACTCGAAGCAGGAATTACTGGACCAATCGGAGGAAGCAGCTAGACTAAAGCGAGATAATGCTGAGCTGGAGTTTAGGATACAGCAGGCTAACGAGGGGCACAAACTGAACGTGGAGCTTCTCACTGGTCAGATTGAGGAGGTGAGGTGTCAAGTTCAATGAACAATGTCGAGTTTTCAAAATTTTGAATATATGTAATATTCATTATATATTGGTTATAATTAGTTGTGTTTGAATGGATGCTGATAAAACTTTATTTTTACTTACACCCCGAAACAGTAAGTGCAGTTCGACCATTAGAGGAACAGGGTAAAGTTAAACTCTTGAATATCTCTCACTCTAATATGTACAGGTGAGAGAATCTCTGTCGTATGAGGTAGACCAGAAGAACGTATGTCAGAGAGAGAGGGAGAAATTAAGGAAGAAAGAGATGGCGTGGAAGAAGGAGTACCAGTTTGGGATGAACAACCTCACCATCAGAATACACGCTCTTAAGGAACAGAACACTAACTTTGTTCAGCAGGTGAGGATTATTTTGAGGAGAACAACATGTTACTGGTGATTTCAGTGCTGGCTTGTTAGTCAGGCCTCAGGGAGTTTGGCAATCTGGTTGTGGGTTCAAACTTTACTCAGACTATGTACTCCGTGTTGAAAAGCTATAACTTATGAAACAGTTACATTTATTTCCAAGTATCGCGACGGCAAATTCTTGAGTTCAACTCCTTGTAGATATGAGTGCAAAGTACTTTGACAGGGAAAGTAAATGCTTGAAGCGATAAAAAAATTGAATAATCAATCATTACAATTAAGCAATATACCAACGACAAAATCAATTGATAAATATATCCTGCAATTAAAAAATACAATCTCCCGGATCAAATCTGTTTCCTCATGGAACCGGCTTGTTATGACGTTACCAAGTGGACTTCTAGCACATCCTACAGGTGGCCGCACATCTGGCCCTAATAGAGGACCCAAATCCACCAAGTTTACCCTTTAAAGAACACAGGTTGTTCTCAGCGGCTCTCTGACAAGTTCGGAAACTGGCGTTATCCACACACCTCTTAGACACACCTCGCTTTACTATTTTGTCTTCCGAGTCACCTGAAGAGGGTTCGTGATGACGTCATGGGTTTGTTTTGTGAGGCTAAATTTGTGAAACATTATAAATGAACTTTACAAAAATAAACACGATTCTTTTGTATTGCTCAAAGATCCAATATATCATGATCCAGACAAAGGATAGGGAGGTGGTAAATGTATCTTGACATTTAACCAAAGAAAGTGTTCAAATACCTTCTGATAAACCTAGAGAAGAAGGGAGCAGGACAGTAAGGGCGCACAGCACCACTACGAACCTCATCAACGTCATCATCTTGGTTTGGGATAATGAATTAAGAGAAAATAATGGAGTATCTGTTGTTTTTAAGTTCGTGCATAATCATCTGTTGACAGATTTAAGGAATTCAGGAAGTTAATTCCTAGCCAATTCAAATTGGATCTTGCCGTATGCCACATAAATTTAAAAAATCTAGGCAACTTGGTCATAATTTTGCATTTTTAGGTATTTAATAATAATAAATTGAAGTTTAAGAACAACACTATTAAGATAAACTTATACTCAGCAGTGTTTAATCTAGTCATCCCAGAAACTATCGTGATAAAAGTTAGGACTGCTATCATATAATACTTGAAAATATATCGTTCATACTAAAATCAGAGAGTGAAGCTTAAAATTAAAGAACTAACACTAAATATGGGCCAAAATCAGTCATTGATAAAGTTTTTCAAGTTCATGCTGAGACGATTTGAATAAGAATGTTTTTAGAAATGCTTTAAAAGATTGCAGGAATTCAACTGATGTGATGGTAGTAGGCAGACTATGTAGTTATTAAGACTAGCCATTTAATCACTATTAAGAACCGTACACGCTACCTAAAATTCCTGGAAATCGCCATCGATGAATGAGGAATCCAGGAATCTATGGCGATTTAACGCTCGATCATGCCACGAGAAGTGAGCCATGAAAGCACACGTATATATTTTCAATATTCTATATGACATAACATGGTAGAAGAGTGGCTGCAGTTCGAATACCCGCTAGATTTTCTTTTTAAAATGTATGTCGAATGAAAAGATTCCCAGCGACCGGGAACATGCTGCTCCAATGGAGCTATCCTTTGATAAAAAAACAGATTTACAAGTGTCCAGCCTGTTGTTGCCTAGAGGAACTCCGACAGGAGGACCAGAACGGATTCTGTTCAGTTTTAGCCTCCCGAGAATCTTAAATAGCTCCATTTGAGCTCCTAACTAGCGCTGCGTTGATCTGCTAACCATACTATTGCTCCCTGATTACTGTAGACGATTTTATACCTACACAATTACAAGTACCCATCATACCATATCAGCTGGAAAATTAGAGTTCAGTTGTCCCACCTTTTTGTGGAAGTGTTTAAGATTTTGATTATAATTATAATTATAACTAAGAAATTACGACCAATTTAAGTCTAATTGCTAATCTCCTTTGACATTCTGATTTTTGTCTGGAAATTTGCATAAAACTACAAATCAATACTATAGCAATCAAATGTTTCAATTAAGCAACAAGTCAGTCGACGATTGTGCTTAATCAATGCAGACAACATTCATTAATTAAGGGGGAAAGAACGCCCGTCAAATTGAGGATACCGCCATAATATTGAAACCATTATTCATTAGGTCATAACTCCTTCATACACTCTCAGATCACCTCGCTAAAGAAAGACATTGAATCGGGTAACGAACTAGTCATTGAGCTCCGCAAGCAATCGTCACTGGACAAGGATGAAAGTCTCTACGAATGTGACGAACTTAACAACGAAATCATGGACCTAGATGTAAGTTTTATTCATTAATTAGCCCGGGCATTCTTTTTGTATGATTTTGTATGATTTTGATCGCCGTTCATTGAAAAAGCGTGGCCAGGTTAGAGTGGAACTTAATCTCCTCAGCCCATGCAATCTTCTTTTACTGCTATTCAAAAATAGTGTTTTATAGCACGATATATAGCACCCAGATGTAAATGATGAAATCTATGATATGATAAATTTAAATTCCAACAAATGGGTTGGATAAAGTATCCATTCTGGTCTGATAAATTAGTATATAATGATTGTTCAAAGAGGTTGGAAGCGAATGGCTGCATCCCAGTTAAACAGTTTGATAGTTATCAACCTTACCTTCACCTCCAGCTAATTTGTCGATTTGTCGTGGTTTTAAAGTGTTTCGAACGACTTAATCATATTGATACTCCGTTCCGTAACTGGTCTTTGCCGATGTTCTGTCATCGGCTGGTATGATTCATGAGACAAACGGAATAAAATTTCCCAGCCGTTAAATCGACGGGGATCCGACCTTAACTAGAATTTCGCTGCGGTTACATAGTTACAATTACATCACCAAGCACGCAGTTATCCTTCAATGTAGTTTTATCATTTTAGGGGTGCAGAACCTGACAAATATTTGACACCCGCATTTTGGGTTTAAATTTAAATATATTTTAACCTGTGTAACAGTCGTCAACCACTAAACATGCTGGTTCAGGTTGAATTGCTATGCGTGCAATTAGTTATTACATAACTGTGTCGCGTGCAGCAAAATATATACGCCTCCACAGGGCACAGAAAGGTCGTTGTTTATATTGCGAAGGAGTCGACTTCTGTCCTCATTGTAACAACGTTTGGCCACCCCATATAATACCCAAACCCGGGTATACTTATTCCCTACGATTTTTTGCCTGGGTTAAACAAAAAGTTGAATATCTGGTTTAAAATGGAGGGAACGCAGAATCCTCGATTTAAGCGAGACTTTAGTAACGGAAAGTTAACCGGGTGCCCGGATGGCCGGCCGCAGATGTTGTAATACTAATAAAAACTAGACATACTTTGATACGTGTAGAATTGGTTAAAGTAGGCAAAAATCGTCGGTAAATTTACCGTTAAACTTAAATTCTTGGGAAATCGAGATTTCAATTTTATTTCTTGCGTGGTGAATATTCGCACGGTAAATAGTGGCAGAACTTAATATTTTCATACTCCGCAGAACTTGATAATAAATACACAAGTAAAACTGGTGAAGCTGCAAGACACTTTGGACGAGATGAAACCTGTTTTCGTTGAACTGGAGAAAGAATACGCTGATAAACAGCTGTTTTACGAGCAGGAGAAAAAAATAACCGTCGGTAAGTTAACTTATAAATTTAACCTTAACATAAATAATTTAACTTAAATAACTTAACTTAAATAACTTAACTTAAATAACTTAACTTAAATAATTTAACTTTAATAACTTAACTTAAATAATTTAACTTAAATAACTTAACTTTAATAACTTAACTTTAATAACTTGACTAATAAAACTTGGGCTTGATAAAAACTTGATATTATCTACAAAGCGATAACGAATCTATCCAACTATAATATGATACATGATATTACGATCAAAGGACACGATGATTACAATATTACACATTAAACTTACAGTTATAAGATTCGTTGTATTTATACAACAGATCGTTCAACCTTATTTAAACTGTTATAACTTTGCAGCTATTCGTATTTGATCCTAAGATATGTTAAGCACTTTGTCGAAAAAGAAACACACAGATCAGTATCATCTAACCTAATGTTGATATTCGTTAAGCTTTGTCAGGGCCATCACATTGTGTGACAGAGAGGAGATATCCCTGTCATTCCTCCAGCAAAGCAGCAAGTTTGAATTATCATACAGAGACTGGTTTGCTGCTGAGCTCGCCGTTTTCTGACAAAAGTGCTTAAAGACCACTTAAAAATCCGTTCGAAAAAGGGGGTTTCTGGGGGCCGGCGATTGGTTCTAATAGTCTCTGATGGTTTTCAGGGATAGTTCTTAACCCAAAAAAGAAATTTGGGTGAAAGAATTCAGAATTTCAAAAATGGTCCTAAAGCACTTTGTCAGAAAACGGCGGGAGCTGCGCTGTGTCTGCATGCAGATGGAATGAATGCAAGGTTTCAAAAACGTAGCCTGGAGATAAACCGTACTTGTGTGGTACATGGTGATGGGGAATCTTCCACACATGAGGCTGAATAAACTGTTCCCTGCGACGCTGTAGAGATAGTTGTGAAGAAGGACCCAATAATGAAGACCACGCATTCCAGCGATCCTTGCAGTGATGTCACCTATCTTGGAGGAGCGGCCAATAATATTCCAATAACTTGTACTAATATTGGATAAAATATGTATTGATGACTACAGCAAACTGCATTTTATTAAACTTACCCCGGTATTATAACATATTAGGAACAAATTTCAAAGATCGACACAAGTCGCCGCCGATTCTGTCACAAAATAAACCTAATATCAGAATAAACGTTTTAAATTTTATCAAATGTGTCAACGTGGATTGTAATCAAAATTGAAGCAGTCACTATAATTCCAGTAATTACAGTCCTAAAACAGTGCCGACAGTCGCTTTAATCAATCCTGATTTCCTCACGTGTCAGTCTAGTGCTATGTCGAGGAGGTCTCTGGTAAAAGTACCCACGTGCATAAACTACACGTGAATAAACTACACGTGCATAAACTACACATGCATAAACTACCTGCTCTAATGAGTTTCACACCAGTTGCCCAAATTGTAGGTTTTTAGGTCGGAGAGGAATATCAGGATTGAAAGCCCTGCTTTTGTAAAGCAATTCTATAATAAATCGTGTCCAGTGAGGATATAAAAATACAGGCGAATTTGCGTACTACAAAATATTTATAGCAAGACCACGAACAGACTGAAAATCCCAGACTGAAAAGTGAAATCGTATACTTATATTTAGGAACTATAAACAAGCATTCGATTATCCTAGTCTGCTTAACCCAGGTGCAGGCAATATCAACTCGAGGTCGAGTCATGTGCTATGTCAAGGTGATAACGCTATCCAAGACCAATGGAACTTAACTTGCGATTTTCTCGAGAACTGTCTTATTTTTTAGAACAGTCTGATGTCGTACAACTCTACCCAAATTGGTTGGGAACATGACGTTTATTTACCTGAAAATTCGAGCCTGACGGCCCTCATTTCCGGGTGAATAACCATAAAAACGTGATAATAAAATATTGTCACAGTTGCAGTAGAGTGACGAACAGACAGTATCTAATCAGATATTGTCACTCTAGCGTTATAATACGGACCCTATTTTCTATTCAAAGTATAATGTAGTAATCCAACAGTCAAGCTAATCACAATAATTGATCTGAACACAAGTTCGGTTATAGAATATAAGAATAAAGGAATTAGTCGTTGTGTTGTTGTTGAGCACATATAAGTATGACTTATTTTCATAAACGTCATAAACTGTCCTTTATCTTTGATCGCTTTATAAACGTTCTTATAAACGTTCTTACAATCGTTCTTGTATAAACGTTCTTATAAACATTCTTGTAACCTCTTAACAAATTTTGCAGACAGAAAAGGAGACAAACAGACCTTGGAGGATAAAATCACAAAATTAAAAAGGGACATTAAAAGACTACAGATGCCCCGGGTACGCTTACATTTTACCACAAATAATAATCTTAACATTAAATGAATGATGAAAATCTTAGATTTACATAGTGCTCGACAGAAAGCTTTTCTGCAGATACTACAAGACATTCTGTTGTTCAATAATAGCGTCTTTGACTCAATAGCAAAGTGCTGTTATTAGGCACTGGAAACTTAACAATTAATTTCTATAATCGTTTAATTATTTTATAATTTGCAGGAGAAGTTAAACGCACAGATACGGGACAGCAGGTTCAGTTCACTCAACCAAATACGGGAACAAGCACGTGAGAATCTAGAAACAGAACAAAACATCAAGTTGATGGAGGAGAAGAGATTACTAATGGGAAAGTCTAACGATAAGATCAATGAGAAGGCTCATCATCTGAGAACTGATGTGGTCGACATCGAGGGTTAGTTCTTCACTCTGTTAAATTGTCGCTTTTTAAGGCATAACAATCGAGTGATAGTGTTTTAAAGCTGTTTATTGTTTAACAACTTTAGCAAGTGAAATATTGGTCCAGTGCAAAACCTTTTAGCTGTAGATAGTTTTAGTAACATGAATGATTATACCCTCAGAAAAGATAGCGAATGCGGAAAAGAAAGTGACTCAACTGGCTAAGAAATTGGTCGAAGAGAAAACAGCACTGATATCTAACTACAAAAAAGATCTCGAAATGGACGGGTAAGATAAATTAATTGTGTTTTTTGATCATGCACATGTAAATTATGAAACGTAACCATTTGGAATAGTGGTTAATCGCATAACACATTGAATTGGCAAAAATTATTTATTGAAACTACTACTAGAGCAAGAGAAGGTACGATCAAACTTTAACGTAAGCCCTTATATCTGATCTGAGTAGTTCCCTATTTTTTTGTAATAAAGCTGATGATCTGTTTACAGGATGTACGCTAGAGTTGATTTGGGGATCCTTGGTGACATAACAGAAATGCATCAAACAACAGAGCAGAGACAAGAACGAGTAGCAGATATCCGAGCTCAGCTTGAAGAACAGATAAGCAACATGGACAACTTTATTTTCAGAGTCGCATCCCGTAAGTTTCAAAAATTGTCATTGTAAGGATAAAGATTGGAGTTGGTTTGAAATACATTTAGGGAGCATTTTTACCAAATTTTTGCTTTTAGGCCCCAAAAAGCCAAAGCCTAGTTTCTCTTTACTTAGAAAGTTTGTTGTCTTGCCGCTGGTTAAGACACTGAACCTAGGTGGTCCACAAAAGGATATAATGAAGATGTCTGCCTCTGGGGTGTGGCAAACCTCCAGGAAGAGTATGCCTGAAAATATATGAGAAAATGATGGAAGTAAAGTAACACGTGGAATGAGGACCGAGGGGGAATTAATAAATGCTCGAATGTCGAGAGGATTATTTATAACCAGAAATAATGAGCTAAAATAGCACGAGAATAGGAATTAGGTAACGCCGATCCGGTTTGGTCCAGCTTAGGCCTTAGTGCGAGTTGCGAATTTGACAATTTAGTAGTAATATGTTCATATTGCATTGGTTGTCCAAGACGTCATTGACAGAGAGGTAATAATCCTGAAAGTATTGCCCTCGCAGTTGTGCAATAGCTGGACACTGTCCAAAAAAGTGCGAGACAGTCTCTTTTTCATCGCCGCACATAGGACATGCTCTAGCTGGTGCTTGATTCGCTAATAATATGGAGATGTTCACTATTCAGCCCACAGTGTTTGTGCACTACAGTTCTGAATTTCTATAACATGTTGTTCTTAAGTGCAGTTTTGAGGTTTTTGATGATGGTGGCATATTTGCTACCCAGTGTCACCTTGGTGTGTCTGGGACCATTTGTGAACCAGTCTTCCTGATTCAGTCTGGTGACTATGGTTAATATGAAGTTGGCTAATTGGGTAGAAATTAGAATATTCGCACTGAATTCAATTTTGCACACGGCGAACTCAGTACCCTGCGCGCGGGAAGCGCGTCTGTTTGTGCGCGGCGCGGTCACTATGGTAATGGTATGATTTAGAAATATAAAGTTGACTGTTAGCATTTATTATGTAGACCGTCTAATAATCTCATAACTTTTAGAGGACAGCGTGTTTGCCTTCATCTGGTTATCTTCTTAGTTGATTACACATTACAACTTTTCAGCGGCACCCACACCGAAGCCTCCTGCCACGCAATCAAAGCAGCTACCACACTATTCCGTTGTGCCGGACATAAAACCCCCATGTGAGTTTATTAAAGCTGAATTTAAAACATTGGCGATTGGCATTTGTTCGGAATTTGAACATTGAATTTTTTTGACCATAAAAAAGATTATTGTCTCTCGTAAAAACGTAATTTTCTTCAAAATAACAACTAAGTTTCAGTACCACTGACTGTGGGTCAATTTTAAGGGGAATCAAGACGACTATTATAATTTTGAGGGTAATCATCAAACAATGCTCGAAATTGCATGACAGCTAATTGCTTGAATGCTCAGCAGTACAAGCATTGTTTAACTGGAGTTGGATTGTTATATCATTTATTCTATTGTCCTGTAAAAAAGGTTAGGTTTGTCAATCGAGCTAACGATATGCTTCGGAAATGCATTCAACATTCATGGTCGTTTTCTTCGTGCGTTATGTCTTGGTAGTTAAATTTTACTGCAGCAGATCTAACTTGCCAGTACCTGCAGTTACGGGAGCGGGTGGTAGAAAAAACACTGCTCAGCAAAAATACAGTTCCCAAACAGCTAAGACCTTCCTAACAATCGAATCATCTAGTTCGTAGTTCGAGTAAGTTTGCCGAGCTGAGTGACCTACGGCCTACCTATTGGTTCGCTGATCTGTAATGGTGTGATCTTTTGATTTAAGAGTTGCCCTCCCCCCCCCGGATTCTAAGTCGACTAAAGCCATGTTACATCGTGCAGCAGGAAGTTTTGACCTCATGGTACCTGATTCCCAAGTTCTGACCGGGGATGTATACTCTGTAGTCTGTATTCGCTTCTCACGCATTTCACTCGACCACAAGTGGTCCCACGCGCACTCCACGGATGAAAGGAATGTAGTCAACAGAAAGTTTACAGCTGCTAAACTGATATACAGCCACCGGCCACGTTCAGTATTCTATCTTGATGAACACGCTGGTTTGGGTTAATTGTAGAGCTCGGCAGCATCTTAAAAGTAGTGAAGCATCAATTAATTATATCTTTTAATAATGTTAATGACTGCCCAATTCAGCACCAGAAGCATCTTTGAAGGTATCTAGCTAATATAATTATATCCACGAAAGATTTATAATTTTTGGAAATTAATTGCATCGCATGCTGATTTTACAGTATCTTTAAACGAAATATAATTTAAAATACAAAAAATGACTCTTCATTTCACAGGGCGTCCAGTGAACAGAAGAGGCATGCCATGGACAAGTTAGCCATCACCAATCACCAACCAGACCTGATGAATATTCTTAAATCTTCTCTCTTAAAGTGATAGGCTTTACTTTAATTTAGGTCAAAAAGCTAAATGACTGGACATATCCGAATGTGCTTTGGGCTGTTTAGTGTTTGGCATGTTTATTATGTCACTGTAATAAACGGTCGAAGAAGGGACTTTAATGCGAGATATACATTTCTGGAACTTGGAATTTATGTTCAGAGACTTTTATTTGTAGATTAATTTGTGTGATTAAACTTTGTATATAACATTGTGATGAGATTTTATTTCTGAAATGTGATTACGGACTTGGTTACATGCTTTGTTTTATTTATCATACTAGAACAATATGGGGGGGGGGTCCAACCCGATGTCCGATATGAGGGTTGATGAGGCCAAAATCGGAATCGGAAAAATCGGAAAAATCGGAAAAATCGGAAAATTGAGAAATTAACAGAATCGATCTCTAAAACCTCTCAGAAGTGATATAATTCAACCAGAACCCCTCCATATGCTATATTGTTATGAGAAAACGAACCAATTGGACATTCCAATAGTATGTTTTATGTGTTTTTCCACTGCAGGGGCGCTAGTATACTCACTACTAGTTGGAGTTGTCATGTACTCCCAGACCCGAGTGCTTTGGCCTTTTGACGTGAGATCGATTGTTTCTGCTCATTAATTTTATCCCTGTTACTTGTTATTATGTATTAGTACAACACTAGGTACCGGGTTATATTTTGTGGTCCGGTCTTTAAACATACCATAATATCACTAGTACACTGCACCTTAAATGTATAGTCAAGTACATTTGTATCGTAACACATGCTTGGCTGGGGGATCATGTTTTGTGTCCGTTCGGTACCCTATATTTTCAAAACGGACAAAAAGTAGGGCGAACAAAAACGGACAAAAACAGACAAAAACTGACAAAACATTTACATGTCCTCCTCCTCCTCCCTGGTCTTCCTCCTCCTTCTCATCAGTCCTCCTCCTCCTCCTAAGTCTTCCTTCTCCTCCTGAGTCCTTCTCCTCCTCAGTTCTCTTCAGTCCTCTTCCTGACTCCTCGTCCTCGTCCTCGTCCTTCTCCTCAGTCCTCCTCACCCTGCTCCTCAGTCCCCTCCTCCTCCTCAGTCCTACTCCCAGTCCTCCTCTTTCTCCTTCTCCTCCTCCTCCTCCTCATTTCTCCTACTCATCCTCCTCCTTCTCCTCCCCATCAGTCCTCCTGAGTCCTCCTCATAGTCGTCCTCCTCCTCCTGAGTCCTCCTCCTCATCCTCCTCCACCTCCTGAGTCCTCCTTCTGAGTCCTCCTCCTCATCCTCCTCTTCAGTCATCCTCCTCTTCCTCCTCAGTCCTCCCCAGTCCTCCTCCTCCTCATCCTCCTCCTTCTCCTCCTCATCAGTCCTCATCCTCTGTCCTCCTCATAATCGTCCTCGTCCTCATCCTCATCCTTAGTCCTCCTTATTCTCCTCCTCAGTTCTCCCCCAGTCATCCTCCTCATTCTCCTCCTTCTCCTCCTAGCCTCATCCTCCTCCTCCTTCTCCGCTTTCTTCTTCTCCTAATCAGTCCTCCTCCTCCTCGTCCTTAGTCCTCGTCCTCGTCCTCCTCAGTCTTCCTCCTCAGTCCTCCTCCTCATCATCCTCCTCCTCCTCCTCAACAGTCCTCCTCCTCCTCCTCCTCCTCAGTCTCCTCCTCCTCATCGTCCTCCTCAGTCCTCCTCCTCCTTCTCCTCATCAGTCCTCATCCTCAGTCCTACACTAGTCGTCCTCGTCCTTATTCCTCGTCCTTAGTCCTCGTCCTCGTCCTCGTCCTCGTCCTCCTCCTGAGTCCTCCTCCTCCTCCTCCTGAGTCCTCCTCCTCCTCTTCAGTCCTCCTCCTGAGTCCTCCTGAGTCCTCCTCCACCTTCTGAGTCCTCCTCCTGAGTCATCCTCCTCCTCCTCAATCTTCTCCTTATCCTCCTCCTCCTCCTCATCATTATCCTCCTCCTTCTCCTCCTCCTTTTCCTCTTCCTTCTCCTCCTAATCAGTCCTCTTCTTTAGCCCTCGTTATCATCCTCCTAGTCCTCGTCCTTAGTCCTCGTCCTCATCCTCCTCAGTCTTCCTCCTCAGTCCTGCTCCTCCTTCTCCTCCTCCTCAGTCCTCTTCCTCCTCAGCCTCCTCCTGATCCTCCTCTTTAGTCCTCTTCCTCCTCCTCAGTCCTACTCCTCAGTCCTCCTCCTCATCCTCCTCCTCCTCCTCCTCCTCATCCTCATCCTCCTCATCCTCCTCAGTCCTCCTCGTCAGTCCTTCTCCTCCTCGTCAGTCCTCCTCCTCGTCTTCAGTCCTCCTTCTCCTTCTCCTCATTCTCCTCCTACTCATAAGTCCTCCTCCTCAGTCCTCCTCCTCCTTCTCCTCCTCCTATTTCTCCTCCTTTTCCTCCTTCTCCTCCTACTCCTAAGTCCTCCTCCTCAGTCCTTCCCCAGTCCTCCTCCTCATCAGTCCTCCCCTGGTCCTCCTTCTCCTCATCATCCTCAGTCCTCCTCCTCATCGTCCTACTCAGTCCTCCCCCAGTCATCCTCCTCCTCAGTCCTCCCCAAGTCCTCCTCTTCCTCAGTCCTCCCCTCCTCCTCCTCAGTCCTCCTTCTCCTTCTTCTCCTCCTACTCCTAAGTCCTCCTCCTCCTCCTCAGTCCTCCTCCTCCTTCTCCTCCTTCTCCTCCTTCTCATCCTCAGTCCTCCTCCTTATCATCCTCCTCAGTCCTCCCTCAGTCCTCCTCCTCCTCAGTCCTCCCTAAGTCCTCCTCTTCCTCAGTCCTCCCCCAGTCCTCCTTCTCCTCTTCATCATCAGTCCTCATCCTCAGTCCTCGTCCTCGTCCTTCTCCTTCTTATCAGTCGTCCTCCTCAGTCTTCCTCCTCGTCCTCGCTCTCGTCCTCCTCCTCAGTCCTCCTCGTCCTTAGTCCTCCTCCTCCTCACCAATGAGCTGCTCCTCTTCCTCAGTCCTCCCTCTCCTCTTCAGTCCTCCTCCTCCTCAGTCCTCCTCCTCCTCAGTCCTCCTCGGTCCTTCTCCTCCTCCTCAGTCCTCCCCAGTCCTCCTCTTTCTCCTCAGTCTTCCTCCTTCTCCTCCTCCTCCTCAGTTCTCCTCCTCACCCTCCTCCTCCTTCTCCTCTTCCTTCTCCTCCTAATCAGTCCTCCTCCTCAGTCGTCCTCCTCCTCGTCCTTAGTCATCGTCCTCATCCTCATCGTCCTTAATCCTCGTCCTCATCCTCCCAGTCCTTGTCCTTAGTCCTCGTCCTCATCCTCCTAGTCCTCGACTTCATCCTCCTCCTCAGTCATCCTCCTCTTCCTCCTCAGTCCTCCCCAGTCCTCCTCCTCCTCATCCTCCTCCTTCTCCTCCTCATCAGTCCTCATCCTCTGTCCTCCTCATAATCGTCCTCGTCCTCATCCTCATCCTTAGTCCTCCTTATTCTCCTCCTCAGTTCTCCCCCAGTCATCCTCCTCATTCTCCTCCTTCTCCTCCTAGCCTCATCCTCCTCCTCCTTCTCCGCTTTCTTCTTCTCCTAATCAGTCCTCCTCCTCCTCGTCCTTAGTCCTCGTCCTCGTCCTCCTCAGTCTTCCTCCTCAGTCCTCCTCCTCATCATCCTCCTCCTCCTCCTCAACAGTCCTCCTCCTCCTCCTCAGTCTCCTCCTCCTCATCGTCCTCCTCAGTCCTCCTCCTCCTTCTCCTCATCAGTCCTCATCCTCAGTCCTACACTAGTCGTCCTCGTCCTTAGTCCTCGTCCTTAGTCCTCGTCCTCGTCCTCGTCCTCGTCCTCTTCCTCCTCCTGAGTCCTCCTCCTCCTCCTGAGTCCTCCTCCTCCTCTTCAGTCCTCCTCCTGAGTCCTCCTGAGTCCTCCTCCACCTTCTGAGTCCTCCTCCTGAGTCATCCTCCTCCTCCTCAATCTTCTCCTTATCCTCCTCCTCCTCCTCATCATTATCCTCCTCCTTCTCCTCCTCCTTTTCCTCTTCCTTCTCCTCCTAATCAGTCCTCTTCTTTAGCCCTCGTTATCATCCTCCTAGTCCTCGTCCTTAGTCCTCGTCCTCATCCTCCTCAGTCTTCCTCCTCAGTCCTGCTCCTCCTTCTCCTCCTCCTCAGTCCTCTTCCTCCTCAGCCTCCTCCTGATCCTCCTCTTTAGTCCTCTTCCTCCTCCTCAGTCCTACTCCTCAGTCCTCCTCCTCATCCTCCTCCTCCTCCTCCTCCTCATCCTCATCCTCCTCATCCTCCTCAGTCCTCCTCGTCAGTCCTTCTCCTCCTCGTCAGTCCTCCTCCTCGTCTTCAGTCCTCCTTCTCCTTCTCCTCATTCTCCTCCTACTCATAAGTCCTCCTCCTCAGTCCTCCTCCTCCTTCTCCTCCTCCTATTTCTCCTCCTTTTCCTCCTTCTCCTCCTACTCCTAAGTCCTCCTCCTCAGTCCTTCCCCAGTCCTCCTCCTCATCAGTCCTCCCCTGGTCCTCCTTCTCCTCATCATCCTCAGTCCTCCTCCTCATCGTCCTACTCAGTCCTCCCCCAGTCATCCTCCTCCTCAGTCCTCCCCAAGTCCTCCTCTTCCTCAGTCCTCCCCTCCTCCTCCTCAGTCCTCCTTCTCCTTCTTCTCCTCCTACTCCTAAGTCCTCCTCCTCCTCCTCAGTCCTCCTCCTCCTTCTCCTCCTTCTCCTCCTTCTCATCCTCAGTCCTCCTCCTTATCATCCTCCTCAGTCCTCCCTCAGTCCTCCTCCTCCTCAGTCCTCCCTAAGTCCTCCTCTTCCTCAGTCCTCCCCCAGTCCTCCTTCTCCTCTTCATCATCAGTCCTCATCCTCAGTCCTCGTCCTCGTCCTTCTCCTTCTTATCAGTCGTCCTCCTCAGTCTTCCTCCTCGTCCTCGCTCTCGTCCTCCTCCTCAGTCCTCCTCGTCCTTAGTCCTCCTCCTCCTCACCAATGAGCTGCTCCTCTTCCTCAGTCCTCCCTCTCCTCTTCAGTCCTCCTCCTCCTCAGTCCTCCTCCTCCTCAGTCCTCCTCGGTCCTTCTCCTCCTCCTCAGTCCTCCCCAGTCCTCCTCTTTCTCCTCAGTCTTCCTCCTTCTCCTCCTCCTCCTCAGTTCTCCTCCTCACCCTCCTCCTCCTTCTCCTCTTCCTTCTCCTCCTAATCAGTCCTCCTCCTCAGTCGTCCTCCTCCTCGTCCTTAGTCATCGTCCTCATCCTCATCGTCCTTAATCCTCGTCCTCATCCTCCCAGTCCTTGTCCTTAGTCCTCGTCCTCATCCTCCTAGTCCTCGACTTCATCCTCCTCCTCAGTCATCCTCCTCTTCCTCCTCAGTCCTCCCCAGTCCTCCTCCTCCTCATCCTCCTCCTTCTCCTCCTCATCAGTCCTCATCCTCTGTCCTCCTCATAATCGTCCTCGTCCTCATCCTCATCCTTAGTCCTCCTTATTCTCCTCCTCAGTTCTCCCCCAGTCATCCTCCTCATTCTCCTCCTTCTCCTCCTAGCCTCATCCTCCTCCTCCTTCTCCGCTTTCTTCTTCTCCTAATCAGTCCTCCTCCTCCTCGTCCTTAGTCCTCGTCCTCGTCCTCCTCAGTCTTCCTCCTCAGTCCTCCTCCTCATCATCCTCCTCCTCCTCCTCAACAGTCCTCCTCCTCCTCCTCAGTCTCCTCCTCCTCATCGTCCTCCTCAGTCCTCCTCCTCCTTCTCCTCATCAGTCCTCATCCTCAGTCCTACACTAGTCGTCCTCGTCCTTAGTCCTCGTCCTTAGTCCTCGTCCTCGTCCTCGTCCTCGTCCTCTTCCTCCTCCTGAGTCCTCCTCCTCCTCCTGAGTCCTCCTCCTCCTCTTCAGTCCTCCTCCTGAGTCCTCCTGAGTCCTCCTCCACCTTCTGAGTCCTCCTCCTGAGTCATCCTCCTCCTCCTCAATCTTCTCCTTATCCTCCTCCTCCTCCTCATCATTATCCTCCTCCTTCTCCTCCTCCTTTTCCTCTTCCTTCTCCTCCTAATCAGTCCTCTTCTTTAGCCCTCGTTATCATCCTCCTAGTCCTCGTCCTTAGTCCTCGTCCTCATCCTCCTCAGTCTTCCTCCTCAGTCCTGCTCCTCCTTCTCCTCCTCCTCAGTCCTCTTCCTCCTCAGCCTCCTCCTGATCCTCCTCTTTAGTCCTCTTCCTCCTCCTCAGTCCTACTCCTCAGTCCTCCTCCTCATCCTCCTCCTCCTCCTCCTCCTCATCCTCATCCTCCTCATCCTCCTCAGTCCTCCTCGTCAGTCCTTCTCCTCCTCGTCAGTCCTCCTCCTCGTCTTCAGTCCTCCTTCTCCTTCTCCTCATTCTCCTCCTACTCATAAGTCCTCCTCCTCAGTCCTCCTCCTCCTTCTCCTCCTCCTATTTCTCCTCCTTTTCCTCCTTCTCCTCCTACTCCTAAGTCCTCCTCCTCAGTCCTTCCCCAGTCCTCCTCCTCATCAGTCCTCCCCTGGTCCTCCTTCTCCTCATCATCCTCAGTCCTCCTCCTCATCGTCCTACTCAGTCCTCCCCCAGTCATCCTCCTCCTCAGTCCTCCCCAAGTCCTCCTCTTCCTCAGTCCTCCCCTCCTCCTCCTCAGTCCTCCTTCTCCTTCTTCTCCTCCTACTCCTAAGTCCTCCTCCTCCTCCTCAGTCCTCCTCCTCCTTCTCCTCCTTCTCCTCCTTCTCATCCTCAGTCCTCCTCCTCATCATCCTCCTCAGTCCTCCCTCAGTCCTCCTCCTCCTCAGTCCTCCCTAAGTCCTCCTCTTCCTCAGTCCTCCCCCAGTCCTCCTTCTCCTCTTCATCATCAGTCCTCATCCTCAGTCCTCGTCCTCGTCCTTCTCCTTCTTATCAGTCGTCCTCCTCAGTCTTCCTCCTCGTCCTCGCTCTCGTCCTCCTCCTCAGTCCTCCTCGTCCTTAGTCCTCCTCCTCCTCACCAATGAGCTGCTCCTCTTCCTCAGTCCTCCCTCTCCTCTTCAGTCCTCCTCCTCCTCAATCTTCTCCTTATCCTCCTCCTCCTCCTCATCATTATCCTCCTCCTTCTCCTCCTCCTTTTCCTCTTCCTTCTCCTCCTAATCAGTCCTCTTCTTTAGCCCTCGTTATCATCCTCCTAGTCCTCGTCCTTAGTCCTCGTCCTCATCCTCCTCAGTCTTCCTCCTCAGTCCTGCTCCTCCTTCTCCTCCTCCTCAGTCCTCTTCCTCCTCAGCCTCCTCCTGATCCTCCTCTTTAGTCCTCTTCCTCCTCCTCAGTCCTACTCCTCAGTCCTCCTCCTCATCCTCCTCCTCCTCCTCCTCCTCATCCTCATCCTCCTCATCCTCCTCAGTCCTCCTCGTCAGTCCTTCTCCTCCTCGTCAGTCCTCCTCCTCGTCTTCAGTCCTCCTTCTCCTTCTCCTCATTCTCCTCCTACTCATAAGTCCTCCTCCTCAGTCCTCCTCCTCCTTCTCCTCCTCCTATTTCTCCTCCTTTTCCTCCTTCTCCTCCTACTCCTAAGTCCTCCTCCTCAGTCCTTCCCCAGTCCTCCTCCTCATCAGTCCTCCCCTGGTCCTCCTTCTCCTCATCATCCTCAGTCCTCCTCCTCATCGTCCTACTCAGTCCTCCCCCAGTCATCCTCCTCCTCAGTCCTCCCCAAGTCCTCCTCTTCCTCAGTCCTCCCCTCCTCCTCCTCAGTCCTCCTTCTCCTTCTTCTCCTCCTACTCCTAAGTCCTCCTCCTCCTCCTCAGTCCTCCTCCTCCTTCTCCTCCTTCTCCTCCTTCTCATCCTCAGTCCTCCTCCTTATCATCCTCCTCAGTCCTCCCTCAGTCCTCCTCCTCCTCAGTCCTCCCTAAGTCCTCCTCTTCCTCAGTCCTCCCCCAGTCCTCCTTCTCCTCTTCATCATCAGTCCTCATCCTCAGTCCTCGTCCTCGTCCTTCTCCTTCTTATCAGTCGTCCTCCTCAGTCTTCCTCCTCGTCCTCGCTCTCGTCCTCCTCCTCAGTCCTCCTCGTCCTTAGTCCTCCTCCTCCTCACCAATGAGCTGCTCCTCTTCCTCAGTCCTCCCTCTCCTCTTCAGTCCTCCTCCTCCTCAGTCCTCCTCCTCCTCAGTCCTCCTCGGTCCTTCTCCTCCTCCTCAGTCCTCCCCAGTCCTCCTCTTTCTCCTCAGTCTTCCTCCTTCTCCTCCTCCTCCTCAGTTCTCCTCCTCACCCTCCTCCTCCTTCTCCTCTTCCTTCTCCTCCTAATCAGTCCTCCTCCTCAGTCGTCCTCCTCCTCGTCCTTAGTCATCGTCCTCATCCTCATCGTCCTTAATCCTCGTCCTCATCCTCCCAGTCCTTGTCCTTAGTCCTCGTCCTCATCCTCCTAGTCCTCGACTTGGTCCTCCTCTGTCCTCCTCAGTCCTCCTTCTCCTCAGTCCACAGTCCTCCTCCTCAGTCCTCTTCCTCCTCCTCAGTCCTCCCCCAGTCCTCCTTCTCCTCCTCGTCATCCTCAGTCCTCCTCCTCCTTCTTATCAGTCCTCCTCCTCAGTCCTCGTCCTCGCTCTCGTACTCGTCCTCAGTCCTCGTCGTCCTTAGCCCTCGCGTTCTCTTAGTCCTCCTCCTCCCCGTCCTCAGTCCTCCTCTTGAAATGGGTAGCACGGTCAATGGTCATTAACCGTGCTACCCATTTCTGCAGATAGCCTGTTACAAATTGTGGAGACAATTTAAATCAAAAGTTACTAAAGCGTTCTCTATTTGTTACGATTGTTATTACCAACCGTACCTCTTTCAATTGTGGACCGGGGTGGATGTTTCTGTCAAACAAGAGTTGATACGACAGTGTGTTTTTTTTCGGACGAAACGATTCTTGTTTGGAACTAGAAACCATTTTGGGGTTCTGGGACCACCACCAATCGATTTCTTGTCATATTTAAGTACAGAAAACCTATATCGCCTAGAAACCTCAGAGGAAAGATTTAAATTTTCCCGATTTTTCCGATATGAGGGTTGATGAGGCCAAAATCGGGATCGGAATGATCGGAAATGATCGGGTTGGACCCCCCCCAATATGATCATCGCAAATGGCAGAAAGTAGACGGTAACCCTTACTTTCACTCTCTTCTTCACAATTTTCGTAATCAATGCCAGTGCTTTGGTCTAGGTATTCAATATTGTCTGGTTGTCTTTGGTTATGTCATCTTAAACTTGCGACAACATTTCAAGCATTAGTCAACTTTTTGAAAGTTTGTTTGTTGTTTGGGGACCGGTTTTTGGTATACTGGTCGATGTTTGTGAATTGATAAGTCAAAGTAAATGTATATGAAATCATGATAAAGTGTATCACTATAAGAAAATATATAAAAGTCAGACCTGCTTCACGAAAACTATTTTTTGTGAGCTAACAGATCCTGAATGATACTAATTTACACTAATTTACACTAATTTACACTAATTGATTGACTTTCAGAGGATCGTTGTGTGAGCAGCGCAGCTGTAAAATGTAAATGGAGATAGTGGTAAGATGAAAATCTTATCTGTAGTAATGCTACTATATAGGGGGTGGCAGATAAGAAATGGGCCCATTCATGTCTCTGATTGTTTCTGATTGTTTAGTTGTGAGAGCTTTCTTTATGACGTGATATGTGATACTGATAGCGTAATGTGCAGACAGATTAGGTTTGGGTTATACAATAATTTGTGACACAATCAAAACAGCACGTGATCACATGTACCGTATCATAGCCTAGAGCTGACCCGTACACATATATCACCAACAGAAACTCCAACTAAAACTCCAACAGAAAACTAAAAATTCTCCAGCGCGGCGTATAGTACGGTCAATCCACAGCAAAATAAGATTAGCAGTTCACTTGAACTACAGATCATTTCATTTCTTAAAAACAAAACTTAACTAAAAACTGAAATGTCGCAAGAGTTGACTGATCGCAACCACTGACACAGTGGCCAGGTCCTAAGGCTGTATCCCCTGACCCTACAGTCTACACCTGCCACTTTGGCGGCCATCTAGCAGTTCTATAGCGAGCACGAGTAGACTATTTAAAAAAAAAATATATCAGTTTTTTGGCAGCTAGGGTTAGGTGCGTGCCTCTGGAGTCTGATTTGTCCAGAACGTAATCTACATGTTTCGAGATGCGGTCACGTGTCAGTGCTGCATGTGAGTGAAAAAAAGTGGTAATTCCCGTATCGAATCTGTCGATGGGTATAGTACACATGTAGATTGTAGTTCATCATATAATCGGCATACCATTAGTTTAGCAAAGGAAGACCAGGACTGGAAGAAATATATTCAAATCTATTGCACCGTTCATTTTAAACCATTTTGAGTGCGTGTATCGCACGCGTGACAAAATACTTCTTTGGAAGTATATTTAATTGTTTTAATAAAGTTGACAACTATTTCAAGAATTTTTGGATTATTGTTTGTCCATTTAAGTTGAAGTGGACTACGTTTTGAGCACAATTATTTGTGTAAACTGTAAGACTGCTTGGCTGTCCCTAAATCCCTCAAGTCTCCTCTGTATCTGATCTGAAATTGTTCAACGAGGGCATTAAGTATACTAAACGATAGCAGTTGCCGGTAAATGTACAGTTTGTTACACTCTGCAATCTGCATTGTCCACAGAGTATCAACTATTGAGTTTCTCAAATGAGGGCGGCCAACAAAGCTATTCAATTTTGAATTTTAAGCTTTGGCACAAAGTGTTATTCTGATGGGTCTGCTTTAACGGGTGATACTCGATACTTCGCTGAACTACTCGAGCAGTGGACCGGCCGGGACTCCATAATTTCTAAATCGATCAACTGGAATCCATGAACCACATTATTGAATAGTCAATGATTTGGTGACGTGATCTAATCTCTGTGGCAGTCGGATATGATATGGGTTCTTATTGGTCCTTCTGGACCATTGAGAGAACAATAAACTATGAAATTTATCGGTATTAGCTCCAGTCCCTGATCGCAGGGTTCAGACTATGATCCAAAGGGATACGATCCAGATGACGGGTCACTTATAAAAATGCACAACTGGGTATGTTACGTAATTATTACTAAAGTTTCTCAAAAAATTCAGAGTTTAGAGTTTAATACACTTTGTGAATGGCACTCTTCTTCACTATTTTCGTTTAGCCGTAAAATGTCAGTGCTTTGGGGCCATTTTCATCTCAAACTTGAGCCAACTTTTCAAGTTCTAGACCGTAAACTTATAAATAGTTAATCATGTGTCCATGGGCATGATTCATCACAATGGGCATACCATTAGTTTAGCATATTAAGATGAGTGTCTCGACATTTGTACTGTCCAGAAACAAAACCGGCCAGTTTTAGAAAGATTTTGATTCTAGCCGTGATATGGTGATCCCGCTAAGTGCTGTTGCTGAATTCATTTCAACTGTAGACACGCCCACCGTACTTGTTATTCCCTCGATAACTAATCACGGTAGAGAAAGTTAATGTACTTTTGTTTTCATTTCATTGTGCCCAATAAAGATTAAGAATTTTACTTACCGTACGTCATTAATCAACGCAGTATTAGGACATATTCCTACTGCGCATAGGGCTACACAGACAAGAAGGAACTATTTTACTAATAAAGTTGTACTAGATTTTACTTGTCTTCTCGTCTACAAACTATGTTACACATGTTTTTACCTAGATCTACAAAGTAAGAGATAACAAACCTGCTTCTACTCAACTAATAGTTTGTAATAACGTAGTGCGCTTACTGACGAATCTGCAACAGTAGAACTGTGCCAGAACTGAGAACAGTGTTACGTTGTTATTTCCCCAGAATCTGCGTTGTCTTCTTGGGAAGTACTCATTCTTGGGAACTCATTCATTCATCTGTCCCACTTTGTCTGCTTTCCTCGCTCAGTGTCAGATCTGTTTATTGCCGTAAAAAACAGAACTATTTTCCCCTACTTTTGTAAAGTACAGTGAACTGTTTATGCTTGTTACTGTTAGAGTAAGGTGGTTATTTTCCGAGCCTCTCTCATTTTCATTATTGATTATATGGTTATTGTGACAGGTATATGAATCATAACTCCATTTCCTACTTAAAAGTTGTATTTTGTAAGTTAATAACGGCTTGTTTGCGTGCTCTGCTTACAGCTTAATGATATTAATTTGATATGAGAAATAACGAACTGTAGCTTTTTTAAACGTTGGAATCGTCGTTCGTGCGAAATTTATTGTGTAAAGATTTGATCAGTTAATAGATGTGGATACTGGCGGGGAGGTGAAACACATTTGTTTACTTTAATAGTAAGCACATGTTCGGCGGGTTGAGGAGGTGAAACACATTTGTTTACACTTTTAGGGTAAGCACATGTTCGGCGGGTTGAAGAGGTGATACACATTTTGTATTATAGAAGGCTTGTAACACTTGTAACGCTTTCTTGTTACCCCCCTTTGAAGGCCCCGAATTATTTTCTGAACGAAAGCTCAAAAATAACCGAGAAATCGACCTTCTTATTAACTCATTTTGATGACTGTTTCTAACCTAAAATTGCACGAAAAATCGATTTAGCTAGGTCTCAGAACCTATAAACACTTCCTTATCCCTCAAAATTGATGTTTTATAGTTGATACAAGCAACAAGCAACATATGTTTTGATCCTTCGGTACTACTCATGACCTAGGCAGTTAAGCTGAACCCGACAGATCGAGGCAATCCTCACCTTAACTGATCAAACTGGTACTAACACAATTTTCAGATATAAATGTTCTTTGCGATACGTTTATTGCAGCTTTGCAACTTGAGTGAAGACCAGAGTACGAAAACACACAGCAGGTAAGCAACTCACTTTTGGTGACTGTTCCTCACGAACATTCTGATCCTGTAACATATGAACAAGGAGATCGTCTCCTTAACAAATCGAACAGGTACTATTACAATTTCCAGAGCACAGCATGATAACAAAGTCAAAAGAAACACAATGAAGGTAGGTTACCAACACCACAATATAACAATCATACTAACAACTGAATTAAATTTATTCTGACGACGGGCAGCCCTGATGTGCTCCGTGATCCTCAACGAGCGACCACTTGTAATAGAGGTGTTATGTCATGTGACACCGATCCGTCCAATCACAAACAGGAAGAGTGACCAGATCGATATCGTGTGTTTACTTTCCTTATCTTTATTTGACCCTCTGTTCACATTGTTATCTCTACCACATATCGGCTTGGCAAGGTCCGCGTGCAATTGTTGTGACTTATATAACCGTGCCCATTGCCCACGTACAATACAAACTGTTGGGGGGGGGGGGGGGGGGGGGTTTAAGATAAACAACCGATCTTGATAGTGTGTTGGTCGCTCCTCCAACTGACTGTGATGCTAACCGTTCAATCATGAACGGAACATTAACATTGTTTAGTTATAGCATGTTTCGGTTTAATTGTTTAATTGCGGAGATTAGTATTATTAAAAACATTTACTCTAATTACGGCCAGGTAGCGTAGTTGGTTAATCATCGGATTTGTAATCGTGAGATTGCGAGTTCGAAACCCACTGCCTGCCTAGTCGTGGGGTGAGTGTCGTCGACATTCAGCTAAAGATCCTGAGTGGTCTATGCAGCCCCCCGGTCTACTCAGCCGAATATTCGAGAAATCGTGTGTGAGGGTTAAATGAGGAGCTGCACATTGCAGCGAAGTCTCGGGCGAAGAAAGTATGGTACACACTACCTTAACCGTCACTGGCCTAATCAAATCCTTCGGCTTCCTGTAATTGGCTAGTTACACTTGTGTAACAATGTGGCTGTTGGAATACTCCGAAGTAAAATAAGTGTGAGATAAAATATGAGGTCGCGATTATGAACTGAGTGAGATTCCAAATGGTGAACTGTGCTTTAAGTTTACACCAACTGGAAGCAAAGGAATAATGTATATATCCATGAGTGCTCCTTTTCTTAACTTAGACAGTAAGTGTTTGAAAACAGAATCTAGGACACGACTTCACTGACAAGAACTGTATGTTCCAGGAGGAGGCAGTATACAGGAGGACAAGTATGGTTATACCTGACAGAGTTGAAGTACTAGTTCAACATGCCAACATGGTGCAGTTCATTTTTACCAGGTTAGACACTCAAAATTTCAATTTGTGCTGTGTAATTAGTCATTGCCGTTTTAAATATGTAAACTTGGAATCCTTCTCACAATTGTAATATAAGAGTTTGTGTAACTTTAAATGTTGCACTTGCCCTCAAAGTCAATGGAATTCATTTTGTGTGCGGGCTGTTTATTTTAGATGAGATAACACGCTGCCGTTTTCTGACAAAAGTGCTTCACAAGGTTCATTTTGTGCAAATTGAGGTTAAAGATTTCAATTCTGTAATTGCTCTTGGCTAGCTGCTGTCAAATTTAAACTGCACCCACTATGTTTCTAAGGTACTTTGTCGACTTTTGAGACTTATGACAAGGTTTCATCATCCTAACTTCTCGGAAAGTGCCTCAAAATCACAAATTATAGTTTGAATTTCTTAGAAAAGTGCTTAAGTACAGTCACATCGGCAAATACTACATGTTCTGATGAAAATTAGCCCGTTCAAACCATTGGTCATCGAAAGTAAAACGAAAAATTAGCCTAAAACTGTTGTGATGAAACATTGGTTGTAAATAGGGGACACGCTGAAATAGAAAATTTGAAATTTCGTTTTCTGAGAAAAGTGCTTAAGTACAGCCACATTAGTGGGAACTTTATCTGCGATCATTCTGACCTAAAATTTTACGAAAAATTGATTGGTGGTCGTTCAAGAACACGAAAACACTCCCTTCTCCCCAGCGGATTAAAAAATAGTCGGAATTCTACCAGCATTTCAACGAAGAGTTGATTGGTGAAAGTACGGGATAATAATAAATAAGTTTCTTTCTTTAGAAATTAAATTAAGAACTCAGATGAGACTTTCTTCATAAAGACCAATGATTTGCGAATTATTGATATCGTAACGCGAGGCAAAGAAAAACAAGCGTATAAAAATGTAACATAATTGTAAGAAATGCTGTACATAAATAAATGGTAAATAATACAAGAAATAGATGATTTTTAGTCAAACACTTGATTAAGATCTGTTATATCTAGGTACTATCAGGTAAGTTCATCCAGAATACCCTACTACTCGGGGCCATAAGCCTGCACAGTTTACGTATAATGTCTTGTTTTTTGGGAGTAGCTATCCCCCGGGGCTCTTCCTGGGCGAAAGCTATTTTGCAACCTATGGAAATGAGTCTTTCGTCTTTTTGTCTGAGAAATGGAGTGAAATGAAAGGAAACCTCGTCATGATTTGTTTTCCATTCCATTTCTACAGACCCACGCTGGAAACTTACAACTTTAACATCTTTTAAGAGAGGTCTCTCAGTTTTACAACGGTTGCTTGTTCCGTAGGACCTTGGCCACGATTCAAAGTCTGTGCAGTTCATGCTTATCGCAGTACCCACCTGTTCAACTGCCTGAACAAAGTCCTTATAATCATGAAGTTGACGTGATTGTTTAATGGACAACTCCACTTTATGGTGAAATGAGTCTGCACTCATAAAGGTGTGCCCTGGCTCTAGATACTTGACCGTTATCTTGTCTAGGTCAACATATGGGCTGTTGATAATTGAACATAGGGCAGTAAATAAAGTCCAACACTTGTTTTGAGCAGAACAATTGTCTGCCCAAAAAATGATCTCCCTGCTACCACCAATCTTGCCTGCGGCAAAATGTTTTATTGCCCTTATCCAAGTCGAGGACACATTCTCATCTTTCCTTCCTGCGATTGACTCATTCCAAAGAATCGCTAAAGGAGCTCCGTCTGACCCCAGCCTCGCGAAGGTCTCGTTAAATGTGACAAGGCGTCTTGTAAAAATCGCCTCCTTGTACTCCGGCATGTGTGTAGTAAAAGAACTTTCTCCATATCAACAGAGAAGGAGCAGTGAGGCAAATCGCTTCTATCTCTTTGGTAATGTTCCCTTGCCTGTCGATAATCCCGCCAGTCTCAACTTATAAGAGAATTAAAAATTTTAAAGCAAATTATGACGTATATTTTGAAACGTTCTGCATTGACAAATCGGCAATTTTGACGGTGAAGCTAGCGTTTCTGAAGTTTATGACCATCACCAATCGATCCGCCGGGAAAATTTAGATCTGTTAGTACCGATTATATAGTTTCAGTTGGCAGAATCAACATTTAATTAAACGTATAATGGCACTTAAGCACTTTTGTGAGAAAACGAGCCCGTTTTCACAAAAGTGCTTAAGTGACATAAATTGTTTTTTCCCAGGCCAAAAGACCCACGATCAACAAATTGCCGTCACTAGGCCAGTTTTGGACGTAGAAAACAATGCCACCGTTTTCAGTTCCCGAAATGGCACCATTTTTGAAATAAACGGCACCCGTTTTCCAAAATTTTACTTAAGTTAAGCACTTTTCTCAGAAAAATGACCATTTTTTGCATTTTAGGGGGTTCCAAAAAGGGGGTTTTGGGGGGTCGGCGAATGTATCCAACGGTCCTCAGGGATAGTTCTTGACCCAAAAACAAAAGTTAGACCAAAAAGCCCGAAATTTCCAAAATGACTTTTGTCAGAAAACGGCAGCACGGAAGTTCAAGTATTGATAAAATCGATCACGGGTAATAGGTGCGCTGTTGAAATGGTTCAGTGGACCCCTCTTAAGTTCGTTTACCAGCTGCATTTTATTTCGGATCATGGGTTTGCTGTACGCTATTAAAATTTCTATTCGAAATATACTTGTACTGAATGTAACTAGCAGATATTTTAGCTGGTACCGTACATATTCGTATCGTATTTTTGGCCACATTGACGGTCCTTTACATTTAGGCCCGCAAACTGAAAACGTACTCCATCGTTAACTGGTGCTACTGCAAATAACACTGTTTGTCTGTTTGAATCCATGCTACCACATGATTACTGTGTCCTTGCTTAAAAATTAACTGTGGACGTAACTAGCGTGATCCGCGTCCGGTTCGTTCAGTGGACCCCTCTTTAGTTTGTTTACCAGCTGCATTTTATTTCGGATCATGGGTTAGAGCTTTGCTGTACGCTATTAAAATTTCTATTCAAAATCCTGCATGCAGTTACTTTGTTACTGTATATTTCAAACATTATCACCTGTAGAGCTTGGTGCAGAATATAGGAGCACCGTAAACGAACTAAAGAGGGGTCCACTGAACCATTTCAACAGCGCACCTATTACCCGTTATCGATTTTATCAATACTTGAACTTCCGTGTTATCTCATCTAAAATGAACACCCCGCACACAAAATGAATTCCATTGACTTTGAGGGCAAGTGCAGCATTTAATTATTTAAAGTTACACAAACTCTTATATTACAATTGCGAGAAGGATTCCAAGTTTACATATTTAAAACGGCAATGACTAATTACACAGCACAAATTGAAATTTTGAGTGTCTAACCTGGTAAAAATGAACTGCACCATGTTGGCATGTTGAACTAGTACTTCAACTCTGTCAGGTATAACCATACTTGTCCTCCTGTATACTGCCTCCTCCTGGAACATACAGTTCTTGTCAGTGAAGTCGTGTCCTAGATTATGTTTTCAAACACTTACTGTCTAAGTTAAGAAAAGGAGCACTCATGGATATATACATTATTCCTTTGCTTCCAGTTGGTGTAAACTTAAAGCACAGTTCATCATTTGGAATCTCACTCAGTTCATAATCGAGACCTCATATTAGAGTAAATGTTTTTAATAATACTAATCTCCGCAATTAAACAATTAAACCGAAACATGCTATAACTAAACAATGTTAATGTTCCGTTCATGATTGAACGGTTAGCATCACAGTCAGTTGGAGGAGCGACCAACACACTATCAAGATCGGTTGTTTATCTTAAACCCCCCCCCCCCCCCAACAGTTTGTATTGTACGTGGGCAATGGGCACGGTTATATAAGTACTTAGTACAACAATCACACTATTTCAAGTTCATGACGTAATCATGGCGTGTTTACCGCGGTGCAGATATTGCACGCGGACCTTGCCAAGCCGATATGTGGTAGAGATAACAATGTGAACAGAGGGTCAAATAAAGATAAGGAAAGTAAACACACGATATCGATCTGGTCACTCTTCCTGTTTGTGATTGGACGGATCGGTGTCACATGACATAACACCTCTATTACAAGTGGTCGCTCGTTGAGGATCACGGAGCACATCAGGGCTGCCCGTCGTCAGAATAAATTTAATTCAGTTGTTAGTATGATTGTTATATTGTGGTGTTGGTAACCTACCTTCATTGTGTTTCTTTTGACTTTGTTATCATGCTGTGCTCTGGAAATTGTGATAGTACCTGTTTGATTTGTTAAGGAGACGATCTCCTTGTTCATATGTTACAGGATCAGAATGTTCGTGAGGAACAGTCACCAAAAGTGAGTTGCTTACCTGCTGTGTGTTTTCGTACTCTGGTCTTCACTCAAGTTCCAAAGCTGCAATAAACGTATCGCAAAGAACATTTATATCTGAAAATTGTGTTAGTACCAGTTTGATCAGTTAAGGTGAGGATTGCCTCGATCTGTCGGGTTCAGCTTAACTGCCTAGGTCATGAGTAGAACCGAAGGATCAAAACATATGTTGCTTGTTGCTCGTATCAACTGTAAAACATCAATTTTGAGGGATAAGGAAGTGTTTAAAGGTTCTGAAACCTAGCTAAATCGATTTTTCGTGCAATTTTAGGTCAGAAACAGTCATCAAAATGAGTTAATAAGAAGGTCGATTTCTCGGTTATTTTTGAGCTTTCGTTCAGAAAATAATTCGGGGCCTTCAAAGGGGGGTAACAAGAAAGCGTTACAAGTGTTACATGCCTTCTATAATACAAAATGTGTATCACCTCTTCAACCCGCCGAACATGTGCTTACCCTAAAAGTGTAAACAAATGTGTTTCACCTCCTCAACCCGCCGAACATGTGCTTACTATTAAAGTAAACAAATGTGTTTCACCTCCCCGCCAGTATCCACATCTATTAGTTCAATTGACCAGTGAATTTGCTTTCTCCTTATATTATATTGTTATATTAACTAGAGAATTAGTCTTCCTTTTATATCAATAAACAATCTTATGTTTAATAATCGACTTTGACTTACTTAATCGATAGCTTAAATACAGTCTGTTGTATTTACTTTAATTTACCTAGCTAATATGCTACACCTCAACTTAAACCAAATTGAACAATATTATTTCTCCAAATACAACCGCTACACCCCAGGAACATGGAAGACGCGAACATATCCCCAACATCAGACCAGACTCTCCCCACCACCCCACTGTTAGCAGACTCTTGGAGCTGGCTCGAGAACGTCACCGCGGCCCCTGCCGGTATCCTCATCATCCTCTTCCTCTTGTTATCTGTTAGTCTGGGGACCCTATTCAACTTCATCATGGCAAGGACTGCTTTCTTGTGAGTTTAGTGGGTTTTTAATTTATTTGATTGGTATTTTGCCAGTTTTGTAACAGATGGTATAGAATGGGTCTAGGTTGTACTTGTAAGGGATCGTTCACATACTACGTCAGTACCAAGGGAGATATATGTGAACTTCCCACGAGATGCTTGCATTCGGTTCGTTCAATTAAAACTTCTTTACTTAGAATTTGAATCTAAGATTATATCAATACATAGACCATAGTACATACACACAAAAAGTTTTGGATACAGCCACATCTTGATCTCCGAAAAGCTAAACAAAATGAATCTTCTACTGGAAGTAGCTAAGGGATGTTAAAAATTAAAATATCACTGCTGACCATTTCTTCCCTTTTCTCCTAATTTATATAGTTTAGTCGCCTACTTACACCCTCTTCGTCAAATAGTTACGTTTCGAAAAAAATTAGGAAATATTGGGCACCGTTAACATACAATAAAATCGGACACCAACAAAAATAATAATTCAAATTATTGATAAAACTTCTCGACTTTAAACTTAAGATACTATAAGTATAACAATTGATAAAATCAATATACAACTAAGACTCTTAGTCGTATATTGATTAGTAATAGTTATATCGTCTACTCTAGCACAATATTATCGTCATCATCCTCTAGATCTAGGTTCTTGGCAATCGCCCACTCACAAAACTCGTCAAACAAGATATGTCCTCCGCCGTTCTTATCGATCTTCGCAAACTCTCCCTCCATATCTCCGATGGGCCCCACCCAAACCTCGATCTTCTCCTGGGCATGATGAAACTCGAACAAACTAATTCTCTTGTCTCCGTTCGCGTCAGTACGAGCGAAGGCTTCCCAGTACTCAAAGTACTGGCGCAGAGAGAGGAGGAAGAACCTAAACTCCTTGAACTCTATGTAGTCGTCACCCATGGCTCCTCTGCTGGAAACACCCCGCTTCTTGGCTATCTGGAACGCTCGCATGATAGCAGCTTTGGCATCGAAGATCTCGTCGATCTTCAAGACGTCCCGGATTCCCTTGTCCACCTCGGCCAGGGAAAGGATACCGTTTCCCGCGTCCATTTGCTTGAACAGGTCCTTCCTCTTAGCCTTGGCTGCTCCGGTTCTCTCGGTTGGCAGTTTGGCGTTGAGGTCGGTCCAGTCGATAGACATTGTGTGTATTTCCTAGATTGAAGTGGATAATGTTAATTATCATTGAATATCGATTGTTAGATCAACCAAACTATAAGAAGTATATTGAAACATATTATGAAATGCTAATAAGTTCACACGACCCAAATGGTTTCAACATGAACTTATTTGAAATTTGAATCCAATCATAAATGCAAATGAGAAAAAAAGAAATTAGAGAAACCTATCAATCCCGTACTTATATCCATAGTTTACGTGACTAATGAAGCAAGCTCTGAAGTACAAACATCGACAACTACCTACTTAAAGAAGTTTAAAATCTAATGGATACGAAATAAGGTTATTATATATTGCACACCAGTTCCCAAGCAACGACAAAGCCTGCTTGATAAAAGTGATTAGAAGCTGAGAATTAGAGAGACAAATCGAGTAATATCACAAAAGAATTCCAACAATCATGTGCTCAGCAATCTGCTTCTATCAACAAGGAAACAAGCATGAAATACGAAATTATATAGTGCAATCTGCTTGAATATTTATTGTTCTTCAGTCAACATGCTTAAAATGCACTAAATCCAGACTGATTATAAGATTAGTACAATGACATCGAGCCACAGATCTCAGCTGAAATAAGTATCGAGCTCTGCTGGTCTGAGAACAGTGTGTGGGAACATGGTGGGTAGTACTGTAGTAGTCGAGACCGGTTAAATTAGCAGGTTAAACCGTTACTCAGTAACTCAGCAATAATACGGTGGTTCTAGGACCAGCTCAGTTAACTTTATAACCGCGGTCGCCACTGCAATTGTTCACGGCACCAACAGCTGCTATTGGGGGTTGAGTTCTGAGAGCTTATAGCGCTCAGGAAATGAGCAGCAGCTCCCAGCTACACACACCAACAAGCGTTAAATACAAGTTAAATGAGCTGTGCAGCAAGTGAGAGCTCAGGACTGCACTGGACATTACCAGTAAATGGGTCTCTACGGATCATTACTATAACTATTAGTAGTCATGGTAACCCCGACTGTTTATCAATGGCATGTGTCGTTTGGGGGAGGAAGTTAAGGAGTTGTCATGGTCACGGGCCTTATTTAGCAATTAGTCTAAAGAAAATGGTAACGAGAAATAGAATGGAGAGTAAACGCAGACCACTTGTATTTAGATATGAAGGCTAGCGTCACAGATATGCTACAAGCATTTGCAGGCGCCTAGAAAACATCACCGACGTGGCGAAAATGGCTCACAACCGAGTAAGTAATATAGCGTAATGATGTGTAATGGCTCGGTCTCAGGAGATAAGTGATTTCGCGAGAGTGAGAAACCTTGCAGATTATTCAAATGTTATACACGCAATATACAAGTGTTCGAGAATTGATCCACATGAAATGTCGGGCAATGGCCGTTATGAATTTTCCGTTATTATTAAATGATTTGTCATGCTGATCGACGAACTGCAATAAATTGCACCCCTCTTTTACTCAGCAACGGGTAAAATGGCAAAGTAAACTAAACGATTGCTCTAACATAACTCCAATCTCAATCTGCACTGTGTACAATTAAATAACTAACCGGCCGGAAAAGACAATGTATTCCACATGAAATTAGTTGAATTCCAACATTTAAGATGTAAACGAGCCATTGACAATAGGAGGGGACTAAAGAAAGCTGGACGGCTGTAATTAGAGTACACACAAGCTGAGATAATAGAAAAATTATCATCTGACATTAAGGCAGTATATCGGACGTCAAATAGGACTTAATTTTCTTTGATATTTGATTGGTCCTGGGACCGTGATGACCATTGCATATTATGTTGGCGTTATTCATTATTGTGTAATTTGTCGTTAGTTATTAACTAAACGAGGCAATTAGTGATTTCCGGAGAAGAATATGACTGCTGGAGAGCCAAGTTAACCACCGCGCTGGGCGCTGGATAAAAACAGCATATAAACAACATAAATGTTCATTATTTTATGGTCAACACAATGTCAATTGTCAATACAAGTTACAACGGCTTTGCCCTTACAGCGTAAACAAAATTTGACTGAGGCTCAAATCTCAAGATCCAGGCTGTCACGTTTAAAGATTAAGAGATATGCTACAGTAATTATGGAACCCAACAACACAACAACAACAACAAAAGCAGGAAGGTTAATCTTATAGCGGTAGTAGTATAAGTGGTACGAGCGCGGAGGGCTAAGAGTTCAGAATGACACGTCGCACTCTACTCGCTAAGAAAGTATGTAAGGGAGGTAGGAAGTGTAAAATAAGGAAGGAAAATAAACAATGTTAAAGGATTATAGTACGATGATGTAATCGTGTCTCTAACATTTACGCTCAGGCGATAAAATTTTAAAGTTTCTGACGAGAAAGGATCACGCACAGTAAAATAATAAATGAGATTCAGTTACTCGTAGAAAATCTAGCAGGCACCATTTTATCAGAAATAGCAAGATAAATAATGTAGATAAGTTCCTGTTATCTTATCTGATTTTGAGTGCAAAGTTCTTAATCTTAGTTTGTGAGTGAGATGCTTTGAGTTTAGCGTAACAGTTAAAACCAGAGAAGCGCTCTCTTAGAGTGTAGACACGACAGCTCATGAGTGTAAGAGTATAAGGAGTTAGCACTGAAGTAGCAAGGATCAGACAGCACCGATCATTAATGGATGAAATAGCACAGAGGGTGTCTGATAGTTGCGTGACGTAAATCACATTCGCAGCGGGCAGCACAATGTGAGTGGTTTACTACACTCTAATGTAGATCCAATAATAGAATTTAAGTGCCTCTTATCCTATTGAGTTTAAATGGGACCACCGATTACTTTTGTTCGAAATTTAAAAATTATCAAATATCAATCTAATTCTAAGCATTAAAAATACAAGGCGATCAGGGAAGACTATACACGAAATATATCCTCAATTTAGCAATGTTCAAAAGTATATATCCTCAATTTAGCTATGTTCAACTGTATTAGAGTATTAAGTTCTGAACTTTGAGCAGGAGTACGAGTGACGTTAGGAAATATTGGCGGGAAGAGTTCGTTCTTAACTCCTTAGTCGACCTTGATATCTGATCCTTCGATACAATTCATTTATATAGTTAATTTATTTCGGGCTGGAGTCACAGCTTAGCAGCTGGCTGCCAGCCCTCGAACATTTATCGAACGGTTACCAACTGCAGATAAAAGATATTAGACAATAGATGTATGGTAGTACAATATGTACTATATAATATGAAATATGGGTATGAAGTTTTCATTATTGAAATTTTGTTCAGGTACAGGAAGAAGTCAATGTACAAGTTCACCTCACATCTATTGATAACTCTGGGAATGGTTGACTTTTTGTACACTGCAACTCAGGGATTTCAGATAATTTACTATTTCCTTGCAGGTAATTTGTATTTTTAACAGTTTAACAGTATTTAACAGTTTAGTCTTACGAAATATAAACTGGTGCCGGAAGTTTAGAAGTGGTTATACTTAGCCAAGAAGAGGCTAGGGTCCAAGAGGTTTTGGTAAGTTTTCGTACGATTAATTTCATTATATTTTCATTCTTTAGAAAGAAATACAAGCAGATCAATCGTTTCAAATTAAAAATTTGAAATCATGTGCTTAAATCTTTTACATATGTTTCCAAAATGAATACAAATAACTTGAATGAAGACAAAAATCACTAAAATATCTTCGACAGGCGGCAAATTAATTAACAACTTTACTGATAAGAATTCTTAGTTAAATATATCTGTCATCAAGTCCATAAATAATAAATATGGTTCTAAACCAAAACGGTAATTATGCCGTCAGTTATCGTCTATTATTCGATGGTAACCTCTATTCGTCATCGTCCTCCAAGTCAAGACTCTTAGCAATGGCCCACTTACAAAACTCAATGAAGAGAATCATACCACCATCGTTCTCATCGATAGTATCGAACTCTTCTTGGAGATCACCAAAGTTTGTGATCCACTTCTTCATGATCTCCTCGGCTTCACTGAACTCTTCAAAAGAGATTCTCCTGTCATCATCTTCGTCTATCCTCTTAAAGGCAACCCAGTACTCAAAGTACATCCTAAGTCCAAGAAGGAACCGTTTGAACTCCAACTTCTCGATGTAGTCATCGCCGATATCAGCTCTTCCTTTGCCGCATGCTTTGGCAGCTTGGAACGCTCTCATGATGGCTGGTTTGGCATCGAAGATCTCGTCAATGGCGAGGACATCCCTGATAGCCTTGTCTACCTCAGCCAGAGACAGGATGCCGTTGCCGTTAGGGTCGAAGGTGTCGAACATAGCAAACCTTTCATCTCGCTGATCGGCTCGAGTTGGCAGCTTCTCGTAAATTTCTTCCCAGATTGGCTCAGACATTATGATGTAGTGTTCCTGTGTGGTTTAGTATGTTGGTAGTTTAGTTAGTTAGTTGCTTGTTAAGAGGTGCTGTACCAACGAAAATTATTTTAAACGGTAAAATACAAATACTTTTGCTAATATCGTTTACCAATGTAGATACATTAAAAATAAAAAAAATCATTCGATCAAATAATCAATTTCACCAATCAGGGAAAGCAATGACAGAATCCTGTGGGATACTGGCAACATTCGGACTATTTCTGGTTTTGACAGAACAATTAATCTTCTGTTGGCTCATAATGGAGCGGATCAACTCAGTTTTTAGGTAGGAGACTTCGTTAAATCTTATCACACTGATTGCTATTTTCAAGCCTTCAAATTAAAGCTTTAAACTTAACATTAGCGGTTGGAAATAACGGCTTATTATTCTCAAAATGTGGCAGTGACTATCAGTATAAAAAGCAGTATGCTAAATGCTTGCAATTTGCATCCTTGCCTGATGAGAAACTTAAATTGTTTCTAGTTCTCCAGATAAACAACTTCATTTCCAGCATAAGAAAGATTATAGAAAAACGGCCAAATGATTGTTAAATTGTGGTTTATATTTCACTATTTCAGACCAATAGAGCATCATCTGATGTGTCCAGGAAGAAAAACGTGGGTAGATCTAGTCTGTATCACGACAATCAGTCTCACATTCAGTATCTTGGTGGCTTATCTGACTGGCACTCAGTTCTGTCCTTACAGAGGTAAATTCACAGCATCAGAAATTAGGAATTAAATTCAAATCTCGGGAAATTACGAATTAAATTATTGTTTAGTTGGACAGAAGAAATAAAATTCAAAGTGTGAGTAACAGAGTATGCGATTCATTGCAAACGATGCATTTCGTACGATAGCCACTCTTTTATACAATAATGGTGTAGAGGTTTAAAAAGTTACGTAATGAGGAAGAAGTTGAAAACTTTACGTAATTGTTTTTAAGCGTTAAAAAGCTCCGTAAAACGAAAGAGCTGACCTCACTCAAAACTGGAACGTTCGAACTGATCGAAATCGTGACTACGCAAGCTTTAATAGCAGTTGAGCTCATCTCACTTTGTGAAGCATTGAATAAGCTGCACATTGCCTCTGCTTCTCGCAAACGCTTCGACAAGCATCGCGGTTATCTGCTACTGCTTGATTGTTTGCAAGTAAAGGAAGCAGACTTTCGGCCTTCTATACAGACGTATTCTCTGTCTCTATGACAATTGTGGGATAAATCGAGAGAAAGAAAGCGATTACAATAGCACAAAAAATAAGAAGCAAGAGTGAATTGTACTAACTATAGCCAGGCTTTGAGTGCTCACGATTTTATTTCCAAAACAAATTTTCTCATTAGCTATATTACTACCCTTAACTCTGATGGTTACTTAGAGGAATATTTTAAGTTAATATATCCAGACTCTCTTACTCTTAATAAGGAAAATGAAGTAGATAGTGCCGCCAATGTATTAGATCTTGATATTTCGATAAATAGCGAGGGGAAGTTTTCGTGTAGAGTTTATGATAAAAGGGATAAGTTTGGTTTTAAAGTGGTCAAGTTTCAACCTTTGATGAGTAATCAAGCTAGTAGTGTATTATATGGCACGTACTGTTCACAGGTTGTGAGATATTCTAGGATATGTAATAACGTTGTTGCTTTTTCTGATAGGGTTTTGAAGTTTACTGATGATTTAATTGAGTTGGGTTTTAGACGGGATCGTCTTAGTAAAATATACTTATCAGTGGTAAAGAGGCATGGGCTAAAGAATAAGTTTGGTATTGGGTGTGGAAATATATTAATGCCATAGCCTGACCTATGGCATCCTTTTCTAATGTTACGAAATATTTGTCGCACGTGTTGAATTTAGTTTTATAATAACTTTGCGGCGGCGCAAATCGGAGTTCTAGGATTACGCGGGAAATTACGCGGGAGTAATTGTAGTTTGGGTCAGTTCGTTGTATGACGTGTTGACTACGTTTACTTAGTATACTTTATTCCTACCGTTTTATTACACATTTTACTTTATCTACCTATCACTACAGTATACATATTTAATCTTAAATTATCATTTTAGTGGAACTATGTAAAAGGGGATCGTTGCTAGCGTTAAAACTGTTTTAACCCTGCCATAGTCAGTTGAAAGTCTGATAGCATATGTTCCATTTGATTTGACCAAACTAATGCCTTTCATTGCTTTATAAGTAGATACAACTGCTGCTTTTTGACTCACTAAATACGATTACGTACCTAATAAAAGTTTGTATGACTTTTAATAGTTAAAATCTTAAGAACTGCAGATCTGTTTCTCACCTCGTACATTCATCATGCTTATGAAGTTCCTCATAGATCTGCTCCAAAAACTTTAAAAAATAACATCGCGGGCGCACGGTGGCGTCATCTTTTTACTAAGTTGAAGAGCGCCGACACGTCTTGGATGATCGATTATCATAATCAAGTTACACTTTGCGAAATATCAAATAAACCACCCTCGAAACGTTTGGGTAGTTATTAGTTAAGTTAGAAAATTAAATTTTGATCATGCCGTGGAGAACGAATTCGATTAGGTCGAACGAATTCGACCTTATTCGTCATTACAGTGTTTGTGTTATGGTGCTATGGTAACTTGGTGATATAGTAACTTGTTGTCAATGACTACGCATAAATAGTAAATACAAGGCATGATAGATGAAGCGGTTATCGGCAATCCCACTCAAATTTGATAAACTCAGCTAGTGGCACTTTTAGGCGTTACCGCCTGCAAATTCCTAAACCAATTGATCAACCCAATCTGGATCCATACCAACGAACAAACTTGTATCCCAAATTTGTAACCCACTAACCACATGACCACTCCCTTAGGAAGATGCTGGGTAAAGAAGAGTTCCACACATCATACCCTAGTTACCCTTCTGCTGACTCTATCAGGTCTGCTGCCCCTCCTCCTCGCTCTCCTCCTCCTAGCACGTGTGATGTGTCTCCAACACACCAACTCACGAGCTCTCTCCACACTCGGATCTATGGTCTTGGTCTACTTTCTCAGGTTCATCTTTCATATTTTAACTTTACCTTGCCTTTTTTGTTTTAAAAGGTTTAACTGTTAGTGCCTGTCATGATATCATGGATTGCTTAGGTTCCACCTGCACCAGGATCTGGTAGTCCTCATAATTCTGCGGCCTCTATGTATCGTCATCTCGCACAACTCCGTAAGACCCTTGTGAGTTTGGCATTTGAAAATTTGCAGCCCAGACATTGATTGGGTTAACGAGGTGTCGTACGTCACCTCAAGATCGGGTGACAGGGGGCTGACCAGGTCAGAACCCAATTGATTGGGTCTGACTCTGAGGGATCCTCTTATTTGTAAAGCTATCCTCAATACATATGCAGTAACAAAGTGTGATAACCGTTTCAACAGGGGTCGAATTCACAAAAATAACGTAAACCATTGATTTAAAGTAACCGCCTCTCCTCAAGGACAAAAGAAAATCGCGATTATTTGGGCCAAAAATCGCGGCGCCGCGACAAATCAAACTAGGCAAAATCGCGGCGAATTTGCGGCGAAAGATAATGTATTTGCAGAGCTAAGTTAGATGTCATAAATTCGTTAAATAGCTTGTTAGTATAGATAGATTAGGGAGCGACAGGCTCCTCAGGCAAAACAATAGCATCTAGAACTATATTAATAATATTAAGTGTTAAGATCTAAACAGACTCTTCTTCATGATGTTGTTACATGAATTATGAATTAGGGATGCACTGGTTCATAATCATAGGATTAGGGTAATGAAAATTAATAGTTGGTTTGTGTGTAGATAGTAGGTCTGTGCGGCTTCTAGTGATAATATAAAATTATTATAATTATTACGTAAGAATTATTATAAAAGTTATGTTTATGGACACGTTCATTTGAATTTGAGGATATTGGTAAACAAAAATAATAGCGTTTTCGACGATAGTGGCTTAATTTTGACATCTATTAACCTAGCACGTTCAGAAGTTCTGAACATTAGCCACGTAACCCTTACTCCCATATGCACTGCTCAGAAAGAAAATCTATTGTTGTTAGGTACTATAATGTTTCAAATGTCACATTTTGTGTGACTTAGTTAACTGCAGTTGTCTATATTATATTATCATTCCTTGGTCTGAAATATAGTAGATTAGGCCAATCTAACAATTATGATACAACATTGGTTAAAGGGCACGGATCGAACGGTTACCAGGGAATATTTGGGTAACTTTGTCACACTCAGAATAACATACCTCTATTCTACTGTGAGGTGTCATAAAAACCCTTTCAACTCATTATCTGATGGTTGATCTACCAATCATAGCCCTAAAATATGTTGTTTTGAATAGTTAGCTAATACAGGCACTTGGTTATTGGGAAATGAGGTTAATTCTGTCACATTATATGGAATTTTAAATTTTTGGCGAATTACTTATATCTGATTTTGGTTTGAAAGGCGGGAAAACTTTATATGATGACAATGTAGTTGATGCAAGTTAAGATCAGTTGATGTTTACATTGTCACAAAATTGATACGAAATCGTAAATAGGTTAAAAACAATGATTATAGAATGAAACAGTCTCTTTTAATACCTCTTAATTCTTATAATAACTGATGTGACAAAGTAAACATGTCTTGCCCCTATTTTGAAGATCTATATTCTATAACTCTATTAGAATTCAACATTCTTTCAGAAAAAATTGGTAGAATATTGTCCAGAATATCAGAGCTTAAGTTTGACAATTTTAGGTTAAATTCGTCAAAGTCACTAAAAATGTGACAAAATTAACTTTCCCTGCCCTAACAATTTCAAGATAGTGTAAAAATTAGCATAGGCTGCTTTATTACCTATATAGATCAATCCAAACTACAAAAAAATATATGTTAATGTGATGACGACTACCTAACTCTTATAATAACTAATGTGACAAAGTAAACATGTCTTGACCCTATTTTGAAGATCTATACCTCTATCAGAATACTATGTAACTTTATCATCAAACAAATTTCGATAAACTAGTTATTTTGCCATCAAGGAGCTAACAGAGTTATAATAATTTTGTTGTGACGAAATTACCCTATTTTTGACCATGTTGCGGTAGTTTAATTGTGACACTGTTAACATATTACCACCTGATAATGATCTATGTGACTGGTGCATGGTACTAGCAGTGTTGTTTGATCCATAGTACGCAATATAAGGGGTTTAAGCTGGTATATCATTATTTGTTCAATTTCACACATGTTCAGATATCATCAAGATTATGTGACAAAGTAAACTTGGTTGTGCCTTCTGTGTTCTAATTCCTTACTACTATATGATATAATAACAATTCCCAGCACTTTCAGGCCATCAAATAAACCTACACTACTCAGCATTGCTTATCAGGGTGCACTAAACATTCATCACATATTTTCTTTAATGTGTGACAGAGTAAACCTGAGTGCACCATCTAACGAAAAAAGTCGTCAAATATGTAGGTAATGGTCATATGTACCCATCCAATCAACTGGACACCCAAAAATTTGGTCATAAACGGTGGCAAGGGGTCCATATTTACTCCGTCACATGTTTATAGTGTGACAATGTAACCATTTCCGTGCCGGCCGTATTTAAGCGATATCTTATCACCTGATTAAGATATCGTTATGTGACAAAGTTAGCCGAGAGGATGAGACGATTATCCTAACCATCAAGGGTTTATGTAATTTCATAGTGTGACAAAGTCAACTACACTGTGCCTTTTAATAGGGTCACTTATATTTACCAATATCCTCAAACTCAAATGAACGTGTCCTTATATAGAAATAAGGAGAGTAACTTACATATTGAGGCACTTTCCTAACTGTACCTATCGAGAATGACTCGGACCGAAAATTTTCTAAATCGAAATTATTTTCAAAGTTTTTCTGGAAACTACTAATTTTGTTCATGTTTCATGCTTCTCTGAGCATTATGAGCCGGAAATACTTTTTCGGTCCGTACCTACATTCGGAAGGCTGTGGATGTGATTAGTTCCATATAATTATAAAGAACGTGATATTTGGCCCTCGGATTTAAAGGAGAATGCGCGAATTTGGTCCTCAGAGAACTAGAATAATCGCAATTTGTCGCGAAGATCTGTTTGTCTCGACAAACGGCAAAAATCGCGATTTGTCGCAGGGAATGGGAAAAATCGCGATTCTGCAAGTGCCGCGATTTCCTTTTGACCTTGCCGCTCCTGTTTCTTGATTGCTTATGATGATCAGGAACACATGACGTATCATCACGAGGATTATTGGTCACTCGAAATCGACCCGTTATTGTTAAGAATGCAATGTAGGTGTGATGGTTGTTTCTGCGTATTTGTTACCTGTTACTAATTAATCAACAGGATCATAATGTTGATTTTATCGATAAAACATGGAATTTAAGGCATAAGGAAGTATTGTTGAGCTCTGAAACCAAGTTTAATCGATTTCTCGTGCAATTTTAGGTCAGGAATGTTCATCATAATAAGTTTATAACAATGTCGATATTTTGGTAAATTTCTAGCTTTCTGTCAGAAAATAAGGCTACCGGACAACTGAACCCAATTTGGACTTTTCCTAGACAGGGTAGCTTGGGAAAATAATTATAAACCCAATCAGACTACCTAATTAACTTTGAAACGACAACTGAACCCAATCGTCACTAGAAATCACTAACAGTTTACCAGGTTTCCAAATACCGTTCTAGTTTAGCTGCTGCCTGGTTTCTAGTGCTATAATTTCGGTCTGTTGAGGTTGGTGCTTCGGAGTGGTTGGCAGATCCGGACTTATCTGCTCGTGATCGTTGGACAATTCTGGCGAGGGATTCTAGTTTAGGTAGTACCACGTTGATTTCGGATGGGCATGTAGATAAGGCTTCGGTGAGGAGGTTTTGTGTTGCTGGAAGGTGTTGGTCGCCAGCTTTCCGCTTCAATTCTGCTCTGAACTCTGCTTTCTCAGCTACTAAGTTGTCAGGGTCGTGGGAATGAGGTTTGGCACCGCTGGACTGATCTCCATGGTCAAGGAATACATGAGCAGGACATTTCTTGATTCTGTAATTCTGGCATCTCCAAGTAGAGGTAGTAGGGGTATCTCGATCCTTTCTCCGGGTGTAGAGGAAACCGTCTGTGTCCAGAAGTAGTTGAGCTCCTCTTTGTCCGCTGATGTACTTGCTGAAGACAACCATGATCCGATACTGTGATCACCATCTCTCTTCCTTATGTATTGATCCGATCTGTATAACAAGCGTACTAATAGATGACAGGGTCTCAGGTGCCTTTCGATCGCGAGATCTGATCTAACAAGCTTACGTGTTCACGAAGCGTGCCGAAAAGGATACGATCCACTGCTCCTCAAGCATCGAGATCCTACCCAGGGCTCGAGATCTGAACCATGGCAGGCCCTCCAAAAGCATCAGGAGTCACGAGATCTGAGTCAAGTAACCTGAGCCAAGTATCCAGCGTGCTAATGGTGCGTTCCATCAGCTTTGGAAGACATGAAACAGCGGAACTATAAGAACGCCCATCAAGATCCGTATTTACAAGGCTAACTTTCAAGCTAGACGGGCACGTTGTCAGAATGCCAGAGACACAGTTTCCCAATTTTTTACGGGATTAGAAACCAAAGGGAGACTGAGAGGACGACTCCGTAAAGGCTGGATGGCCTGTGTTCTCGAGGATACGGCTGACAGGTGTCTATAACATCAGCAGAGACGCAGTAAAACAGTTAGCTCTAAAACTAGTGGAACACCGTAGAAGAGATGTGTGTGATGCAGGCCACTCCAACGACTAGGAGGAGACCTCTTCAATCTTCATGTAGCATGTATGTATTTATATTTTACCGGGGTAAGCACAGGGCTCCAATGCTCTAAATTACAGTGGTCATGATCTATCCTATAGTGATAATGACCACAGTCATATCACTGAAAATCCGATCGTTGGGTTCAGTTGTCGTATTTCCTTGGGTTCAGTTGTCGTATTTTCAATTTGGGTGCAGTTGTGATATGACCTGGGTTCAGTTGTCGTTTTGGGATTTAAGCTGATTGGTCACCCAATTAAGCTGATTGGGTGCCTGTTAACTGCGTGGGAAATAGGTTCAATTGGGTTCAGTTGTCTGCCACCCGAAAATAAATTTACGGTTTCTGCAGGGGGTAATTAGATATAAACTACAGTACAGCTGTACTTACACCCACATTCACAAGCATGCAAGGTCCAATGAGCGGGAAACGGAGAACAAGCTCTGGTGACGTCACAGTCACGTGACCTCAGGCTCTTAATAACGTTACCTCAGACCCAATCAATTGGGTTCTGGCCCGGTCAGCCCCCTGTCACCCGATCTTGAGGTGACGTACGACTCCTCGTTAACCCAATCAATGTCTGGAAGGCTGCAAATTTTCACATGCCAAACTCACAAGGGTCTTACGGAGTTGTGCGAGATTACGATACATAGAGGCCGCAGGATTATGAGGACTACCAGATCCTGGTGGAACCTAAGCGATCCATGATATCATGACAGGCCTTATTTAACTGTGCACGTTGATCACAAGTGGCCCCATGAATCATGTCGACCTAAGCACACACTCCACGGATGAACGGCGACCAACTGTGCACGGTTAAAAATATCCATATAGTTAAAATTATGCACGCTCGTTTTCGTACGAATTAAGGCCGTGTGAATTATCATGGATATAAGGTATACGCAAATTCAGATAGTTGATGTCTGAATTTTAGCGATTATCCTGGTTATGATAAAGTTAACACACCCGAGAAACCGGATTTTTGTTTACATTTTTAATGAATCTTTTAGAACGATACGGATCTAGTAAGCTTTTGGTTCCAACTAGTATCTCGAACGGAACGAACTTAGTTCCGTTCAAGTTAAATTATTCACCTAAGTAATTTTTACGATGTCAAACATACTTTAAGAAAATCTTAGGAAATCACTCTTATCAAATCCTTTCAGTACCTACTCGGAGATAACTATACTATTTCTAAACGGAGCCTCCAAAGGGGAAGCCAGGCGGTACTGCTTAGCCCTGGACTCCATTGTGACCCTTCTCTCCCGGTCCCTCTCCCCTGTCATCTACTCTTACTCGCTCAAAGACTTCACCTTCTTCTGTTTGTCCTACGTTGATGATAACTTGTTCCGGCCTGTGTTTAAGGGTGTGGCTATGTTGAAGGTGAGGGTGAGGGTGACTGTTAGAAGGGTCCAGGGAGCTAGGATAAGATTACCAGAGTTTATTTTGTTGAGTGATGCTATTCGAGCTCGTGCTTCCAGTGAAACTGAAACTACTCTTTGATGGGATGCAGTGTATGATCCTGTATGATATTTAATAGTTATGATATAGCAGTGCCAGTAGTCCCACTACCTTAGTATTGCTGTACAACTACTACAGTTATGATGAGTTGAAAAGTAATGTAGGGATTGGAAAGTTCATATTTTTTTGAAAAGGTCAGAATTTTTTAATGCAATGGCGTTTTTTATTCTTTATATTCATTCATTTTTTATTTATCTATGACCTATGTACATAATTTGACCAAGGTTCCAATATATTTTCCATTTGACGTTTTATATTTTGATTCAGACTAATTATCTGAACCTCTTAAAATGTTGCTGTTTTAGCAAAAAGTACCAGATATTTGATATTTGATTTTCAAATTTGTATTTTTGACAATGTTTATACTCATTGATGATGATTTCCAATTATATTACTTTCAGTTGTTGTGAATAGTTTGATGAAAATTTTTTACGTGATGTTAATATTTAATTACTGATTTTCGATCATTTGATTCGTATTTTTAACTTTTAATAAATTGTACATATCAAACGATATACAGCGAAAAAAATTGCAGTTCAACTAAATTGTGGCTGATTATTTTTTGACGAACAAAATGAAAAGAGTATCTATTTTAGATCAATTACTTACATGATACGAATTTTGACTGATTAAATTTTGCCTTTGTTACAATTTTTACGTTTGAGTTATTAAACTATGATGATTATATATGAATTTTACCTGATAGAGTGCTTATCTTAAAGTTAAATGTTTTTACAGGCTCTAATGATGTAGTTTAACGAAGATTTCAAGCCTTACCTTGTGTGTTTCCCTTCGTGTCCAAACGCATTATATCTTAGATCATAGATGATTTCATGACATTAGGAATTAGCTACACACAGCTACAATTACACAGTGATCGCAACGGAGGAGAAATCCTTTTTCTCTCCTGGGCCCTGGCTCACCCAAATAGATGTTGTGTGATGATAAAGTGATAAGTTAGTGCAACAGATTCCAGATTCCAGAAGTCTATGGTTCGGTGCAGTCCTTATTTCTAATTCCTTTACTTAGGGATCGTTCACATATTACGTAAGCAGGCAGCAGCCGAGGGGGGGGGGGGGGGGGGGGTTTCCAAATGATTACGCTAGTGTAATTTTGACACAATTGCAATGTGTAAAACTGATTACGGAGGGAGGAGGGGGGTAGACTTACTAAATGTTATATTCTGACTCGCTGGATCTTTCTGTTGAATTGCGAGGAAGTTGAAATTAAGGAAGGGATTTGGGATCAGGAAATTGAAATTCCTGGATGAAATTTTATCCCTTCCCTTGATGAAAGTTTTGATTGAGTCGATGATGTGCAGTCCATAATATTCCATAGTTCATTTTATGTTCTCTCCATCATAGATTTGCGAGTTTGATATTTTGTCTAAGATCTGTATCTTATTCTTTAAGTCTGAATGGAAAATATAAACGAACTCTTCGATGAAAAGCCATTCGAGAGTGCGTTTATGTTCGTCGCCCCGATAAACATTCCGCTATGTGTCCTAACTGTAGCTGTTTGTTTCACAGTCTTGATCTACTACTGGCGGAACCGTGGAACGCTCACAAACACACTATTTCTTTTGATAACAACAGCAGATTTGGTCACGTGTTTGGGTCACCTGATCCTGATGATATGTGTTGTACTGTTGCACTATGAAGCTATACCTCCTGTTTCTGCTACGGTATGTATGGTGATACACACGGTGATGTCCCTTCTCGGCTACGCCTCATCAGTTCTCTTCAAGGATGGTAAATGCGTTTTGGGGAGACTACGCGTAGATACTACGCATACGTATTTCCCGATGATAAATTACGTATTTCAAATTAAGTTGCAGTAACGCGCGAAGATATATATATAAATATTACATTACAGTATATGGAATCGTGGCCTAATTGGTTAATACGCTAGCTCCATATCATCAGATAGCGAGTTCGAGACTTGGATAGGATCATTTTTTCCCATACTTTTGGCAATTATGAATAACTAATGAATAACTAAAAATACCTCTGTAATATAACTAGCAAGGTGAAATGAAATCGTCTTCCGGCCGAAAAAATTATTATAGCCGTTTTAAAAATTTATTATAGCCGTTTTTTCTTTCCAGGCTGGATTCCTAGTCACTTTTTAAATTTATGCCACTGGGAAGTCCGTGTTAATCCGGTAACCGGTTTCAAAATTCAAGCAAGAGAGACTTGTGATCTTAGTCTGCGAATATTGTAATAGATAAAAATGCACTGGAACTGGGTCTCGGTTGAAAGTCTATTCCTCGAGGGAGGCATAACTGCTTTATACCCTTAGAAGCTCTGCTTTGCAGCAGACTGACTGATTGGTTGGTTCAGCATAAGAATAGCAAGTCGCTGCAGCGTTTTCATTCGAGCACCGTAAAGTCTCCAAAACGACTGTCAGTATTGCTATATACCACTGAGCCAGCGACGCACGCGCAAATATCACTAATCTGTAATCACGTATTTCCATAGAGATACGCGCGTATTTTGAAAAATTTTACCATCAAAGAATTTAAGCGCCAAATTTTGCCGTATTTCACGTATTTCTTAGAATTTTTGAATACGGCGTATTTACAGGCGATTTTTTGACGTATTTACCATCGATGGTTCTCTTGAACATGATACTTGCTGTTTTAAGAACGGTAAAGCTATCATTCCCCTTCCATCAGGTAAAATTTGGAGTTCTGAAGATAGCGATGGCTCTTTTCTTCGGTTTCCTAGTGTTGTTGTGTGTTGTTGACGTTTGGTGTATTGTTCTCGACGGTGGACTGGATTTGTACTGGTATTATATGTGGGAGAATGTTGTGCTTGCTTTCATTGGTCATAATTTGTGTATCTTCCTTGTGTTGGTGGGAATGATAACATGGAACGAGAACGTAGATAGTGAGATAGTGATATTAGATTGCCAAGTTGGATTACTGTACCTAGCTCCTATAGGGGTGGTTATGGTCTGCCTCCTGGTCCAATTTTCAATCACTCGGATCAGAGCACGTGCACGCAACCCTGATCATCCAGTGGTCACTGATTGGTCACATGTGAATACCACAGTTTTCATCCTCTCTGCTGTTTTCTTGGTCTGTAACTCAGGAATAGCAGTCCTACAGATCTACTTCCAACATTATATGGACTACTACATTGAGGATCCCTTTGCCTTGCTGGTTTGCAAATTGATGATCAGCACCACACTACCTCTGATGAACGCACTTTTGACACCACTCATCATGATATCTAGAAGTCAGGAGTTGAGGGGGAAGGTTATGATGATGCTCAGAGGGACTGTTTCAGGGCAACGACAGTAGAATGCTGAAGACTGGGCCGCGCTCAGCCTGTAATTCCGCCGAATCTCCATTTATGAACATGATAGCCTGAGGTCACCAGGTAACTTAAAGACTTGTCTCTTCGTTATGATGAGTTTCTCACGTGTTGACTGTTGACGTGATGTACTAATATACTATTTTGTTTCGATCTTTAGTGAAACAAAATTTCGGAATTAAACGAAGTGAGTTGCGATGTACCGGGTACTCAACATAGCATTGACTCTGAACTTCTTTCTGTGTTTTTTCTAATTTTTTGGCTCTTCTTAATTCTTTTTATTATCCATACTTTGAAGGGACATAATTAAGAATAATTATGATTAGATTGATATACCACGATATTCATGATTAAAGATAAGATTATTTTAAAACTTTCGTAAAATTGCTAATTTTATTTGTTTTACTGCACTTACAGACACTAAACAGTTTTCACTACAAAAATGTGGCAAATTCCATATTGAATATCTTCCTGTTAATTGATTAGCTTTGCGTTTCTTATAAAACCATTTTAATGTCCTCTTTAAATTGTACACTTCTCTCACTGATTCTCTAACTCTTACAACTCTATTACCAAGCTATGCTGAAGCAAGTGATTGTAAAGCCACAGCCACCTAGACTGCCGAGGACGTAGCTTATGACAGTGTTTCGGGAGATGCTGAGGAAAATGTGACTGAGGGGGAGGAAGCGGGTGAGTAAAATTAAAATATGCTTATATAAAAATCACACTTGAAACGGGCGAAGGAGCGACGACCAACGTTATGTCACTATAGTGATCCTGCCACTGTAGTGATAGTACCATCACCATGGTGCCACTGTACCATCACCATGGTGCCACTGTACCACTGCCAAGTGCCAACCACAACACCAGTAAATCCACTTCAGTCTTAAAGTTAATTTTAATCGAAATGATCAGATTAAGACTATTTTTTGCCTACCAAATTAACCTATTGTGTATCATCTAATCAAGTACATATTATGGTGTATATTATTTTTCTTGTCAAAAATATATCATGTGAATTGAGTTTTTAAGGTTTTGCAATTTTCAGTCGGATGAAGTGGTTGTACCGTAGCTAAAATTACCGTAGTAGACGAGCTAGAGTAAGGTTGCAGGTAAACGTTTTGATTCATTTCAATGCTCACCTGCAAGGGTGAGGCCTCGGTATGATGGAGTCCAGCCATCTCAGATTATATTCACAAGAAAATACCATGGTGATTTGTTGAAATTGAAATTAGAAGGTCAAAATAATTGATCAACTAAACAATTTTTAAAAGCTATCTGGTAAAATTAAATCTGAATACATCTTAAAGAAATAAACTCGGATCTGTTCATCAGCTACCAAATGTAACCAAATGTAACCTACGTAGCAGTGTCGTAGCTACTTGAAGAACATTTTTCGTTAAATCGATAAGAAGTTGAAGTTGGTTCAAGGTAAAATTAACTTCTGTCAGATGAGGAATCTATAATCTATAGTTTATACACATTACACACTAGTGAGGTATCTACACACTGCACACACCTACTTAAATCTAACCAGATCAATGCACAAAATAGTTTATCTGATATTATACGATATCAATATGTGTAATAATAATTCTGAATTGAAGCATAATCTTAAATAAATATCAGACATCATATTTTGAAGCGACTGTCTGTTTTACAACTGTCTTCTTAAGTTTGTTCCCTTTTTTGTTCAACATCACTCCTCTCAAATTCTCTTTCTTGCTGATGTGCCGCGTTCCAACCGGCACCTCTTTAGATCCTGGCAATAATAAAACATAACATGTTTAAAGCTTTAAAATTTATCTGTCATTTGGTAATATCAATTTAATGGCTGCGCGCCTACGCGCGCACTATATTTCAGTCAATGAAGATGAGAAAATTAGACTTTTTATATATTTATGACATGCGGTATTCGCGGCTGATATTAGACGCATGTCATACGAGCCTACGAAGCTTACTAACAAAGAAGCACGAATATACTCCATGTCTTAGACTCAAAGTGTCACTGTTGTCACATTAAATATTTATAACAGACTTACCAATCTTAAGAGTTGGATTGGAGAAATCGTAGGACCTGAAATGATGTATGTAAGCTATATGAGTACACCATTATTATTGCTGTGTTGCATGAATTAACTTCAGGTTAATTTACTTAAATCAATGATTAATGAAAGATTAAAACATGTGGTCCCCATTCACCATATTAAATGTCACATCACGACAGGGGACCAGTCAAACACCCGACTCAGACATTTAATCATCAAATTAAAGTTGACATCAATCTTGAATCTTGATGTGTTATACCATGAGAATGTTCTAGATGTCCAATGACACACACACAGATTACACTTGTGATTACCTCATCAAAGCATCAACTTCATTGATGTGATCCTTCTGTATTATTGGAGCTGGGCGGACTGAAGTGGATCCCTTGTCAGCGTGAAGATGTGATTCGTCATTCATCCTTTCATACATTGTCTGCATCATACACGCCTGGATATTATCAACTGTTACCAAACAGCTATATTATTATAATACGGTAGATTAAGTAAGCCACATACTAGACACCTATTACAAGAGCTGGGTAACAAGCCAGTATTTCTGATAATAACACTTGATCTACCTGTTTGGAGAAGATGGGTACGGCGGTGCTTGTTCGTTTAGTGATACGTGCAACAACAGTGAAGTTTATCAGCCACACATCAAATGGGATCTTCTTGCCATTTTCTCCTTTCTCTTGATTGTCTGAACAAATTCAATTTAAAGATAGATTTCAGTTTAATAGGAATTTCAAAAATCAATTTATACGCAAAAAACAATTATACGCAGATGGTAAATAGACACATGGAAATGACGAGGATTCCAATCAGGTGACTTTGTAACTTGAGTCGTGAGTACAACTATAAATTCAATATCCTATACATTGCGTAGTCGATAACCACTACGTCTATTGTAGCTGACTGGAACCACAGGGTACTCAGGGAAATCCAGTCTAAGATATATATAAATGTTAACTCGTTAACTTTCCTTTGAAAAAAATAATCGAATTTTACTCTTACTTTTGACGAGTTTCGTATCAATTTCTTTGTTGTCGAATTCGGCGATGGTTTTCTGAAGATGTAAAGTTGAAATAAAATAAAAAGGAATATTCTAAAAATAAAATATGGAGGAATCAATTGTGATTTTGGATATGAACAAATTTTAAAGTTTAAACTTGTTCGATCTTGTTAGAACCAAGAATAATATCTTAAAGGTGAAAATTGAAAAGATTTAAAATCTGCTTTGTGAGTTGCGAGTAATTGATTGACGGATTTGATGATCTTGAAAGTGTTTCTCGAGCAGCTGCTCTTTAATGTGGAGTATACGATGTTTTGTAACACCGGAAATAACGGAATCACGTTAAAAGTCACATTGGGAAATTGTCAAATTGGCAAATTACCCAAATAAGTTTTCATAATTTCTGGGAGCCTGTCTTTACCGGACATCTTGTACAGTGTTCCAATATACAAGATAATACAATAGTTTACTACTCAAAGACAGGTTTGAAACTTCTTCTTAGGGGCAATTCTACACAACTGAACAAAGGAACCAATTCTTGGCTGTATCATTTTTTCCGCGTGTACAATTATTTTGCTTTTGGATTTTCAAGCTTACCGTCAGTGGCGTAACGTTGCCTGTTGCCCTAAGATGGCGCCCCCGCCCCCCTCCCCCCGCACAGCAGTAGATCGGCGGGGCCCTTCGTTACGCCACTGCTTACCGTTCGTTATATTTCTATCGAATCATTTGAAATTATATATTACCACTTGCTATCCAGTCGAAAGCTTTAGTGTCAGTTCAAAGAAATCGGTTATGTGTTAATGCAGTTTGAAATCGTGATCTTAAAACCAAATGTTCACTTATTTCAGAACTTCACACACTAATTTGAAAGTGTCACCTCACATTATTCCTATTTCGTTAATGTAATGCAGATAAATCCGCATGCATTAACAGATTGTACGGTGACTCATAAAGTGATGAAGAATTGAAGCCGCAAAATCGAACTGTTCCGCAATTATTTACTCCATTTTACCCCATCCGCCATCGATATTTTACTTATAACTAGCTTATAGTGTTTGATAGCGGATAAGTTTCAGATAAAATTATATGACAAGAATCTGCTTTGGTAGATAAAGAATTTAAAGAAATATTAGTGCTTAATTATCATAATTGCTTCATTGGTGATGGCTAAACAGCTGATAACTCACAGTCTGAAACTTAGTTGAAGAAATGTCCTTCACCGGTATCATTTGAATAAGGTTCTGAATAAATCAGTAAATTAGTTTACATAAATTGTACACCAAACTTCAGTCGTCCACCACCCTCAGGGCAGCTTAATCAGACGTTCTACAGACAGAACTACAATGTTAGCTAGAGGCAGACCGTGTTTTATAGAAGTGTTGAGGTGCACTGCCTCCGCGTTTATACACTCTGTATTATACACACTGTCTTATACACAAGCTCCTCGAGTTACACGCAGTAGGAAGTGTGGTGATGTAACCACAATTTATAGTGAGGGAGAGAGAGAGAGGGGGAATAGTGCGGGGCTTACAGACTCTCTTACAATTACATCATTATATCTGGCGTGAAACTTAGTGAAACTGAGTTTGAACTTGACGTTCTTAGATGAATTTTGTCTGAGTAAATAACTGCAAAGCCACCATATCTACCCACCCATCGGTCTAATAGCTTATAAGTGAGTTATAGCATCACCAGTGGCACAACTATAGCGCATCTACCAGATACCTCTAGTTTGACGAATGCAGCGTGGACAAATGCTGATTAAAATCGAGGAATAAATAAGATTACACTAATTGCAACCCAGACTAACGATAAGTAAGAACATATGATCAGTAGTAGTATTATATCAGTAATCAGTATATTATGTAGTAGTAAGGATAATACATACGTTGGTAACTTTATTCCAAATAAAGACGTTGTGGGGGGTTATACCAACTCTAATCGGAACATCCCTCCTGTGATTCTGTACCTCAGTCTGTCCTTGGAAGAACGCGCATCTGGTGTAAATTTAAAATTACTGCATTATTGATTAACTAACTCGCCAATTATTGAATTAAATTGGCAGATACTGGATAGTATAGATATCATTCAAATATCCTGTCTACTTGTAGGCAGATATCTTTGAAAGACCCGTCTACTTGTAGGCAGATATCTTTGAAAGACCCGTCTACTTGTAGGCAGATATCTTTGTACCCGTATGCAGAGGCCGTTTTGAGAGCCTACTCTTTTGACCTGTAGGTAGATAATGTATAATACCTGTAACAAGTCTGAGTCCAGATATGGCTGATGTACATGTGATCCAGTGTACCGGGCGTGGTCGTGTTCAAGTCGTTCAGATGAGATCTGATCCTCTTGTCGATGAAGAGAGGTTGTTTCTTCTTCCTTTTTATGACGTCCCATGGTAAAATCTGGTTCGCTATGTTCCTGAACGTATCGGTAAATTAGAATCGACAAAACATGTAAACTAACGGCCAGATTTAGTTTGATTTTCACCCAGCGAAAACTTTTTTAAATGTGAACAACAAAATGGTTAATAACAAAGTGTGTTCAAAAATCAACATGTTTAGTTATAAAAGAAAAATTCAACTGAATTAAAATGCATACTGGAGCGAGCCGGGAGGAAAGTTGTGGAGTTTCTTGCCCTCCATCTTAAGTTGAAGAGCAGCTAGTTTGTAAGCCAACTCGTCTTCAACTGGGTACCTCCCAGTTAGGAAATTAAACATCGCCTGAAAAAGTTGCAGTTACAATGTTTTTATGAAGTTGGGCTTCTTAAAAACAGAGTTCCAAAGTAAAGAGTTCCAAAGTAACTGAATTAACAGAAGACATTGATAAATTTTATGGTAAACTTACCTTTTTAAAAATAAAAATTGTTCCTTGACTTAAACAATAGCTTTATAAAAAGACGCTCCCAAATCTTACCTCAGCAGTAAGATAGTATCTAGCTTGAGAATCTTTCTCCACTAACAGTTTCTCTTGACTGAGCGGGTAAAACACATTCCTCATCAACATTATTATCGGTAAATCTAGGAATCAGGAAATTAGTTTTAGGAGTGAAACTGTGCTGTTCACAAGTTGTTAAAGCACGCTATCTTGCAGCATTGTGCTGTAGTTTCAACGCACTATTATTTTATTAAACATTGTACAATTTGAGGTGTAAATACAACAATTAATCGTAAGTTAAAGTTATAATAAGACATCGTGTACAAAAATGAACAACCAACATAGTTACTAACGGATATTAAGGTTACACGGATTGCAGCGACCATAATATATTAATCAGTACAAACCATTATTTGCTTGTCGCTCACTGACGGGAGCAAATTGAGCCAGCAGATCGTACCACAAGTCACAGATAGCGGTCGGGTAATGTGAGGGCTTTAGTTGTAACTCTGAAATTATAAGTTATAAAGCAGTGGTATAGTAAAATTAAGCTACATAGTTTATGCGTTCATAAGGAGGGAGGAAGGAGGAGGGAGGAGGGAGGAGGGAGGAGGGAGGAGGGAGGAGGGAGGAGGGAGGAGGGAGGAGGGAGGAGGGAGGAGGGAGGAGGGAGGAGGGAGGAGGGAGGAGGGAGGAGGGAGGAGGGAGGAGGGAGGAGGGAGGAGGGAGGAGGGAGGAGGGAGGAGGGAGGAGGGAGGAGGGAGGAGGGAGGAGGGAGGAGGGAGGAGGGAGGAGGGAGGAGGGAGGAGGGAGGAGGGAGGAGGGAGGAGGGAGGAGGGAGGAGGGAGGAGGGAGGAGGGAGGAGGGAGGAGGGAGGAGGGAGGAGGGAGGAGGGAGGAGGGAGGAGGGAGGAGGGAGGAGGGAGGAGGGAGGAGGGAGGAGGGAGGAGGGAGGAGGGAGGAGGGAGGAGGGAGGAGGGAGGAGGGAGGAGGGAGGAGGGAGGAGGGAGGAGGGAGGAGGGAGGAGGGAGGAGGGAGGAGGGAGGAGGGAGGAGGGAGGAGGGAGGAGGGAGGAGGGAGGAGGGAGGAGGGAGGAGGGAGGAGGGAGGAGGGAGGAGGGAGGAGGGAGGAGGGAGGAGGGAGGAGGGAGGAGGGAGGAGGGAGGAGGGAGGAGGGAGGAGGGAGGAGGGAGGAGGGAGGAGGGAGGAGGGAGGAGGGAGGAGGGAGGAGGGAGGAGGGAGGAGGGAGGAGGGAGGAGGGAGGAGGGAGGAGGGAGGAGGGAGGGAGGAGGGAGGAGGGAGGAGGGAGGAGGGAGGAGGGAGGAGGGAGGAGGGAGGCTACTCACGAAGTAAAGGGGAACAGATCCAGATAGAGAAAGCTTCAGCTCCATCAGAGGTAATCCTCAGTTTCCTGCACACAGCATCTCTGAGTTCACCAGCGGACACCTCATCACACTCCCGTCCTGCTGTGATCTTCTGCTTCTTCTTGTCCATTAGTACCACCCATATCACCGCTGTAAATATTAACAATTAACAAAATATTAACAATCAACCTTAGATGTTTGATTTGCTGACCTTTCTGAGATTCTCTTAAAACTGCCAATATAAATGGGTGCAATATAATTAAGTATGTTCACATGTTTACCAAATACGTGATCCACCACCCCCGCGCTCTTATAAAAGTGTAAACAGGGAAGCTTCAATTTACTCTATATATTAGGAATTGTACACTTGTTATATAGCTTTCGGTATTTTCATTTGGATCCTACAGTTCTGATCTAGTTTTGCCATGCCTCGGCATACCGTAGTTCGATATGTTTTCTCCCCTTAAGTCAAAGTTATTTTTTACTCCGAAAACTTCGAGTTTAGTTGTTCCTCTCGAGTATCTCTAATTCTAAGGACGATATCTTTTGTTTTGCTGTAATCTTATCTAGCTCTTGACTGGTTGATTACTGATTAAGTAATGTTTTGTTGGCACTCACCCAAACCAGCTTTTTTATGTCTGATCCTGTAAACAAACTTGTACTACTTAGCAAACAAATAGTTATGTTTGAAAGTTCACTATTATTTCACTATGTTCAAGGTACCTGCATGCTCAATAGGTTCACAGACTTGAATCAAACAGTTTATGTAATACCTAAAAGAAAGATAAAGATTGACTATAATGTATAAGATTTCTTGAAAACGCAAAATTGTAAATTGTTACCTTTAATGTACATCAATACTCACTAGTCAATATACACTAGTCAATACATTGCTTTGATACTTTACTATTACTCTCTGAACCCTATTCCATGATTTATATATTTACTCTCTAAACTACAAAACATTCCAACACTAGGCTCTCTAAAACTGCAAGTAATCACAACTACAAGATGGGAGACAGTGCACACCAACTCCTCATTGACCCCAGCCAAACCAAACAAGCTCTCCGAGAGTATGATACAACCAATCCTGTTTGTAAATACGTGGTGGCTATCATCTTTTTCATCTTGTGCTTCATCACAACGCTCATCACTATCATGTATTATGTGTTTAACATGGTGATGGAGGATATCATCCAGGAGGACTCTTAGAGAACTCTTAGAGGGTGGGAGGAGCTAGTTAATGCTCTTGAGTAATGGAAAGCGGACAGCTTATTGGATAAATATCAGTGTATCAGTGTTCAGTGATATTTGTGTTTTAATTTGTTTTCATCACTCGCTTATTATTGACCAGATGCCATCTTGGACTGATTGATTCAATTTCTAAAGAGTGAAAGATGTGAGACAGGAGCCAATACCCTCACAATAACAATGATTACAATGATTACAATGATTACAATGATTACAATGATTACAATGATTACAATGATTACAATGATTACAATGATTAAAATGATTGCAATGATTACAAGAATTATGATGATAACAATGATTACAATGATTACAATGATTACAATGATTACAATGATTACAATGATTACAATGATTACAATGATTGCAACAGATTGTTGCTCTTACTATTGGACAACTTCAAATACGAATTGTTATACTTTTAGTAATTTATCAGTTCTTTAAATCGTTGTAAACTTTCTTCAATGGCCACGAGCAAATAAAGAGATAGTTATTTGTTTTTGTATCTGTAGCACAACTGTAACTTGATCAAAATATGATCCTTATGATGATCTATTCCTTTAAATATATAACATAGTAAAATAAGTTAATGACTGTCTCATAAAATGTTGGGGACTGATCAACAACAAATATCCAAAAAATTAATGGTCAAAGGCCGCTGATAGTCAAACTGAGATGGTCTTAGACTTAATGTCATGTCAGCAATCCATTTGCAGGACCAAAAAAACCTGAAAATTTGGAAAGTAAAATAACTTAACTATTAATAATGAAAGTATGCACTCAAAAATGTAACTTACACTTAGTTTTGCTGACCCTGGAAGGTTTGCTCATCATGACTCTAACAGACAATAACACAAGAAGAGAAACACTACATAGAACACATAACAATAAGGGAAGTGTTATTAAATGGGTGATTGGCTTACAATACCTGTTATATTTGACTGTCATGTAAAGGCCACGTGACAAATCACATGTACAGGGCACGTCATATTTTATTATATTTGAACTGGATAGGATTCGGACTGGGGGCAAGTGTGGAGTATATTTTTAATAGTTTTGATAAGGATTCAAATCGTATGATTCAAGTAAAGATATTTAAAAATCTATTTACTCACATTTTATTTTTGAACTCTTCTCCGCCGACATGTCTATCTTATCATGATTATCGAGAGCTGCAAGACGTCACACATCCCTATACGTTATATTCTGTTTAAATACCAGAATGATAACCCGGTTAAACAAATGTTTTGTGAGACAGTAGAATATCAAGCGGATTGTACACAATACAGCTGTGCTGTGTGTACCAAGGATCAACTTAACCGATAAGACACAGTTTTTAAACCAACTAATCACTAAACCTGAAGTGACATGTTGATTTTATTGAAACACGGGTACTAACTCTGCTAAACTGAAAAAATTCTGAAACTTAGGTGAATAAGTGTACAACGTGCTAAACCGAAGTTCAGACTGACCAGTGAAAATGGGCGAGCGTACCAAGTGTCATTTTAATTAGATGTTTTAGTCAGTGATTTATTATTGAAGCTTGTGATTACAATAACTAATGCTCCTGTAAATACTTTAATTAATTGTTTGTTCCGTTATTCTTTTTCCTTCCTCTTTTCCTTGTCATCCCCTTTAGTTTTAAGATTCTTGCTATAAATGGCTACAGCTAACACTATTAATGCTAAGTACCAAACAACAAGTGGGAGGTGGATCGTTGGTATACCGTTAAATCGATTTAACACCGCAATTCCAGTCGCAAGCCTGGAACCACTACTAGCATTGTCACAACATCTACAAAGCTGCCATATAGCCTGACTGACAATTTTCTCGACTGACTGACAATGTTTCTTCTTTTCCCCATTTAGAATACAAAGATTAGTACATTTTAGCTTATGATTAATATTATATATTTACCTATAGTTTACCTAGATGTATCTGTTAATCTTTATATTCAACTTAGAACCTACGTAGATAACTTTAAGAGCTCCAAATAAAACATTTTAGATTCATACACAGCCTATAATCCTTATTATCCTATCATCTTGATTACCAAAAAACTGGAAAAATGCCATTATTATTGTGAATGTGGCAAACTTTGAGAAAAGCGCTTCTTTTATTCAAATTTAAATCACAAATCTCATGTTTCAAATTCATAATTCATCCTTACCATCAACTCATTTTAGTACCTTGAATTATACCTATAGTTAACTTTACAGGACACCTCAAATAGTGTTTCTTTATTCCATATCCCATCCAGCCTACTATATTGTTAACTGTAAAACTTTTATAAAACTTACTGCAACTCGTGTAGTTCAAATTTCTTTGTTCAGAGGAACGGAGTTTACTCTGGTCCTTATATTAGTGACAAAGTACTAAAATGATTGACAATTGTTTAGATGTAGGAGCTCTCATGGAATATTTGTTGTTATACATTATTTAACACCCGTGTCAAACATTGAATTTATATTGTTCATATATCATTAAGTATATATAATTCATCTGTCATCTGTGTGGTAATAATTGTTTCAATGTTTCAAAATTTGTGTTTGATTTTGAACTTTTGGGCCATACTTGTGCGTGTAATACCTTCTTTTGGATTTCACGCCAAACTTTATAGACAACAGCTCACTTCGATTTATTTTATTCCTATGCTTTACATGTCTTTAACAATCTCTTTCTAACTTTTACATAATGCTCACCACAGAAAACAAGTCAAATTTAAATTTGTTGAACAGATTAGCGACATTTGATACTTTTTCATAACATTCTCCTGCGTCAGAACTTATGTTTTTAATTGAAAATCACAAAGTTTAAAGTTATTTTTGTGCATAATCTAAACTTCTAAAATATAAAAAAATAACCGGATTAATTTTCCAGAGCTAAGCAACAGATAACACTGTTAAACATACTGATATTTGATCCATTAAATTTAGGACACCCAGGGCTAAAATTTTGGCGACTCTGTTCCATAATCTCCAGTGAGTTGGTAAGATAAAAATGCAAAAATAATTGGTTATCACGCCCCTAGGCCCGCTAGGGACAGTACTTACCCCGCTAGGGACAGTACTTACCCCGCTAGGGACAGTACTTACCCCGCTAGGGACAGTACTTACCCCGCTAGGGATAGTATAAAAATAGCTTAATGGAGTTATGCACCCAGTACACTTTCTTGCTTATGCTATGAAGGCCTGAAGGGCTGGGTAGGCCAGCTATGTAAGTGTTTTACGGTTTCAAATTGCTGCCGTTTAATAAATAGAAGACTGGCTTGTCCAATTTTTAAATGAACTTGAAAAGATTAGAGAAATTAGTCCGAAAGGTTTGCACAGTTATGAGCTGATCTAAATGGTACCAGTCAGCGGAACTTGAAGAGGTGATTATATCTGTTACCAGATTTAGCGGTGGTGTATGGTGTCGGGGCTTGATCTGTATATATTTTTGCCGCACGAAAAGTTGTGCAGAGCATGATGCGCCTCACTAAACCAGTCATCTTCAGATGTGGTCTCCTCAGAATTCAGATCTGAGTCAGCTAGTCCGACCTTGTAAACTGGACTAAGCATTTGTACCGTGACTAGTTCTGTTCTTTGTATCTATAACCTACATGTACATTACTTGTGTAGTAATTGTCATTTTATGTGCAGTGTGTGTCGGTTAATGAAGGCTAAGGGCCGATGTTTGAAGTTGGTGCTACTTCTTGTTGCTCTATCTACTTTGTACTTTTGTAAGTTATCATGAGAGTTAATCTAAAGGTTACTGATAAAATTTAATGCTTTTTGCCTGATTGCAGTTAGAGTTTCTGATCATCCAAGAGTCTCACCTGCTGACCTGCTCTTATTCTCAGTTTACATTGGGGATACAGATCAGAATAAAGCATTGGAAATATCGATTGACAGTAAGATACAAAGTGACAGTATCAAAAAATCTTCTTTCATTGTTAGTACCCAACTTGTTTTTAATTCATTCTAATCTTGAAACTGATTCTTTATGTCCCTTACAAATAGAAGAATTATACATACTTTTAAAATTATTTTCAAACACGGTAGAGTAGGTAAACGAGTGAAGGAATGCACATTCCGTACCCCAAATACCTGCCCAACAACAGGACTCCCACAGAACGGTGAGTTGAGAGCTAGATTGGTGAAGGTGAGATGTAAGGAGTTCCCTGAGTTAAAGACATGTCTCTATCCTAGTAGAGGGGTTCATAAGCGGATGCTTCCTGTTGAAGACAAGAAGTTCGCTCTCTGTGTTATGGGCAAAACAGGTGAGTTGAGGTGAATTGAGGTGATTCAATAATGTATGAATGGGAAAAGTGGGTGACCGATTTAATTTTCAGTATCATTTTGCATTTGAGAATAGTAATTCAAATTGATATCATTTACTTTTGTCTGGGAAAAGGAGAAACTGATGACGGTCCACTCTATTCAATTTAGTTGTTTAGCAAAAAAACAAACAACCCATTTAACAAAGAATTTAGAAAAAAATCCCTGTTTGGTCCCGGCCAAAAATAGGCCGATTTTGATCGGGACTGTGATTTTATTAAAGTCAAGCCTTGTTGACATATTAGGGGGCAGTGAAACTAGCTGGGTGGCATGGGACCCGTGGCAACATCAAAATATATCATAATTATATATTGAATCTGTCACATCACATCCTAAACATATGTATTTATTTGTAGTTGAGAAATTAGTTAACAACTTTCATTTATTACCATTATAGTAATGCTAATAAGTAATTACTATTAGATGCAGTGCAGATTGGAAGACTAAGACTGAATTAAAAGTGTAAAATTATCATACGATTATCAACAGATTTTAACCTTCATATCCCAACATACTACCATTATCTTGAGTAATTAATGAATAATATTACCCGCGATAAGGTTTCCGAACTTGGGGTAAATCCTCGCATAATCGTAAAATATGCAGGATATATTATCAAGTCCGAGAATGTTGGTTTTATGAGGTTTGCTGTGCCACCTTGTTGTGTTATCTAGTGTTAAAAACTTAGCGGTTCAGGTTAAATTCATGTTAAGAGCAATCAGCTCTGTTCCCGAACGTTCCAACTTTTGTATGACACCTCCGCAAACTCTGACTAGATAATAGAAGCTTTAATTCTCGCTCGCAAACCGCAGTTATGTTGTTCTTGTTGATCGTCGTCATCGTCTTGCCTGCTGATGCCTCTGATGATAGGCAGTATACTGCTCTTCACTTTGGTGCCTCCGCTAATGACTACATTGAATTTACTTTTAATATGGCCCCGTTCCAAGACTCCTTCTCCATCTGCACTTGGATAAAACGTGTAGACACCTCTGCTGCCTACCCGCTAGTTTTTGACTACGAACCGGGTAATGAGATCTTGTTAGGGTCTAACGGGGTTTACAACCAAGTAGTAGGAGATGGAGATTTGAACAGTAAGCGGAGTGTGTTCACAACACCTGTCGGGAGCTGGTTTAACTATTGTATTACTTGGTCACTCGCCTCGAGGAGCACCAAGCTGTATCTGGATGGTAACTTGATAGGCACAGGTGCGACGGACTCTGGAAGAACATTGAAAATGGGAGGAACTCTCTACTTCAATAAACTCGGTACCAGTACAAGTTCTCATTTCATATTCGGAGGCCAGTTTTATCAGTTTAATATTTTCTCTAAAGCACTCAGCTCGGCGGATGTAAAGAAAATAGCAGATGGTGGAATGTGTTTGGACCTTACAGAATTTTCTGGAACTGGTGATCTGCGATGGGAATACATACTGTCCCTGTCCAGGAGCGGTTCTGTGAGAGAGATAGAGATTGAGATTGATGGTAATGATATGGTGGAGTGTTTAAAAACCCTATTGAGGAGGTCACAAGAAGAGCTGGCCAATGTTACTGGCAGGCTGAACGAAACAGAGAGTCAACTTAGTGGGACGGAGGAAACACTTGAGATAGTAACTGAAAAACTGAATACCACCCTAAAGGAGCTAGGATCAGTAAAAAGCGAACTGAATTCCACTCAGGAAGAGCTAGGATCAGTAAAAAGCGGACTGAATTCCACTCAGGAAGAGCTAGGGACAGTAAAAGGTAAACTGAATTCCACTCAAGAGGAACTAAATTCCACCCAGGAAGAGCTAGGATCAGTAAAAAGGGAACTGAACTCTACCCAAGGAGAACTGAATACCACTCAGGAAGAACTGAATTCCACTCAGGAAGAACTAGAGACAGTTATAGGTAAACTGAATGGCACTCAAGAAGAACTGAATTCCACGCAGGAAGAACTAGGTACAGTAAAAGGTAAACTCGAAAGAACGGAGAGCGAGCTACAGACAGAGTCAGCGCAGCACAACAGGACAGGGGAGCAGTTGGATACCTGCTCAACTTCCCTAACAAGCACACTGACCCAGCTGGAGGGCGCCAGAGCATTCCACAACATCACCAGGTGGGATGTCCTATACACCACCCCTTACTTTAACAAGGTGCTCACAGAGGAACTGTTCCAGCAACTGTCTTCTAGTTGGGGAATGTTGGGTAAGTGTGAACTTATTTTATTATTGACTCTTCTTATCAGGATTCACGCCAACCTCTGAACATGTGTAATGTGCATTAACTTTTGATATCGGTGTAAACTGTATAACTTACCTTATCGGACGTAATTTGACCGGACATTGCCTGAACGGACATAATTCTGAACAGACATTAACACAAAAGCTCAAAGCTGCATTTTAAACCTGTACAAATTCAAAATTTTTTCATTTTCTGATCTAATGATATTAGTAGGATAGAAATTGTATTTGACAGAAATTAAAAAGAATTCATATCCTGGATAATAAGTTTGTAGTAGAATAATTGTGGGGAAAAATTTGGACGGACTTTGACATGGAGTTGGATGGAACCAAATTTATTTTGTGCCGCCATAGTGCCGCCATAGTGCCTCGACAGTGCCTCGACAGTGCCATCGGGATACGGATGTATGACCGTTCCGGTTCAGATAAAGTTCGATAAGGTAACGCACACTTATGTCTAAGGGCATGGTGATTTCATAAACAGACTTCAAATTTTCAGGGAAGTTCGTCGGTGTGAATATAACTGAAGGTGTTGTCAACCACTTTCGCAAGTACCACAAAGAACCTGTCTGCGACGTCTTCGAACAAATGTCAATTCCAATGCTCAGTAAGTTATACTAATCCAAAACTGGGAAATGGCCATTGGGGCCGAGGGGCATTGGTTTATGGACGTATTCTTTATTACTAAGTTAACGATGCTAATCATAACAGTTTCCTTTTATCCTCACTTGGTTAAAGTAATACCATGTATGACGTATTAGACCATACTGAAAGTTAATTCTCAAGAATTCCTTAATTTCCTCCAGAGAGACCATCTCATTCTCAACATGTCAATCTAAGTTTATATCATTGTACGTGCCAGGTTAAGTTTTAAGTGACTTAAAACTTTTAACGGCCCATAAATAATGACAATAAATTTGTTCAGGACAGTTTATAGGAGTTGAATTGACTACGGGGATAGCGGATCACCTCAGAGACAGTCACGTTGTGAGTCGTGAAGACTCACCATGTGACAGCGATACGAAGAGCTAACTGATCTGTAACCGTAATACAGACATAGCAACAGTAGTTCTCGTCAAGGAGAAATGAACATTTTGTTTTTATGAACGTTTTTAAAGGCGTGATTCATATCTTTGAAAAAAGCACACTCCCCTGAATTGTGCGCATTGCAATATCTTATTTTAAAATTCGTGAATCAACCATTTTCATGAATTTATTCTGAATCATAATATACAATTATGCAAACCAATTCATGAAGGACCTTTCGAGGAAAATAACAAACTCAAAAACTAGTATTTGTTTCAAAAATTAATAAGACTTTTTTACTAGGTGCCTTAAAAGTGATCTTAAACGATTCGACGTTCAATTTTGGTCTGTACACGAATCTAAAAGAGAATCTCAAAGCAAGTAAAAAAGTATTTCATACGTATTAAATTGGATGTGCTTTTTTTTTTTTTTTTTTTTAAAATAAATATGCAACCTACTAAAACCAATGGGGCCCTCCCTGGGGTCATTACTCTCGCATTTGCGAGAGTCGTCCCAAAGGTGTGAAAGTAGGTCAAGATTTGTTCACACCAAGCTCTAGCATCGCTATTTGTTGACCATCTGCCTTCTCTGAAGGTATGTTTTTAGAGAGTGGAGGCCGACCGTCAGCTTGGGATGCAGGGCCAAGTGGTAAACAACGTCAAGGCCCCTTCCACATGGGCCATGTTGGTTTTGGCAGATACTTTGATAATAAGATATGAAGTGAATGAGTGAAATGAAGTGAGTGAAAAGGGTGTAAAAGAGGAAGAGCTTGTAAGGTAGTTTAGGAATGGAAGGAAGCAGGGCATGTACTACAAAAACAGCTAGTAGTACTCTAAGATAGTAACAATAACCATTGAAAATTAAATAACAAAGACAGCAATATAAATGGGATGGACAATTTGCCCTAATCGGCCAAGATCGACACAATAGAACTTTTGTGACCTATTTTGTCTCCTGTAAGTGAAAGTTTAAGAAGTTTGATATACCCCTGCCAGATCGGCATGTCCCCTGCCTGAAATCTTTTGCTAATGTACCATTTGGGAACAATATTAAAATAATTTATAATTTGTGAAGTGTGATTACAAACTATAAAATTAATTTTATTGGGGTCTTTGTAATTTCTATCGATTTTCCTTTTGATAAAATCTTCAAGTATTGTGATGAAGCTATTTGTGTGGATACAGTGGAGATAGATATGAGGAATTGTTTCTAAGTATGTGTTACACAGGCTACACATGGGAGTATCTGTAACAATTTTCATTTTGTGTCTCATGTATCTACACGTCGTGATCCTCATTAAAAGTTTGTACTGAAATTGAATCAACTTAAAATTTTTAGATACTAAGAAAAAAAGGTTGCTTAGAACGACCACCCATTCTATTGGTTGATTTTTTAGGTCAATAACCCATTGACGTAATGGGGACAGCTCGTTTGGGCAGATAGAGTCGTACATTTTATCCCGAATTTTACTTCCCTTCACCTGTCCAGTTACAGAATGTAAAAATTTAAGCTTTATATTTGAGTCAACAAACTCAATATTCCTTGAGTTAATAGTGGGGCAGTTATATCTCCGTATCCCCATGATAATGTTACAGTACTCAGTTTTGGAAATAGTATTTGGAGACAACTCCCACTTGTTAATGAACATATCGTAGTTAAGGATTGTACTTTGGTCTATAGAAAGGAAATCTGAGATGTAAAATATTCCCTTATCAATCAGATGATTGTTCCAAAGTTTGGCCCCGATGTCGGTTATTGCTGGGTTGTACCACACGCAGTGATCAATAGAACCCAAGGCTGCATTTACCGAACTTATCTTCCACTCAGTGTAACAATTAAGGACGTCTTGAGTAAAATGGCAGTTGGTTTTAGCGAGACCGTTTTCTACGGAGATGGTGATATGGTCAGGAAATTTCAGTTGCATAATCATAATATCTTTCCAAGTGTGGTGAAAGGAATTATTTAGTAGCTTGGATATGAGGCTGGTTTTAAGACCTGTAATAAAATCAGATAAATAAAAAAGTCCCAGGCCTCCGTGTTCCTTATTTCGGGTAATAATCTCACGTTTTACTTTATCGCGTTTGCAACCCCAAAGAAAATGGAAAATAGTCGTGTCAAAGATTCTGATAAAGGAAGCATCCGGTCGAGGGAGAGGAGAAACAAGATATGTTAATTGGGAAAAGAGAAGGGTTTTAATGACTGTGCATTTACCCATAAGCGTCAAATCCCTCTTGCTCCATCGGCTTATCCAAGACTGAACCTTAATCAATTTATCATTATAATTACTGTTGACAATATCCATCAGTGAGCCATCGTTCATATAAATTATACCCAAAGCGGTGAAGTTATTTGTTATAAAATCATAGCCGTATAAACTTTGAAGGGATTCTAGTAGAGTTGTATTGAGACGAGCTCGACCCAAAGGAATACATCTAGTTATTGGAGGTGCTTTTTGCAGAGATATGGTGCAAACTGCACGCCTTAGTAGATTACCACATTTTATGGTAGAATAGCATCTTCTTTCAGTTGCTTTTAGCAGCTTAGTGTTTTGAAGAAATCATTTGTATATTAAATTTAAAAATGTAATGTTAATATTTAAATTCAACAAGAGTTATTTATAACTCTTACCTGCGCCAAAACACACACACGGGAGCCAAACATGCACGTGGGAGCTATTAGTATTATGAATTTTAGAGATGATAGAGACATAATTATAATTGACGAATCAAATTATTTTGAAGCTGATATAAAGTGATATATATTACGTATTAGCGGCACGTATTTTGCTGGCACAAATTGTGTGCAAATTTTGTAAAAATCTCAACGGGCTGGCATGAATTGGGACCCGTGGCAACATTAAAATATATCATAATATATTGAATCCGTTACATCACATCCTAAACATATGTATTTGTTTTCAGTCGAGAAATTCAAATTAGTTAACAACTTTCATTTATTACCATTAGTAATGCTAATAAGTAATTATTATTAGATGCGTACTTGCAGATTGGAAGAATAAGAGTGAATTAAAAGTGTAAAATTATCCGATTATCAACAGATTTTAACCTTCATATCCCAACATACTACCATTATCTTGAGTAATTAATGAATAATATTACCCACGATAAGGTTTCCGAACTTGGGGTAAACCCTCGCATAATCGTAAAATATGCAAGATATATTATCAAGTCCGAGAATGTTGGCATTATGAGGTTTGCTGTGCCACCTTGTTGTGTTATCTAGTGTTAAAAACTTAGCGGTTCAGGTTAAATTCATGTTAAGAGCAATCAGCTCTGTTCCCGAACGTTCCAACTGTTGTATGAGTATTGCTGAAAGCACAGTGTAAGGCCTACACGGACCGCCTCTAACTAGCCAATCCCTGTTTACATGCCGTGTAGCAGGGGACTAGATAGAGCTAAACTAGTAAGCGGGGCATAGCCAATACACTGTACTTCCATCATTAAGTATATTACCAACCAAGAGGAAAATGACACCTCCGCATACTCTGACTAGATAATAGAAGCTTCAATTCTCGCTCGCAAACCGCAGTTATGTTTCTCTTGTTGATCGTCGTCATCGTCTTGCCTGCTGATGCCTCTGATGATAGGCAGTATACTGCTCTTCACTTTGGTGCCTCCATTAATGACTACATTGCATTTAAGTATAATATGGCTCCGTTCCAAGACTCTTTCTCCATCTGTACGTGGATAAAACGTGTAGACACCTCTGCCAGCTCCCCGCTAGTGTTTGACTACGAACCGAGTCATGAGATCTTGTTAAGTTCTAACGGGCGCTACAACCACTTTTTAGCAGATGGAGATTTGAACAGAAAGGAGAGTGTGTTCACAACACCTGTCGGGAGCTGGTTTAACTACTGTATTACTTGGTCACTTGCCTCGAGGAGCATCAACCTGTATCTGGATGGTAATCTGGTAGGCACAGGTACAACCGACTCTGGAAGAGCACTGAAAATGGGAGGAACTCTGTACTTCAATATACTCTATACCACTTCAAGTTCTAGTTTCATATTCGGAGGCCAGCTCTATCAGTTTAACATTTTCTCTAAAGCACTCAGCTCGGCGGATGTAAAGAAAATAGCAGATGGTGGAATGTGTTTGGACCTTACAGAATTCTCTGGAACTGGTGATCTGCGATGGGAATACATACTGTCCCAGTCCAGGAGCGGTTCTGTGAGAGAGGTAGAGATTGATATTGATGATAATGATACGGTGGAGTGTTTAAAAACCCTATTGAGGAGGTCACAAGAAAGGCTGACAAATGTTACTGGCCGGCTGAACGAAACAGAGAGTCAACTTAGTGGGACGGAGGTGAAACTGAATACCACTCTAAAAGAGCTAGGATATGTGAGAGGTGAACTGAATTCCACCCAAGAACAACTGAATTCCACGCAGGAAGAGCTAGGTACATTAAAAGGTGAACTCGAAAGAACGGAGAGCGAGCTGCAGACAGAGTCAGCTCAGCACAACAAGACAGGGGAGCAGCTGGGTACCTGCTCAACTTCCCTAACAAGCACACTGACCCATCTGGATACCTGCTCAACTTCCCTAACAAGTACACTGACCCAGCTGGAGGGCGCCAGAACATTCCACAACATCACCAGGTGGGATGTCCTATACACCACCCCCTACTTTAACAAGGTGCTCACAGAGGAACTGTTCCAGCAACTGTCTTCCAGTTGGGGAATGTTGGGTAAGTGTAAAATTCTTTTATTATTGACTCTTCTTATCACGATTTTACGCCAACCTCTGAACATGTGTAATGTACATTAACGTTTGTTATCGGTGTAAACTGTATAACTTACCTTATCGGACGTAATTTGACCGGAAATTGCCTGAACGGACATTAACACAAAAGCTCGAAGCTGCATTTCAAACCTATACAAATTCGAAATTTTCTCATTTTCTGATCCAATGATATTAGTACGATAGAAATTGTAATTGACCGAAATTCAATAGAATTCATATCCTGGGTAATAAGTTTGTAGCAGAATAATATTAATTGTGGGGAACAATTTTGACGGACTTTGACTTGGAGTTGGATGGAACAAAATTTATTTTGTGCCGCGACAGTGTCGCCATAGTGCCAAGAGAGTGCCTTGACAGTACCATCAAGATCCGGATGTATGACCGTTCAGGTTCAGATAAAGTTCGATAAGGTAACGCACATTTATGTCTAAGGGCATGGTGATTTCATAAACAGACTTCAAATTTTCAGGGAAGTTCGTCGGTGTGAATATAACTGAAGGTGTTGTCAACCACTTCAGCCAGTTCCACAAAGAACCTGTGTGCAACGTCTTCAAACAAATGTCCATTCCAATGCTCAGTAAGTTATACTAATCCGAAACTGGGAAATGGCCGAGGGGCATTTGTTTAATGACGAATTCTTTATTACTAAGTTAACGATGCTCAACATAACAGTTTCCTTTTATCCTCGCTCGGTTATAGTAATTCCATGTATGATGTCTTAGACCATATTGAAAGGTAAATCTCAAGAATTCCTTAATTGCCTCCAGAGACAAACTCAACATGTCAATCTAAGTTTATATCATTGTTCGTGCGAGGTTGAGTTTCAAGTGACTTAAAACTTTTAACGGCCCATAAATAATGACAATAAATTTGTTCAGGACAGTTTATAGGAGTTGAATTGACTACGGGGATAGCGGATCACCTCAGAGACAGCCACGTTGTGAGTCGTGAAGACTCACCATGTGACAGCGATACAGAGAGCTAACTGATCTGTAACCGTAATACGGACATAGCAACAGTAGTCCTCGTCAAGGAGAAATAAACATTTTGTTTTTATGAACGTTTTTAAAGGCGTGATTCATATCTTTGAAAAAAGCACACTCCCCAAATTGCACGCATTGCAATTTGCGATAAATTATTTTAAAATTCGTAACCAAACCATTTTCATGAATATATTTTGAATCATAATATGCAATTGTGCAAACCAATTCATGGAGGACCTTTCGAGGAAAGATTGTTTTACAAGGTGCTCATTTATAAGTGATCTTAAACGATTCGCCGTTCAATTTTGGTCTTTACACGTCAGAATCTATAAGCAAGTAAAAAATTATTTTATAAGTAATAAATTAGAGGTGCTTTTTGAAGAGATATGGTGCACACTGCACGCCTTAGTAGATTACCACATTTTATGGTAGAATAGCACCTTCTTTCAGTTGCTTTTAGCAGCTTAGTGTTTGAAGAAATCATTTTTATATTACATTTAAAAATGTAATGTTTATATTTAAATTCAACAAGAGTTATTTATAACTCTAGAGTTGAAAAAGATTTAGTGCTATAAAGGGGGCCACTCATTCATTATTTTTAGTTTTATAATAAGTTCTGACCTGCGCCAAACACTTAACACACACACGGGAGCCAAACATGCACGTGGGAGCTATTAGTATTGTGAATTTTAGAGATGATAGAGACATGATTATTATTGACAAATCAAATTATTTTGAAGCTGATATATATTACGTATTAGTGGCACGTATTTTGCTGGCACAAATTGTGTGCAACTTTTGTAAAAATCTCAACGGGCTGGCATGAATTGGTACCCGTGGCAACATCAAAATATATCATAATATATTGAATCTGTCACACCACATCCTAAACATATGTATTTATTTGTAGTCGAGAAATTAGTTAACAACTTTCATTTATTACCATTAGTAATGCTAATAAGTAATTATTATTAGATGCGTTGCAGATTGGAAGACTAAGAGTGAATTAAAAGTGTTAATTATCCTTATACCTACGATTATCAACAGATTTCAACTTTCTAATTCATATCCCAACATACTACCATTATCTTGAGTAATTAATGAATAATATTACCCACGATAAGGTTTCCGAACTTGGGGTAAACCCTCGCATAATCGTAAAATATGCAGGATATATTATCAAGTTCGAGAATGTTGGTTTTATGAGGTTTGCTGTGCCACCTTGTTGTGTTATCTAGTGTTAAAAATTAGCGGTTCAGGTTAAATTCATGTTAAGAGCAATCAGCTCTGTTCCCGAACGTTCCAACTTTTGTATGACACCTCCGCATACTCTGACTAGATAATAGAAGCTTCAATTCTCGCTCGCAAACCGCAGTTATGTTCCTCTTGTTGATCGTCGTCATCGTCTTGTCTGCTGTTGCCTCTGATGATAGGCAGTATACTGCTCTTCACTTTGGTGCCTCCACTAATGACTACATTGCATTTAAGTATAATATGGCCCCGTTCCAAGACTCCTTCTCCATCTGCACTTGGATAAAACGTGTAGACACATCTGCCGACTACCCGTTCGTGTTTGACTACGAACCGGGTAATGAGATCCATATAAGTTCTAACGGGGTTTACAACCACTTTTTAGGAGATGGAGATTTGAACGGTAAGCAGAGTGTGTTCACAACACCTGTCGGGAGCTGGTTTAACTACTGTATTACTTGGTCACTCGCCTCGAGGAGCACCAACCTGTATCTGGATGGTAACTTGATAGGCACAGGTACGACCGACTCTGGAAGAACATTGAAAATGGGAGGAACTCTGTACTTCAATCAACTCCATACCAGTTCACTTTCTGGGTTTATATTCGGAGGCCAGTTCTATCAGTTCAACATTTTCTCTAAAGCACTCAGCTCGGCGGATGTAAAGAAAATAGCAGATGGTGGAATGTGTTTGGACCTTACAGAATTCTCTGGAACTGGTGATCTGCGATGGGAATACATACTGTCCCAGTCCAGGAGCGGTTCTGTGAGAGAGGTAGAGATAGATATTTATAATGATATGGAGTGTTTAAAAACTCTATTGAGGAGGTCACAAGAGAGGCTGACGAATGTTACCGGACGGCTGAACGAAACAGAGAGTCAACTTAGTTGGACGGTGGTGAAACTGAATACCACCCTAAAAGAGCTAGGAGATGTGAGAGGTGAACTGAATTCCACCCAAGAAGAACTGAATTCCACCCAAGAAGAACTGAATTCTACCCATGAAGAGCTAGGGACAGTAAAAGGTAAACTCGAAAGAACGGAGAGCGAGCTGCAGATAGAGTCAGCTCAGCACAACAAGACAGGGGAGCAGCTGGATACCTGCTCAACTTCCCTAACAAACACACTGACCCAGCTGGAGACCGCCAGAACATTCCACAACATCACCAGGTGGGATGTCCTATACACCACCCCCTACTTTAACAAGGTGCTCACGGAGGAACTGTTCCAGCAACTGTCTTCCAGTTGGGGAATGTTGGGTAAGTGTAAACTTCTTTTATTATTGACTCTTCTTATCAGGATTCACGCCAATCTCTGAACATGTGTAATGTGCATTAACACGACTAGACAGTGCCACGAGAGTGCCCCGGATGTATGACCGTTCCGGTTCAGATAAAGTTCGCTAAGGTAACGCACACTTATGTCTAAGGGCATGATGATTTCATAAACAGACTTCAAATTTTCAGGGAAGTTCGTCGGTGTGAATATAACTGAAGGTGTTGTCAACCACTTCAGCCAGTACCACAGAGAACCTGTGTGCGACGTCTTCGAACAAATGTCAATTCCGATGCTTAGTAAGTTATACTAATCCGAAACTGGGAAATGGCCATTGGGGCCGAGGGGCATTTGTTTATTGACGAATTCTGTTTTACTAAGTTAACGATGCTAATCAAACATAACAGTTTCCTTTTATCCTCACCATACTGAAAGTGAATTGTCAAGAATTCCATAATTGCCTCCAGAGACAAACTCAACATGTTAATCTAAGTTTATATCATTGTTCGTGCGAGGTTGAGACTTAAAACTCATAAATAATGACAATAAGTTTTTTCAGGACAGTTTGTAGGAGTTGAATGGACTACGGGGATAGCGGATCACCTCAGAGACACTCACGTTGTGAGTCGTGAAGACTCACCATGTGACAGCGATACGGAGAGCTAATTGATCTGTAAGCGTAATACGGACACAGCAACAGTAGTTCTCGTCAAGGAGAAATGAACATTTTGTTTTTATGAACGTTTTTAAAACGTGATTCATATCTTTGAAAAAAGCACACTCCCCTGAATTGCGCGCATTGCAATAACTTATTTTAAAATTCGTGAATCAAACATTTTCATGAATTTATTCTGAATCATAATATACAATTATGCAAACCAATTCATGTAGGACCTTTCGAGGAAAATAACAAACTCAAAAACTTGTCTTTTTTTCAAAAATTAATAAGGCTTTTTTTTACTAAGTGCCTTAAAAGTGATCTTAAACGATTCGCCGTTCAATGTTGGTCTGTACACGTCAGAATTTATAAGCAAGTAAAAAAAAAGTACTTTATACGTATTAAATTAGAGCTGCTTTTTGAAGAGATATGGTGCACACTGCACGCCTTAGTAGATTATCACATTTTATGGTAGAATAGCACCTTCTTTCAGTTGCTTTTAGCAGCTTAGTGCCTTGAAGAAATCATTTTTTGAGTACATTTAAAAGTTGAATGTTAATATTTAAATTCAACTAGAGTTATTTATAACTCTAGAGTTGAAAAAGTTTTAGCGCTATAAAGGGGGTCACTTATTCATTATTTTTAGTTTTACAATAAGTTCTGACCCGCGCCAAACATGCACACGGGAGCGTAACATGCACGTGGGAGCTATTAGTATTATGAATTTTAGAGATGATAGAGACATGATTATAATTGAAAGTAAAGTAAGTAAGTAAGTAAGTAAAGATTATGACATTACATCATCACAAGTGTCTAAAAAAATATCATTGCACTAAATAGAAAAATAATTCAAATAGATATATTCTTCCATCAACATTAATAATTTATTAAATTCAATTTTATTAATTAATAAAATCTACTGCATTATATATAAATAATTAATTAAAACTTCCCAGTGGAATAAAGATTTATAAAACGTTTCTTTGCCACAAAAGGATGAAACCAAAGATATTCATTATGTGTCTCCTTATTGCTTAAATAACTGGGTCCTTCAATTTTCCCTAAAACTTCGTTCGAAACATTCCAAAAATAAAAATCATTTACACTGTTTTTAGAAATCATTTCTTTCTTAAATCTTTCCAACCTAACTTTAAAGCTTAAAACTGTCGAGCAGTTCTTGACATCTGAAGGGAGTTTGTTCCAGTAAGGAATGACTCGCTCCAGAAGAAAAGACGACTGGAGATTCTTAACTTTAGTTACACTCTTACTACACCTATTGGTTGAAACTAGATTAAGACCAGATCTGCTCATTCTGAACAAACCCGATCCATATTCAGTCAAACCACTAGTTACTTTAAAAGCTTCAATAAGGTCCCCGCGTATTCGCCGCTCTGCCAGCGTTGTCAAATTGAGGATATCCAGAGTACCCACCTCATCAATAAGACGGGTAAACCGCCTCTGGACGCTCTCCAGCTCCAAAACAGTCCCCCAACTTCCATGAGCCGCAACTGGATTCCACAATTGGACACAATACTCAAGATGAGGTCTTATCAAAGCTTTATAAATAGCTATCATTACAACCTTTTCTCTAATAACTAAGTTCCTTACAATCCAGCAGATCATACGATTTGCTTTAGAAATACATGCTTTTATCTGTTCATTCCAAAGCAAGGAGCTATGGGTAATAACCCCCAAATCTTTTTCCTGTGCAGATACTTCTAGTTCTACTCCATTTACAATATAATTCGAGTTAGGATTATTATTCAGATTAATATGGACTACTTTACACTTGGCAGGATTGAAGTTTAAGTGCCAAATACTCTCCCAAATTTCGAGTTCTAAAATATCATCTGATACACTTTTATGGTTAGCTGCATTACAAACTAACTTGAGATCATCTGCAAATAATTTAATCTTATTTTTAACATTGTCAGGTAAATCGTTTATATAAAGAATAAATAACAAAGGACCTAATACTGACCCCTGGGGAACACCAGATAATACGTGTTTCACCTCAGACCATTGTCCTTCTACACAAACCCTCATGGTTCTGTCTGTCAGAAAGTCTTTTATAACATCTAAAACTTTTCCCTTGACCCCAAACCCCTCCAATTTAGATAGAAGTCTAAAGTGGGGGACTGTATCGAAAGCTTTACTAAAATCAAAATACAAAAGATCAACAGGAGCACCTTCGTCTAAAATATCAAGAATATTATCAAATGTCTCTAAGAGATTAGATAGACAAGATTTACCCTTCACAAATCCATGCTGATGCTTTGAAATTCGTTCTTCTATCTAAAAATGTTAATAAATGTGCCCTCACCAACTTTTCATAAACTTTGCACAAAATACAAGTTAATGAGACAGGTCTATAATTTAAGGGATCAGATTTAACACCCTTTTTGAACAATGCTACAACAGATGCTGTCTTCCAAATGTCAGGCAGGACTCCTGTTTCTGAACATTTAACAAATAATTTAGTAACAGCTTCAACAAACATTTCATCGTATGCTAAAGATTTCAACAACTTTGGATGAACGCCATCCGGACCAGAACTCTTAAAAACATTAAGCTTTAAAAGCTGCTTCTTGATATCAGAACTGCTAATTTCCATATCATCAATCACCTCTTTGTTATAACTCTCATTTTGGGGAAGAGGGCCAGGTGGTTCACGCACAAACACAGAACTAAAGGCACTAGCAAGTACCTCAGCTGACTCAGATGAACTATTTGTGCGTGTACCATCTCCTCTATCCAAAGAAACAACACTTGATTTCACTTGACGTTTATTACGCAAATACGAGTAAAAAGATTTACAATTCTGTTTTAAATTAGATGTAATCTTCTTTTCATAATTTACTTTAGCTTTAATCTCTGCCACCTCAAAATTATGCTGCTTGCTATTTGCACAGCTCAAGTTAATATAAGAAGGATTAATATCAAATTCAGCCCATGCTCTGTCCTTGTTCTTCCTCATTCTTTTAAGTGCAGTTGTACTCCATGGCAACTTGACAGGTCTGTTGTCGAGATAAACCGAAGCAGCTGGGACAGCTGCAGCAACAGACTCCAATTTACTATGTAGTTCAACCCACATATCTTGAACATTATTTTTACAACTATAATCCCAGTCAATATTATTCATACTAAAGTTAAATAACTCTTCTGAGGAAATCTTACCCCAAATAGGCTTTAAAATCTTTTGTTTGGGACTTTTGTTAGTATTGGGCGAAACAACCAGTTCGACAAGTATCCCAACATGATCACTTTTGCCAAGCGGAGAAACGATCTTACAACCGTTGACAAGAGCATCATTTGTATACAAAACCTGATCAAGAAGACTCTCCTGGAGAGTATCTTTCACAAGCCGTCTTCTGGTTGTTTCGTTAGTAAAGTACCACGTCAAACCACTGTCATTAAATAAATCAATATACTTTTGTTGAATCATTAAAACCTGATTCTTACTAGAAATACCACTATTTACACTACCAGTTTCCCATGATACATTAGGTAGGTTAAAATCTCCTATGATAATGGTTTCAAAAACATTCTTTTCACTAGATATGTTCTTGATGCAAGATAATAACATATTGTTCTGTTCTAAATTCAAAGAAGTAGACCTATAAATACAGCAAATACTAATCAATCCACCAGAGGTATTGACATTAATAGCTAAAGAGTCTGGTGCTTTTAAAAATGAGCTCACTAATGACGCATTACAACTGTTTTTAATATAAATAATAGAACCTCCACCTCCACTTATGTTGCTAGTGGAGTTATCGATTTTAAAATCTCTGTCTTTTCTAAACATACTAAAACCTTCAATAAAAATTTCAGCATCTAAAATATCACTATTAAAATGAGTTTCTGTAATGCAGATTACATGAATAGATTTATAAACTGATAGAATACATTTTAGTTCATCAATTTTATTAAATAGTCCATTAGCATTAGTATAAAAAATATTCATGGGCTGACTACATTCTTTGTTACTGCTATTTACTTCTTCTCCGCCTTCTTCTCTGTCTTTTTCTTCTCTGCTTCTTCCCGCCTCTTCTTCCTCTCTTCTCTGGCTAAAAAACGGATCTCTCGGTCTGCTCTGCAGAGATCCAGATTTATCCAGTATGATGACTCTTTCCAGCCCTTGCCATGGTTGGAATAATAGTTAACTGACTCCTGGTCAGCTGTCTGGATGATCAATGGCCGACAGGAGTCTGGCTTGTCTGAATCCACTTTACCTGCACGATGGCAACTGATAAAGTCACTTTTTTCAATCTTTAATGTCTCCTTGCAGAAATTCGAGTCCTCTTCCTGACGTAGCTTGGAGTTAGCTTTCTTGCTCTCTGGTACATTCAAAACACACAGATTGAGCTTCCTTAAATTCCGCTCATATGCATCAGTGTGCATCTTTGTCTGAACTTTACTGACAACACTTTGTGAAGCTTGCTGTATGCTCATTTCTTCAATAACTTTCTTTTGACTATTTGCAGTCACATCTGCCCAGGATTTGAAAGCCTGGTTCACTATTTTTGTGATTTCTTTTGGTTTTTCAGATGAATCATTAGAAGAACTGGTATGACTCACAGAATCTTCAACAATTCCTCTGATACACGGAGTTAGGGCCTCAAGTTCTTCTCTAATAACATTTCTCAGGGTCTTGGTTTCTTCACTGTCTGGATTTGTGGACTGGCTCCTCGTGCCCTTGATGTGGGGGGAGATAAAGCAATTTTGGCAGCGCCAGTTAGTCAAGCGGTCACCTTCTTCCTGCGTTAATCCTGTAAGCCCAACACAGCAGTAGTGCCAGTACATTTCGCAAGTTGCACATGCCAAAGAAAACTCCTCCTCAATATATTTTCTACATTCACAGCTGCGATCTTCTTCGTCGTCAATTTCACCATTATCTGTTGTCCCACCGATCTTTTCTGGACTTCTCTTGACATTTCTGGATCGTGTACTCTTTCCGCGTGTCATACCTCAAATTATTTGTTATATAGTAGTGTTGAAAGTATTAAAACGAATCAATTTATTTTAAAGCTGATATATATGTGCAAATTTTGTAAAAATCCCAACATGACTATTTTTTGTTCCTGTCATCTAATTGAATTAGAATAATTTGAACTGAAAATAAACATGCTGAACGACTTCTGATGAGTCTTAATAGAAATAAAAATGTGTAAAGGGAGTAGAAGGGGCAGCAGTTGTACTTTCCAGCACTTTGACCCGAATGTAAGCCATCGTAATGATAATTTTATTTAAATACTCATATCCAGACAGGTGCCAACCTTAAAACTAACGGCTGTTCAAACTTATATAAGTACCAACAAGAATTTTGCCGCACTTACGAACGAATCATAAAAAAGGAGGTTTTATTTCCATGAACTGTCTGTTGATCAAGTGGCTTATCTTTTTAAAAGCCCCATATTATGCGAACCCAATATTTCCTTGAGTGATGTTCTTCTTTCGGGAAAATCATAGGGATAATAATTCTCTGAAATTTCAATAGTTAATAAAAATCATAGAAATAGATTCCTGTTTTCAGAAAACAGTGTTTTCTATTCTTATTTCCCATAAGGTTCATCCAACTGGAAGACTCTTATCTTACAAATGAGAGGACTAATCACAGAGGAGGAAGCAAAGAACATGACATACCCTCACAGCAAGGAGTACTGGGACGATGGAGGCACAGTTTATTACTACAGAAAACCAGAGGTGGGTAAAAGTTTACCGAGAGTGTAAAATGGAGAGTTCAGAAGTTGAAAGTTGTTACAAGCCGCTGTTTATTTTGTGTATCATGAAGTGATTTGAATGATCCAGGATTTTAGATGTCTGGAGACTTGACATTTTCATATTTATCAGAGGAATCGTAAAAGAATGGTCAGGACGATAAACGATGAATATTACAAGATAACGTTTGTAAGGGATCCTTTATCACGACTACTCTCAGGATATAGAGACAAATTCACAGGTTCTGGAAAAGTTTATGTTTGAGGATTTGGAATAATTAGTTAAACAAACTGAATTAAATTACTTAAACTAATCCATCAAATTATTTACCAACGATACATTGCATTAGTTGTGGTCCACTAAACTTTACATTATATGGATTATATTGTAGGAACCTCGGAAGATCACTCGTTTAAAGTGTACAGAACTAAAAGAGCAATAGAGATGTGCTCGTGTGTTGAGGAATTAATGGCGATACGACCTGACGGTGACATTGTGCCAAAAGAAGTATGTTTTATTTTTTCCTTTTCACCCTTTTGAAAAAAGGCAATAGTGAAAGGTTACGAATGGACGTTTTTGCAGAAAAACGTGGATTTTGGAGATTGCAGTAGGTGGGTCTGAATATGTCGTCGCGTCAGTCCTTCCTTACTTCCGTTAGTAACCATGCAACGAAAAAGTTGCGCGCGCGAGGATTGCTTGCGGAGATGTGATGTATAGATAGCCTGTGATCCATGAATGCGCGGCGCAACTGTGTTTTAATGTATACGATGTAATGTATAATATTAGGTTATAAGCCCAATTTGTACGTGGCACGCGTAGTGTATTGATGTGTACACGAGTATTCAGTATAGTTACCTTTGCTTACAATTTAAGTACTTTGCTTTACAAGTTAAGTTCTTTGGCAATTGAACTGAATTTCAAGTGTTTCCTGTACTTAATGCATAATTTATCAATATTATTATCATGAAGCACTGAAGTGAGCTGATTGGAGCTTATACTTAAATTTATAGTAAATGTGAAATGGAAATCTAGCGTCCGCCAAAACGAAACAACGGGCGCAATTCTTGTTCTTAAAGCAGTTCTTAAATAATATCTATAGTGCTGAAGATTTTATACGAGTAAAAGTAAATTTGTAAAGTAAGTTGACCAGTAACAGATGTTCATTGCAGATATACTCCTTTATGGAGCAGGAAGTGGAGCACCATTGTAAAAAAGGTGAAGAATTCGTCACCCTCGGTATATTTTTCTTGATCGCCATATTCATGCCTCAAGATTTCAAGGGTGATGTGCTGGTAAGTAATGAATAATGTAGCTCAATTAACATACTATCCATAGACAATAGATATTGTTGGGGATTGTACATTTTTGGAATCGAAGCAGCAGTTTCTATATCACTTATCAGTATTGAATTTTAAACGAGTTTGGCGGGTATTTGCACCAATTTTCCACGGGAAATTAAAATTGTTGCTTTTTTTCAGAAAGATCTGATAGTCAATACTCATTTCAATGACATGCTTAGTATGTGTGACCATTGCAGGATAAAGTATGTATCAAAGCTGTAACTGAAAGTAATTTGCTCATTTTATTTAAACACAGAGAGCAGCCTTAAATAATCTACCGATTTTCTAGTGAAATAATTAGTGCTGTATTTAGCTTACTGCCTTACCTGGCAGAGGCTGTAGAATTGGGACTGAATATGAAATATGTCAGCTTGTTAGAATATTAAAAAAACACTATACAATTTCAGTTACGACTTTATAGGTACTGTTGAAACAATGGACAGCGACTTTGAATTTCTGAAGAATAAACTAGGGATAGAGTACGATTTACTGCAAATAGCGAGTACACAGACAGGTAATTCACGTCCTTTGTTATTCCTGGCAAGCCTCAATATGTAAAGAGGGACAATTTGGCATCTAGGCACCAGACATGCTAAAAGCTGGTCAATAGCAATTAGCAAGCTAATAACCATTAACCATCTGTAATGAAAGCTGATGAATATGAACAAGCTTTGACTGGCTGGTGGTACTTTTAAAAGTTTCTACTCGGGCGAAAAACTGAAAAAGTGAATCAAAAAGTTAACAAACAGCTATTATTCCTCATTTGACTATTTTCATTGTAAGAGGTAATTATCAAGTTGAAGTTCAAAATAACACACTCAGGGGTAATGAGTAAAGGAGAAGTTCAAACCATGTGGCAAAACCTCCCGTATATCCTCAAACAGTATGTTTACATGTGGTTGGGTAATGATGCAACAGCATTTGGATACATTGGTTATGATGTTGATATAGATAAGAAGCTACTTCCCAGGCATTATGAAAGGCGTACTAATTGCAACAACTTTTTTAATGAATAGCATTTTCATTATTATTATGATTATACTAGTCTTTTTAAGTTTTTGGGCTTAGTTTTGATTTGCTTTTCAAAACCAGTTTTATATCTACAGGAAACGGGGTTTTTATCTATTCATTTCGTACAGTGTTTTGGATTTTTACACTTTACAGTAGTTAAAAATTTTGTTTATGCAGTCATTTATGGACCAATTTCATTGAACCAATCTCCTGTTCTAATTTAAGGAGATCAAGACGACCCAGTTCAATGTATGTATTGCAAACCTGAAACCAGAACTGCAGTTTAGTGAAGTCAATCCTGATCAAAATAATCAATCCCGGAGTCCCGAAAATCAGGAAATAAAACCGGGAATTTCCCAGGATTCCCCAAAAATCGGGATTGCATAAAGCAAATGGAGCTCATTTTGAAGTCCCGTTTTGTGTTATAAAGTGTACAAATGTTTTGGTAATTATCATTTTTGCTTTGAACTTTAGCTCCATGGGTTACCACAAAATAGCTCTGAGCATAGCAAAGGAGAAATTATTTGCTATAATTACCAACCATTGGCAATCAGTTATAATCATAATATTTATAGTGAAATTTAAAGTTGGGTCATATCATAAACATGATGTTTCATTACAGAAAATGGGACCTCATATAAAGATGAGCACCATTTGCTTTCGGGAATCCCGATTTTCAGGAAATCGCGGGATTTTTTGGTCGGGATTCTAGAATCCCGGGATTAAATATCTTGATCGTGATTGACTTCACTATTTGAAATCCTAACCCTCAAATCTGATCAGTGATCCTAACCAGTAACTCTAAACGGCTAAACCCTAATATGACCCAATCCCTAACAAAAACATAATATAATAAAACAAAAGTTAATAAAACAAAAGTTAAATTTATTACCAATTATAGTGAAACAAATTTAAAATTTTATCCTTTATTTTACAATCATAATATAATAATATTTATAAGCCTCCGTTTTGAAAGTTTTAAATTTTAATACATTCACATTTCTGTTTAAAATTCAATTTTATGTACAAGTCAATAACTGGCCGCCAAAGCCGCGCATTCTTGAAAACAGGATTAACTTGATTATAGTTATACGACTATGTAAATTTAAAACTATCCGTGGTTTTTTCTTTTAAATAAATAAATTATAATTTTACCTAAGTCCAAAGCCAGCTTTGAAAAATTTACTATTAAATCATAATATATCGTCAACTTTAAATATTTACAATGCAACAATTCATTAATCTGTAAATACGCGTACTCCAGCCCCTAAACGCATAAATTGTTATGCGGCGCGGCTCAAGCCGCGCACGCACGTATTATTTTATACTGTTTGCTTTCTAATAAATATCGTGCCAATGTGTACGTCTAAATTGTAGACGTTCATGTTTTGTGTAAAGTGAATCCAATTGGGACTAGTGACAAGGATAAGGACCCAAGTGCCTGTACGGCTTTTTCGGACCCCTGTGGACCACTACTCTTGAAATCACTCTACAACATTGAACATCTTATATTATTCAATCAATACTTATCATAAATTCTAATATTGGAAACACTGCGCAAAATGGATGTCTTGAACTATAACTTTGTTGTCACTGATAATCTATTTCAAAGTTGAATTTTAGTTAAGTATGAAATTCCACCACATCATAGTTAGGGTAAAATATTATTCTTAAATTATAAAATTGGAAAATTGAGTAGATTGCTCTATGACTTAAAATTTAAAATTTTAGCAAAAGCTATCTAATTTTTAAACAGTTGATTACAGTTTATATTATGACAGTACAGGCATGAACATTTTTATTGTGACTGGTAAAAAGACCCAGTTGCTGTAAGGGCTTTACCGAACCCCTGGGGACCACTGCAGTATGATAAGATCAGGCCACATGTTTCTATGTAGAGCAATTTTGAATTTATTTATTTCAGAGCTATGGTTACATGATGTAGCTGGTAGTCATGTTTGAAGGTCACTTGATCCTTGTATGGCGTATGCTAATTATCCATCCAAATGCTTAGCGATGTGAGTAAATCACGCCATTCTACGATACATATAAGGTTAAACCATCAATTCGTTTTTTACCACAGAAACTGTACGGCGCTAAGGTTTGTTCTAACCAGAGCCCTCTCGCTTGCAGTAGCGCGTTGTCATACGTTGTATGACCCGCCGCGCACGAAGTGCGCGGCTCCCCATGTAGCGTCGAAGACGCTACACTATAGTGAAGCGACCGTGGGGGTCACCACGTGATACAAGTAGCGCGTATACACATGGCTATGTGAACGCTAAGGTCAACAATTATATTTTGAAAATCCTAACCCTTAATTGACTATGTCAAGCGATAATTATGGAACTAATTTTTTAAAACTGGGGTCACGATTGGAATTGGAACAGTTTTTGCCAATATTTTGCTAGGATATCATTTTAACCTTGATTCACAATGTCAATCCTTTAATTGACGATGTCAATTCATCGCAGCTCGGCGCGACACAGTAGCGCATTTCGCCGATCTAGAGGCTGTGAGAAGCCTCATTGAGTGCGCGGCGCGGCACAGTAACGCATCGCGCTACAATCAATCCTTTGCATCTCGCCGATCTGCATACGAGAAAATGCACGGCGCGACCCAGTAGTGCATCGCGCTACCAATTTTAACCTTATGTCATTGGAGTGATTTGGAATCAGTGTCCGAAAATAAATCAATTTAAATTGGTTTCAACTGTTGGGAACTTTTTTGTTTTACATTTAAGAAAAATCTCTAAGATCGAGTTTTTATATTCGAATCATTTTGCACGCTCGTTGATTGTTGAATGTTTATACACAGGGGGGGGGGGGGGGGGGGGGGGGGGGGGGGGGGGGGCTGAAACCAGGTTTTCGATCAAATGCTGCCATTTGTAGCCAAACGTCGCCAACAGTTGCTCTCGTCCAATGAAATCGCTGCATTTTGCAAGTCAGTATGCATAATTGAATTACATATATTCATATGCGGAGCTTGGCTTACATAATGCAGCAATTTCATTGGACGAGAGCAACTTTTGGCGACGCGTTTGACTACACATGGCATTGTATCACGTGGTGACCCCCACGGTCGCTTCACTACAGGGGGAGCCGCGCGCACTTCGTGCGCGGCGGGTCATACAACGTATGACAAAGTTACTCATGCTTTAGAGTTTAAACTCAAAATTAAAAACCAATTTTGCAATTGTAATTATTTTAAGTGAAACAAAAAAATTTAAAACAAAAATTGCAATTTTATTAATTTTCTTATTTTGAAATAATTGCCATTAACAAATATATATATTGTATTAAGTCATTTAAACAATTTAATAATATATTCATTATTCAATAAAATAAAATTTTTCAATTGACAGAACACAATTGACAGATAACGAAAATGGTCCCTTTCTATCAACATTATTTGAAATATCAAAAATGTAATATTCACATATACATTTACTCCATCATCAATAACAGGGAAAGTGGAAAGGAATTATTAAATTAGACTAAATTAAGAATAATTACATAAACATCATCACCATTGTCAGACTTTATTATGAGACTTCTGATAGCTATCAGAAGTCCCCTCTATATAGAGGGCCGGTATCGTCAGAATAAACTTATTGATCGAACATTATTGATTATTATAATATATATATGTTATGACGATGAATTGTGAACTTCGATTAATTTACATTTATTTGGTATTATTTGTATAATCTCTATCAGGGGGTACAGAGGTACCAGAACTCTTCCACCCACGGCAACAGGTGATTTGGACCTTAACCTGATCAACACTCCTAAACCCTAAAAGGTCATGGAGTGCTTGTTGGATGGGGCTCAAACTGCTTTTTGTTGTGATGTGAATTTGTTATATAATATTATTACAAAGGGTTTTATTTTTTACCTCAGTTTTTAAAATGTGTTCAATTTTTAAAGAATTTCTATATAGGGTCATTGCTATATCATGTGTATATTGTTTGAATTTCTATATTTATTTGGTCTCCAATTATTGAACTACGGGAGCTGGTTGCCTCAACATCTGGCATGACTGAATGGTCGAGCCGTGATTAATAAAAGGAAATATGACTTTTAATTTATAACCAAATAACTGAATAATCGTTTAAATTAATAAGCATTAAAACACAAACCATCACGTGCCGTTTAGTAGTAGGGTGCGACTGACTAGGACAACTGGGCCAATCGGTGAAAAGGCGTTCAAGAAAGTTAATATTGGCACTTACCTGGGAACCCCAGGCTATTACCTTGGCCCTGTGTTGTTCAATATCTACATCCGCTCCATTTATTCTTCTGTAAAATCAAAGCAATTTCTGATCCATGGCTATGCTGATGATCATCAGATTTACAAAACATACTTCTTTTCTCTAGCATTTGATTGATTTTGCATTTACATAGGTAAAATGAACTTGTCATGTCTAATTTTCAATTAAACTAAGCTCAGTTAATGTAAGAGCCGCTTTAGAAAGCACTGGAGTTTATCTCCAGGATTAAATTATATCGAGTTATATGATTTAGCTATAAGGCGGTTTATAAAAGTTGTATTTATTTATTATTATTATATTTTCGTCTGCTACAGAATATGAGGTCCTTAGCGAAGACCTGCCTTCCTGCTTTCAAGAAATTGAGAGCTGGATGACAGATCACTTCCTTCTACTGAATCCTACAAAAACGGAGATTATAGTTTTTGGTTCAAAACGTTTATTGTCGGAATTAGAAATTGGTGGTGTCTTCCTTAAACCTTCTGTCTGTATAAGACTCGTTAATGTTACTAAAAACCTTGGCTTTACATTGGATTCCTCACTGTCTCTAAATCCTCAAATAAAGAAGCTCAAAGCTGCAAACTGCCACAAGATGCGAAACATTTCAAAGATGAAACCATTCCTCTCTGAAGCCCAAATGCAAATCATCGTACAATCTCTTGTTATTAGTTCCCTTGACTACTGCAATGTACTTTACTTTGGAACGAATCATTCTGTTTTGAAACAGCTACAATCTCTGCAAAACAGAGCATGCCGCTTAGTTAAAGGTCTAAAGAGGAGAGAAGAAGTTGAGCCCTACTTAAAAGAACTTCATTGGCTCAAGGTACAAGAACGTATTGAATTTAAAATACTCCTGCTAACTTTCAAACTGCTCCATGGGCTAGCACCTTCATACCTGTCAAACCTTGTCAAGTACAATTCCAGTGGTGGCAGAGATGTGTCTCTTCATTGCCCCATAAACAGTCCACCCAGAGCCTTCTCTTCATCTGCTCCAAGATTATGGAACAATCTTCCTCAAGAAATCAGGAAATGTGTAAACATCAAGGACTTTAAGGGAAAACTTAAAGCTCACCTGTTTAGAAAGTCCTTTGATTTGTACTGAGTAACTTATCCATTATAGAAGGTTTTAAAAAACAATTTACATCTATAGCAGGTCATTTTTACGCTTTAAATTAAATTATTTTAGGCTTTTAATTTTCAAGGATTTTTGGGCAACATTTAAGATAATAATCTTTTTTGCGTTTCATTGTGTCTGCCATCAAAATTGTATTGTAGGTCAGAAGAGGAGGCTCTATCCTGGGACACCAACATTTTTTGGGTTGGCACCCGGGAGAAAGCTACCTTATTCTTTGTATTTTGTCTCAAGTACTAGAGCATTTTTTTCCTCTCTTTATTTCACCGTCTCTACTTTTATGTTGCCCAGATTGTTTGGTATGACTGTATTGGATCTTCAGATATAATTTTTATCGTCAGTTACTGTTCTGCAGTAATCTCTTTCTATCAATTTTTATTGTATATTGGAGTATTCAGATTGTTTGTATATTTGGAGTCTATAGAATTTCTATAGAATTTTTATAGAATTTTTAATATTTTAGGGAATTTCATTTTTATTATCCTGATTTTTACATTTGATAGGCTGATGAGTTTCATACTGTGATTTCTTGCAGTCATCATCCTTTCCTCAAGTCCTCTGTTAGAAAACCTGCTAAGCCTGCTTGTTAGGTGCATCTGCCTTATTTAGTCACGATTTTATTAACAGTTTTTAACGTCTGTTTTCTGAACAGTTTCTTGTTTCACCTAAGGCAAAGATGCACACTCTCGTTAACTTAAGTATCATTTACAGCTGAGCATAAGGGTTAAATTTAAATTATTTAACCTTTTGGTGCTGTATAAAAATAACATTAATTTATTATTATTTATTATTACTACTACTACTACTATGTCGGAACTAAATCTGATCTACGCCAGATAACCCCCTCCATATATCCCTGTCCTGCATTAGGGTACGTATTTCATCTTTAGAGTTTGTCCCAACTTCCTTCAGTAACATAGACAAGTAGCTTTGTCTCATAAACATAGAGATTAGAGTAGAGAGATTCGGCGGAATGACAGGCTGAGCGCGCGCCACCCAGTAATAATGGCACTCGAGTCGTTGATCTTGGCATTTTGAGCTGCCTTCATTTAGCTTCTGTCGAATGAAATTATCATTAATTCAAATTGAGGCAATCAGCCGATGCGCGGCTTTTATGGTTATCTATGATGTGTATAATTTGTAATAAATATCGAAAATTCAAATTTATATTCTTTAAAATTTGTATTCCTAATTTGTTTTCCATCTTCTTGCCTCTCAACATTACGAATCTCACATGCCTTATCATGTTACATTATCTTTCACTCTTCTTTCTAGCCATAAGATCCGCTAGTCTGTTAACAAACCGCTTGCAACCTTTAGACATGCCTCTAGTTGTGAGAAATACAGCCGGGGTGAAGGTAACCTTCTCCACAATGTGTGTGTTAAATACAATTTCAGCTTTGATTTGCAATTCGTGAATAACTCATTGATTCTTTGTAGCTGCTTGATAATGTCAGCTTTACAGCATACCTCCAATACCGCTCCCCAGCAGATTTTTACATTCAGTAACAGAACTGCAGAACAATGTGTTAAATATTGCCAGGCAATTAAAATTCTGTTCAAAGGGTTCTGTTGTTTCAGTCACTGAGTAAATAATATTTTCTGTTGAAATGACTTCCTATTATCACTCATTCGAGGAATATACAAAATTAGATAAAATCATAACAAAGGGAGCTCTAGCTACTCAGATGACTGAGATATCAAGGAACTGAACAGTACCTGCACTTTGAGAATCGTGAAGAAAGCCTGATTACCGTGTTGTAGCACGCTATCACATGATTACCTAACTCCGGAACGGATTATAAATACGTTTTGTGTCATTTTTCAAGATCATATTCTACATTTAATAAAAAATTACATTGCAATGCAATGCGTTCCATTTTAAGACATTGCAATGTCTTAAAATGGAATTTCTTGCATATTCGCATACAAAAGTACAGGCAATTCAATGTTGATTGAATTGTGTGTGGAGTAAGAGTTGAATTTTAAAATGGTGACGGAATTCTCGAATGAGCAGTAACAAAATACCATTTGCAAAGTTATTGGTCTCAAATATGAATCATGGCTATGCTATAAGACCCAATGTGTCGTGTGTACTGACTTTTGCCCCCCCCCCCCCGGCCCCCAGTATTCTTTGTTGAAAACATATACAACTTTAGGAAATACAACTTAAAGAACTGTAAATGTTGTTATTTAAAATTTGTCTCTAGGTGCAAATGACCAGTAAGAATGTCAATATTGTATCCAAATTATACAACAGACAGCTTGGTGGAAGGGTTAGTCATAATTTCATTTTATCAGTAATAACTTTTATATCCTGTGCTTTTTTATCTCTTTTGTTGAATCCCTGCTAACTGATGACTGTACGTGAAATAATTGATCACAGGTATTCAAAGATAATCATGTATATTGATGATCAGATGATAATCAGATGATAATGAATAATTAATCACCTGATAATGAATAATTTATCACCTGATAATAACTATAAAACCCTTTAATCCAGGTGACTGGAGGATCAGGTCCCCCAGAGAGAGAAGTGAGGTTGTGTGAACCACGGAAACCTTGGTACTACTTCCCCTTGAAGAGCATTATAGACACCCATCAGGCTCTGCTGAAGGGACATGTACTGCTGGGGTTCCTCAAGGATGGTATTCATCTCATTTCGTATCTCTGCCAGGTAATCATTGATGTTTTAAATTATATTGTTTGCCATGTTTTTATAGAGTTCGTAATTTGTAGGTTTTTTATATGTAATTTGTAGTTTTTTTTAGAAGTAAGTGGAATTATGACACCTCGAAGCATGGTTTGAATTTTCTCTCTATGAGAGAATAAATAATTTCTTATTCTTTTCCATGGCCATGATGGTTCTGATGCCCATGGTTCTAGTTAAAGGTAACCGTTCCCAAACATCCTCAGGTAGAACCAAGTGAAGTAGATATTTTACATTCTCTTTACACTTACACTCTCTACATCTGGAGATTTGATCTCGGTAAGATTTAACTTTCGAACGTCATGCTTGTTGTGTTGTAATGAGTCAAATTCAAGTGTGTTTATATTTTACAACGTAAGAATATCTGTAATATAGTGACCTAGTCTTAATATATACGGAGAGGGTTCGGTCGGGAGGTACTATTTCACTGAGTGTATTAAGTGCTGCAGTCAACAAAAAACAAAAAGCTGGGGGATGGAATGTTTACATTTGTGCATTTAAATAGGATTTAAACGAAAGAGCACAGGCCTCTTTAAAGGCCATACTTTCAATAGATTATATCAGTTTGAGTATCTAAATTTCTAAAACCAACGTTATTTCTGAAAGATATTGTATCTCTACAGGAAGCCCATTGCAAAAGCTGTGGACGTATCCCCTGTTTGTGGGCGAGACTATCACCTCTGATTTACAATTAGTCATATGTGAAGCTGCTGAGTAAGATACTTTATAATTATACTGCTTTTAAATTGGCATGTTAATTAATTAATTAGTTAATTAATTAATTGGCATGTTCTGCTTCCGCTATAATACATATCATTACTTTTCATCATTCGTCTGAAATATGTCTATTAGAGATGAGATGTTTCGAGTGAACTGTAAAATTTTCTTAGAAAGTTCTAGAACAAGTTGCATCTCAGGAATGACAGACTAGTAGTCCACGGAGCTGAAGTGAGACTTGAAGAGATCTCAAGTTCTCGACAATGTTATGTGTCTATCTTCCCTTCCCCTGACCGTATTTTGCGTACTCAGCACGACTTACAGAGTGACGCCTACTTTGTTCACTTCAAATACGACATGCAGCCCCCTTACCCTCCCTTCTCTCCTCTGTTAAGGTAAGACATGCAGCCCCCCTACCCTCCCTTCTCTCCTCTGTTAAGGTAAGACATGCAGCCCCCTTACCCTCCCTTCTCTCCTCTGTTAAGGTAAGACATGCAGCCCCCTTACCCTCCCTTCTCTCCTCTGTTGAGGTAAGACATGCAGCCCCCTTACCCTCCCTTCTCTCCTCTGTTGAGGTAAGACATGCAGCCCCCTTACCCTCCCTTCTCTCCTCTGTTAAGGTAAGACTCGTCAGTACAGTTTTTAGGACGGTGTTATGTCGATAATCGTGCACATACATACCTCTGAATTAACAAATTTTGACTCTAACTCATATAACCCACTAAAACCTCAGCCTGAAGCTAAAAGACTCCGTGATATGCAACACGGGAGACAGTATAACAGTGATGACAGTACAAACCCACGGCGCGCAGTGCACCCCCGACAGCAACGTGGCGCTTTCAGTTCCCCCCTCTCCTGCACCAAGCAGTACTGCTAGTCACTCTAGTGAGGGAGAGTCTGATATCTCTGATATGATGCAGCCTGACAGCAAGAAAGCTAAATATGTCTGCAGGTTTGGTATTGTAATAATTCTGTTGAAGTTTTAACTGATTATTATAATCAATACGAAATTGATGGATGCTGGAGGAAATGATGTGGAAATGACTGTTGGTAGGTAATATTGCTTTGTGGCAAAATTTCGATCATCATCTTAAAACGCAGTGCATTATCGTATCCATGTTATCGTGTATTAAAGTAGATTAATCAACAAAGAAATTATCAAACGTGGACGTAGAAAATAACACAACACAGCGATTACCCGCTAAAGATTGTACTATAACAAACACTATCAAAATTACAGTCAATTTATTTACTCTTTGAAATTATTTACTCTTTGTTGCATAAAATGATAAGATTACAATTTGTTGGCCAGAACCAAGACTAGGTTTTAATAATTGTGACTAAGAAGCTACTTAAATCTAGAATATTCATGCTGTGCCTAACAAGATTGTCGACAAGGTATTTAGGTATTCAAGTTATGATGAGCTGATGTTAAATATGAAATTGACAAGTCAGTTGGTAATGGTATTAATCTGCAGTCACCTGCACCCAAAGATAATCCAGTGTAGAATCTTAAGATTGATGGTGATCATGTAGACATAAAAACGAGGTATCTCGAGGCGATCCGCTTGTGACTCGACTAGTATAAAACTTATTAAAATAATACATGAATCTATTACATTTATTGGTGTGAGACAAGTTCTACTTCTTTGTGGATGGCCGTAAAACGCCGAAACCAAACTTTTAGTCGAGTCACAAGCGCAAAAGGGTCGCCTCGAGATACGTCGTTTTTATGTCTTCATGATCACCATCAATCTTAGGTGTTTGAGTTCGTATTTCGCAGCTTTTAAGTTTAATAGCATTCTTCCCTGAGCAACATAACTGGAAATAGATTGCAAATGTAGGTACAAAGTCTTAACATATTCGACAATTAGGATTAACAAACACTGCACTTTCACAGATCCCTTTATAAGAATTTTACACATATCACCACTCGTTCAACAGCCGATGAATGACGAGACTTTAAAGTTAAGAGAAATAAGCAGCGTTATATTATCACACCTCCATGTTAAAAAATCATCTTAAATTCAGAATTAGTAGATCTTGAATTTATAAAGTCAGTCATTATAGTCTAAACATTTTATTCACCACCATTTTGACGATCAGTATGAATCATTCCAAACATCTACATGTTATTCTGAACTAATCCTGTTTATAAAATCCCGTTTTTCGATACCAAATTCTCGTCCCTACTCCAAACACACTGGTTACAAACCGGTTAATTTATTGTAGATATCATTCCCAATCAGGCGGTACCCCGGTCGGTACCACGGCCGTGGCTGGTACCACGGCCGGTACCACGACCGTGGCCGGTAACACGGCCGGTACCACACGGCCGGTACCACACGGCCGGTACCACACGGCCGGTACCACACGGCCGGTACCACACGGCCGGTACCTCGGCCGGTACCACACGGCCGGTACCTCGGCCGGTACCACGGCCTGAATGCTCTGCTAGATGTATACACTATACAGGGATGCTAGATGTATACACTATACAGTATACAATACATCCAGTACAGGTCTACTTGTGTACATTAGCTGGTAGTCTGTTACACACTGCTGGTGTGACTCATGCTGTGATCACACTAATTACTTAATTACACTAATTGTTGTAATTATATAATGACTGAAACGGTGCATTATAACTGCTATAATTACACTGTCTCTAGTAATGTATCACATGTAATAAATACAGTGAAGTAATAGTGTACTTTTCAAATGATGTTGTATTTCAGGCACTGTATTATTAGTGACTGTAAGATTGTACTAAGTTAGATCTGCGTGTGTGTGAGATAACACCTTATTTTACTGTATTATATATTGTGATACGTATAACTCTGTACTATGTGTATAATGTATTATGTGCTATGTGTATAATGTATATCTGTGTTACTGTGTTATAACATGTATTATGTATATAATAATGTATTATAATGTATCTGGGTATGATAATTATTGAAAGTTTACACTTTACACACGAAGAGAGCGTTACATAACCTCCCCAACCGTAAAGAACCACAACCAACCGGCAACCATCCAATTAAATCTTTACATAATACCACGTGACGCAATATTTCCTGAACATCACGTGACCTAGCACGTGACCTAGCACGTGTCCTAGCACGTGTCCTAGCAACCAACCATTAACCAATGGTTATGCTGTATCGGATCACGTGACTGTGGATTTGTTATCTGGTTGGTGGCTGATAACGCGCACAGTAGTGTTCAGCTAACATACGCAATTACACACGCTATGTGTAATGCAAAGGCTGCATGAAATGTACTGTGTGATATATATGATATGTAATCATTCCACTGTAATTTTAGCAACCAATTATATTGCATTATTGATATTTGCACGGTGAACATTGAACTTTTACGACTACATATCATGACATTAACTAAAGTAGTGTTTTTCATTATTATCTTGAAAACGTTCGTAAGTTCGGTGACATTTGAAGTATTTTACTTCTGATAACAAAAAAATATTCCGAAACGTCTCATGCTGCAGTCTAGAAATATTTGTTTTGTGTGTAGAACTGTAAAGGGGGGAAAACTTGGAATTTTAAGCCCAGAGGTTTTAAATGCATTGATCTCAAATTCCCACGAATCGCTCAAACGGGAGAATTTCTTTAATTAATCAAACAATTATCCTATTGCCTAATTAGTTACTCAATTTCAGCTGTCCAGCGCTGCGGAGTTCTGAACACTTATCCACCTGTGTAGTAGGAAGGATGGACACGGTCCACGTGGCCACAGAGTGTGATCTCTTCTCTCCCATCTTACAACAGAGGAGGAAACGTTTCCGGTCCAAAAGGAGACTTGCCTCGCAGTCTCCGAAAATAATGGGCGACAAGAAATCTAATCAGGTGAGAAGAACTTGTTTCATGATGTTTTGTGTGTTTGTTTGGCGAAAGAGGTCACGAAGTATACGCGACTATGGTTATGCTTCATGCTTTCTGTTGTTTTAAATTTTTTGTTCGCGTGAAACTGTTGTATATTGATGTTATGCTATACGTTATTCACTCCTCCCTACCCCACCCCACCCCTCCGCCTAATTCCTTCCCGGATCTCGTTAATTAAAGCTAACTGAAAAATGGATCGATCATCTAGTCAGATTGGACACGTGTCTACAAATTATAATTAAAGTTAGAATCAAGTTTACACAACATAATAATAATCGGGATTTGTCGGGCATGTTGGAGGAGAGTGAGGAGCTGTTGGGAAATCCTTCCGCTGCTGTTGATAAAGTTGGGTTTTGAGAACTCGTGGTTCATGCGCTGCCCCGGTCGTTTTATTTGGTGTAGTGTAGTGTTTGAAGACTGTACAAACAGATACAGAGAAAGAGACGGCTGTCGAGGAGGTTGGTATCATTATGCATGGGGTTATATTGGCAAATCTCAGCGTCTTACCCATACTAAAATATGCGCCTACTATTGAGTTAAAGACATGAAGTACAGATCTGGCGGTACCAAATGGTATAAAGAATGCCAAGTATGTGAAATATAACGAAGAGAAAGTACCGGCTCTTACCTAAAACCTAACCAGTGTTTCAGCAGCAATGACAGTGAAGTCTGATCTGTACACCTACAGTACAGTATGTACAGTATGTACAGTATGTACGGTATGTACGGTATGTACGGTATATTATGTACGGTATGTACGGTATGTACAGTATGTACAGTATGTACAGTATATACAGTATGTACAGTATGTACAGTATGTACGGTATAGTATGTACAGTATGTACAGTATGTACAGTATGTACGGTATATACAGTATGTACAGTATGTACAGTATGTACGGTATGTACGGTATGTACGGTATATTATGTACGGTATGTACGGTATGTACAGTATGTACAGTATGTACAGTATATACAGTATGTACAGTATGTACAGTATGTACGGTATAGTATGTACAGTATGTACAGTATGTACAGTATGTACGGTATGTACAGTATGTACGGTATGTACAGTATGTACAGTATGTACAGTATGTACGGTATAGTATGTACGGTATGTACAGTATGTACAGTATGTACAGTATGTACAGTATGTACAGTATGTACAGTATGTACAGTATGTACAGTATGTACGGTATAGTACATGTACAGTATGTACAGTATGTACGGTTTGTACAGTATGTACGGTATAGTATGTACTGTATGTACGGTGGCTGTGAGGGACACACTATTCTCAGAAGAGTTGGGTGAAGAACAGTGGGGCGGGAACTAGGGGAGGGAGGCTATGTGAGGACAGGGTTCTCAACTGTCGTCTTGGTGATCAAACATATCACCGAGTTCCTGGGTAAAGATGAGGAAGATACTCCAGATGGAGATGATGAGAGAAGGAGAGTTCAAAATCACGGATCTTTGTGGGGAGTGCCTCTGTAGTGACATGAACTGCAACCACAGTTATAAATGTAACAACTACTGGTCCCAGTGCAGTGTGGTATGTGGTATTACAGGAGCCTAGCAGTTATGTGAGATATGCTAAGAATGGTGCTGTCTTAGTGCTACTTGCTCTAAACACGAGGACTTTGCTCTTAACAAATATAACAGTTGTGACAGTAACTGTTCTGTCAAATTGAAAGTAATGTTGAGAGTTTGATCTTCTTTATTGTTCATCAACGCAAAGTAACCCTGATACCAGATTAACAGATTTTCAAAATCTAGAGCCTTGTGAATATTATTCAATATTTTATGGATCACTTCAGAGTTTTAATAGAAAAGAAATAGGAAGTATTCGAAAGTTGGTGTATTCCGTCAATCTGTAACAATTCCGTGATATTTGCCTGAGATTAATTCCCCCTAATCCGCCCTTGTGACGGACTTATACCCTAAACTTATGTATCTACCTCTATTTGAGGAAGGAATGTGTCAGCAAGATACTTCTAAGGGAGGTTAATATGGAGTTGTTTATGGGGTGACCGGTATCAAACATCGGATCACCTCGTAAGATTTGATTATCAGACGTATTGTCATAGTACAAGTAGGAAAGTGTCGGAGGAGCAGGCAGCGGTATGTGATTGTGACACATGATCACCGGAAGAAAACTCAAAAGTTTGGTTTTTTCGCCGACTTTTAACAAAAAGCTGGCCAAAAGTGGTATACTTGTGTGCACACGCGAAAGCTTATTTTGTTGACCATGCAACGCGAAAATTCAAAGCGCGCAACGCGCGCACGTACCGGACCATGCAATATAAGAATGCGCTTAATTTATGAAGGAGTAGGTGTTTTCCAACAAGGGGTCGTTCACATATTACGTAATCAATATTTTGGCAATTTTTACCCCCCCCCCCCCTCCGTAATCAACCGTAATCAAGACCGAACCCCCCCCTATATTACGTAATCAATGTTTGACCCCCCCATTAACAGCTATCACAACAGATTAATGAATGAAATATCAAATAATCGCAAAGCACTTACTAAACGAAAATTGGTTTAAAAAAACGAAAATGTTGGTTACATAATTAACGGAAATTGTCCAATTGGTATTTCGAAAATCGGTAAAAAATTAAAATTTTGATTACGTAATCAACGACCAAACCCCCCCCCCCCCGTAATCAACCGTAAGCATTTGAAAACCCCCCTTCGGCTGATTACGTAATATGTGAACGACCCCCAATGGGATTGAAATTTGAAATCATTTGTTGTGAAGGTTAGCTGACATTGAAAGAAATAGACAAGTCATCAGTGATGTTTTGCAGGTGCAGTCGCTCTAAATAAACAAGTCACAGATTACTGGGGACACAATGAGAGTCTCCACTCACTGTAAAATCACATGAAAATTAAATGTAGCCAGTAGAACAATTACGAATCTCCTAAATTTTAATATAAGAAAAAAAACTGAAACGGGCAGATACACAATCAAAACTTTAAATATCATCATTGTCAAGATAAAAGTCTGAAAGAAAGAGAGCTGTAAACAAAATAAATGTTGGTGTCATCCAATCGAAGTTTGCTGGTGTACTATAATATCATAAGATTAAATTTGCCTAGAAGCACAATTTAAGGTCTGTCGTGCATTCAGCCCTTTGCATATCTCCCCAGCACTAAATCATAAATCCTACACTTAAGCCACGTTTTCCCTTCCCTCAGGAGATGTCATCTTGTACACAACCCCTCCCCTTACATTCCCCAGTGTTCTCACCCCAAACCTTCTCCCCCCTGTTCTTACCCCTCTCCTTTTCCAGGTTGACTCGGTCACCACGTTCTCAACTCGAGTGTTTGGCTTGTCTCCAAGTCCAAAGGTGCTTGGCAGAACACGATACGACGCTACACAAACCTTATACCCTGTCCTAACTACCAGCCTAATCCATGGTTCTCTGCGTCCCACCTACACTTGGGTCTCCGAGCAGCCGCCTCCCCACTCTGCTCCACTCCAAGATGACTTTGTCACCGTGAAACAGGCTTCATTTGACGCGGAACTGTACATAAATAACGCAGTAGGAGAGCACAAAGCCCTGTCGGCGCGCTACCTCTCGTTACGCGACTACGACGTGAGATTATTGGAAGTTTGCCAGGGATCAAGCACAGTACTTGTTCTGATAATGGTCCTTTGTATCGCTAATCACGACACTCAGCCCCACAAAGAGGTTCTGGTATCGAGCGGTTTTATCCTTTCTTGGAACGTTAACACAGGCTCCGCTACCACTATGGAAATACTGCCTATCCACGAGTTTGCCAACAACTCGTGTTCCGCTAAACGGTGGTGTCCGGGGGCTGAATTGGCTCTGGAACTCAGAAAGAAGTGGTTTGTGCCTTGTGACTATAATAAATCAGTCAGGGCTTTCAGTAATGCGTCAGTTTTTTCAGGTCAGAGTTTAACTAAACTGCCTCATCCGTATTTGCCAGTGGCGATAATTTTAGAAACTGTTCCTGGCAGATTGTAGATTGTATATATTTTATTTTGGGCAAGGTAAAACAAAATCTTGATTAATATAGAATGCTTTCGACTATCTGATATAATTAACTTTATCAAATTTACAAGACGAAGGAAATTGTTTTATCTTGCCATAATATATAACATATTTTACATAAAGTATTGTTCTGATTTATATACCAGTTTGTTGAGTTTTTCAAATTTCAAACGTTGGACAAGTTTTGCGTACCACTTTTGAAACGTCGATACAACGGTACATTTGCTACTGAATTACTCGAGTTTTTCGTATTATTGATATATTATTGAATTCAAAATTTACATTAATAACGCCTCAATTCCTTGTATAACTACCATAATTTTAATCTTCGAATTCAAGTTGCGATTCTCTCCTCATAGTTGTGAGGTAATTGGAAATATGACTCAGAATACCCAGCGCCTCGGCTTCGATCCAGAACTTCTATCCTTTTTCTTCCTTTAGCTTTGTCTACACAATACACATATATATTCATATAATAGCGTGCGCCTTTGAAATTAAGGCCTATAAAGGTAATACAATAACAATAATGAATTTATAAAAATCTCGTCACAACTATTTCTCCCAAAACCCTGTGAACGGTACCGTTCCCGGTACTGTGAACGGTACTGTGAACGGTACTGTGAACGGTACTGTGAACGGTACTGTGAACGGTACTGTGAACGGTACTGTTCACAGGGTTTTGGGAGAAATAGTTGTGACGAGATTTTTATAAATTCATTATTGTTATTGTTCATATTCTTCCAAAAAGTAAAAATAGAGAACAATACCATTTACTAAACACCCTACGCGCGTGGGGTGGACTTCTGGGGTGGACTTTTATTCAGCGCGTATTTTGTAGCCTGTTCAACTTGACGTTTTGAATCGTTACTATCTCAATGTCACAGATACACAGAATGAGAGGTGATCATCTTAAAGAGAAACGTCTCAGCTTTCACCTGGTGTAAAGTTTATCTTTGTACTCAAAATATAGCTCGCTCAGTGTGCAATTATAGAAGTTGACAATACAATAACCACGCCCGCGACCGGTCGTCAGATACCGGAGTGTTGCACAAAATTAGGTCCCCAAATTAAAATTCTATGACACAGTTACCATGCAGAAATGTCTAGGGAAACATTTGGTGAAAATTTGAAGGGTCTACTGTTAATATTGCAAAAGTTATTGAAAACAAACTAGCTTAATCAGAAGTTTTTGGGAAAATTTCAAATTTTTTACGTAGTGGGGTCTACTGGGGTGGACTATCGCGACGCGCATCTGATGGCGTGGCTTTTTCAACAGCAGTCAGTACGGCCAATATCAGAGCACAAATTATTGCGAGTAAGACCTTAATGGTCAGCTATGAACCCCTCACTAGAATAGTAACCGTATCTAAAAACAAGGAGATGTTATTCCGTCAAAGCTCAAATTTTTTACTCTTCTCAGTGCAGTTACTATGAATGTACTAGCTAAGTATCGTTGATCGTAGCTGCATTACACAGTAGAAGGTAACCAAGGAAGACTGCTGATTAACGAAGCAATTTCAACGTGAACAGTTCCAAAATACATAATCATGGCGACGATAGTTCAACTTGAACCTTTATAGTTTTTACAGTCTAAGATCACAATAAAATCACGTGAACTGCGAATCACAAAATCAAATCACTCAAATCTGATACAGTCCCGTTACAGTACGCTTTCGTGACAACCTCAACGCTTAAAAAATAAATATTCTGCAGTCTTGTGACCACCGATGGCCCTAACCCTCCCTTGTCCGCGAGGAGCATCGTTGCGACCATGGGTTTCAGTTCTTTGTTCTTCCCACTCGGCTTCGATAGATCGAATTGGCTGGAAGTCAATCTATCAGAAAGACCTTTGTCGATCTCAGGGGCGTGGTAAATTGTGGATGTCGGAGTATAAAGCTTCCTGAAAAGATTGAGACATTCACTCGGTCTGTTGTAAATATCGAATAGTCCTTGTAGGCAGAGATTTAATTTATGTTGGGTTTGATAACTAGAGAAGGCGATTTGATATTCATTGATAGTATAAGAGTCTGAGTATAAGCATATAAGCATAAGTGATAAGTTTATATACCCTTTTTATGGTACCTCGATATCAGTATTGAGTAATCATCACTCAAAATCTACTTATTAAATTTATTAACTAAACAAGTTAATGTATTACCGTCCTAGAGAGGTTTTCCTGAGAATTTGAAGTCTCTGTAGGTTGCTGACAGGGGGGATGCAACGACCATTAATGACCATTAATGACCATTAATGACCATTAATGACCATTAATGACAATGTCAGTTTTGTCAAAATTTCATCTACTGACATTAATGGTCATGTTTTTTCCGGCACTTCTTAGAGCGAAAAGGACGGACGCCTGCATCACTTAGACCCTACCTTAAGTTAACTAACTACAAGTATATGTTTGTGTTATTATTTTACATTTACAATTAGAGATTCGAAAGAGAAAACTTAGAATAGAATCTTCCGTGGTTAGGCAGACCTTCCAGAATATCACTTGAGTGGATTCCAGAGTGAGTTAGGGGGGATTACATTTATTAAGTTCGAATGTAATGAAGAACAAATTTTGCGGCCACGGGATTTAAACCAGATAACAGTTGGTGACTTATAGTTATCAATAATAATAATTCAAAGGGCAATTTAGGAGTATCAGATCGTATCAATAGTAAAATATCAATCAATAATAAAATAATAATAACACGGGTATTAAAATTAAATACTTCGTTCCCGTTCTTATATCATATCAAGATTTATATTTTAGCCAAATCATTATGCTAGTCGATTATATAGTAATTACACAGTAGATGAACTTATTCAACTTTAGCACTTCATGAAATACATCGTCATCAGTCTGAATCGGACAACAAAATGCTGATCTTTTCCTAGGATTAGATAGAACAATTCGTTTACAGTTCAATACTCTGCCTTCGGCAGTTTTGACCCAAAATCGAGCCCTGTCATCATGATAGGAACAAATTGATGCGGCAGGAATTCGTCTAGATCTGCAGTTGCCCTTTTTTGAAGCAGAGACACTCATTGATAAGATGGTACCGAGGCAACGAAGGGGACGTTTAGCCTTTTTTGGAACAAAGGTAGCACTTAATGAGTCGCCCTTTCGAATTGTTCGACGTTGACAGGGCTTAGAAGAATTTTTGCAGCCCGGTTGGTATGGCACAGAACCCTCGAAACAGCCGGTACCAAAAAATTTCGATCTCCGACTTTTATTTCCAAATATCGTCTTACCAAAATTACAGAACTTCGTAATAGCGGTGTTTTTGTTCATTTTCTTGTTTTTTATAGTAACTAAGTCATGAAGATCCTTGTCTTCACTTTCACTATCTGGTGCGACGAAATCTGACTCATTATCTGATTCCTCTTCTCTTTCATCATCACCAGGGTACAGTTCGGAAAACTGCAATGCAACACGGTTGGCCTTCGCACGAATTAAATCACTGTCACTATTCAAGTAGGACTTTTTGTACCCAGAAGATGACATTAATGGTCATGCATGACCATTAATGAGAAACTTTATAGAAGTGATACAAAGTGATCATAATTATTAATTGTAAATTTCTTGGACATGTTGCTTCCAAGATAGTTCAGAATTTCAATTATTTAATGACCATTAATGACCATTAATGACCATTAATGACCATTAATGACCATTAATGACAATGTCAGTTTTGACAAAATTCCATCTACTGACATTAATGGTCGTTGCATCCCCCCCTGCTGACATGTCTACTAAGCTCTTCAATTGAGGAGTTTTGGACCCCGCGGCGGTCCAAATGATTTATAATGCTGTGGGCATTTTCAACATCTATCGAGCTAAACGCCCTCGCAGCATAACCTGTAGAGAATGAACATGTCATCAATGCAAAGTTCAATGATAAAAATCAGAGTGGCCGATTTCAACGGGCAGAATTCGAATATCATGGCCTTGGGGAATGGACTATTTTTTGTCGATTTTACTAACCAAACTGGCAAACGATTGTTGATTTTCGTCACTAGTCTAAAATGAAAGCAAACGTTCGGCCGAACATTTACATGATTAAAAACTTACCGGTTTCTTTCGTTATTATGTACAGACATAGCCGGGCTTGGGTTCCGCATACGATATCTTCTATCAGATTAAAGTTGAACCCACACTTTGTACTGCTCGTGGGAGGAGGAAAGCAAACTGATACCTTTTCCATGAGCATCTCGTGTAGTACCATCATCATTTCGATTCTGATATAAGCTGCAAAATTCGTCTATTACTAATTTTCGAACTTCGTATCTTGGAAATAACAACTTCTATGAAAGAACACACACACAAACACACACAAACACACACACACACACACACACACACACACACACACACACACACACACACACACACACACACACACACACAGACGCACAGAGACACACTCACACACACAGACAGACAGACAGACAGACAGATACACACACCCACAAACACATACAGACATAGACACACAGACACAGCATAAACACAGACACACACAGGGGGTGATGCAACGTCAATTAATGTCATTTAATGTCAATTAATGTCAATTAATGTCAATGTCAGTTTTGCAAAATTTTGGAATACTGACATTAATTGACACGATATTTTTCGACCAGAGATTATGTAGTTCTACCATATTTTTAGCACTTTAGAACGTTTATATCATCAATTTATTCACTACTATCACATATGGAAATGTGAAATGTGAAAAAATTCAGATCATTAAATAATAAAACTAAAATAATACGGTTTTCCGAAATTAAATTTTCTTAAATGGACGTGGCCATCCAAGGGCGTGGTTCTCAACATCATCAGAACTTAAAACCCACATTAAACGGAATGCCTTCATGACATTTATATTTGAATAACGAATCTTAAACAGCTAACATTACTCCTTCATACTAAAAAAGCCGATTCTAGATATTTTACCTGTATAAGAAACCAATAAAATATGGGCGTGGCCGGTGGGGACCGAAGATGGAAGAGTTGGAAGCTGAAATTTTTTTTGGTGGCCTTTGAACCTAAGAATCAACAGATAAGAACATACTCATAATTATTCAAGGACATTTTGTTTTTTTGAACCGGTCTAACTTACATAGACGTGAATATCTTGAATATTTATCGAATAATGATAATCTCAAATTTCAAGACAAATTAATGTCAATTAATGTCAATTAATGTCAATTAATGTCAATGTCAGTTTGGGGTTTTTATGGAATACTGACATTAATTGACGTTGCATTACCCCCCACACACAGACACAGACGGACACACAGACAGACACAGTTACACACAGACATACACACACACCCACAAACACACCCACAAACACACACAGACACATACACACACAGACACACACACATAAACACACATAGTTCACTTCAGTACACTACATTACAATTACAGACACACGCAGTACAATCAGAGACACACACTCGATACAAAGACAGACACAGGCACAAACACACAGAGTACACTTCAGTACAATCACAGACGCAGGCACAAAGACATATACAAGAAGAGCAGATTGAAGTACCTTCATTTGCAGATGTTGACGCATTGATCTGTGGGATATGTTCTTCAGTCTGTAACTGATCATCTGCTAGAACTGTCTCATCTGGATCAACCGGAGGAGTATCTTCCGGCAGGAGTCTGAGTGGGTCTATCGGGACAGCCATGGATCGCTCTCCGTACCTTGCTGAAATAAAGACAAAGGTCAACGACGGATGTCGCATGTCAGTCCTGTAACTAAATGTAATGCAAAATAGTGAATAAATAATTTTTACATCTGAACGATTGTTCATTGATTCTTTGAATCTGTTCATTGATTCAAAGAATCAATGAACAAAAGTTCAGGATTTTACCTTCTGTTAAGCTGTTAGCACTGACTCTAGCCCCCTCTCCCTACAAAACGACCATATCTCGGGCTGGAGCTTTCAACCGTCTTGCCTCAGCAGCCATCTAGCACAGTCGACCTGTCCTGTTAATTATGTGATCATCAAGTTACCAAATTTAATCCTTCAATATTCAAATAATTGATTATCAGACAAAACAGAGTTTAGAGCTCGACGTATGCTTCAGGGTTTCACACTGTGCTGTAATCAAACGCATGACTAAAACCTCTTGCTACTATTACCAATGTCAGATAAACCCATATTGTTAAGGCGGTCAAATGATTTACCTGAGTTGATCGCGTCCATGAAAGGGTTCAACTGCGCTCTGTCCAGCTTGTTAATGTCCGCTCCAGCAGCCAGCAGTGCCTCCGCCTCCGTCACTCTCCCTGCTTTGCATGGCCAGTGAAGCGTAGAGCTCCCCTCTAAGCTCTGTGACGATCCGACGAAGGATCCAGATTCCCTTCTTTTCTCTTGAGATTGCTTCAATTCTTCCTGGAGTATGCGGATTACCATTTTTATACTTCCATACAGGGCGCGTGAACAATCAGCAATGAATTATCAATTAATCAATCTAGTTTTTGAGTAAAAAGTCCACAGATTGTGATACATTGGATTTGATATTGGAAAAGACATGGCTTACCAAGTACCTTTTCATGTGCTTTTTGGAGGACAGGGATGACTTATTCCTGCGTGCCATTTCACCATAACTATCTGCTGTAACAGCAAAAATTAGAATTATGTCGGACATAATTCTAAAAAATTGGAACATTGTAGTTAATCAGTGTGGTGCTAACAACAGAGAGCGATTTGAACGGTAGGCAATTTCATAAATTTCATTAACTCGATATAAGGATGATTGGAACAGGCTAAAATCTACAATGTGGCATTAATAACTGGCTATATCGGCATCGCTGCATTAAACGATTAAAGTATTGCTAACTATGGATATTCTAAGTGATCTAGGCAGAGGGGAACCGGCACAGCCAGATTGCGTTGTCTTCACTTTCAGTGACTAAGTTTCACGATAGAAAAATTGACCTTATGTATTTTAAAAAAAGGATGCACAGTTCAAGCAATAAATCGATCGGCTGCTCATATGATATTTGCATTTAAAGGAGGGCCCAGTGCAGTGACCAGTAAATCTGTTAAGGCAACATTTAGATCTGAGATAAGCTGAGTCTTGACAAAGATAAGTGAGTTTCGAGAAAGTGCACACGGATAAAGTTATCAAGTGACAATGATAAGACTAAGTTAGGGTCAAGTCAACAGAATGGCAGCTGTAACAGAAACAGTTCATTGGATAGGGGAGTAGGGGATTATGACGGAGTGAAATTTATTTAGCAGGGCAAACAAAAAACAACTGACAGCACTGAGCAAGTGAACTGGAAAATTGAGGAACGAAAATAACAGTGGTTGTCAGCCCTTTCCGTAGCAGTCAGGATTTCCCACGAGATCGATCAGGCAATCAGGATTTCCCACGAGAATGCTCGAGCGAACGCGCGCACTTGTGTCACGTGACGGCCACGTGACGCTCTAATCGTTGTCACGTGGTACAGAAGGGAGGTTCCTAGAGCGTCGATCTCGACAAGAGGGAGTTTCTCACGGTTTATCTTCAATAACTATCGCTATTTTTATAGTAGAGAGTTGAAACTTTCACCAAATGTTTCCCTAGATATTTCTGCATGGTAACTGTGTCATAGAATTTTAATTTGGGGACCTAATTTTGTGCAACACTCCGGTATCTGACGACCGGTCGCGGGCGTGGTTATTGTATTGTCAACTTCTATTGCACACTGAGCGAGCTATATTTTGAGTACAAAGATAAACTTTACACCAGGTGAAAGCTGAGACGTTTCTCTTTAAGATGATCACCTCACATTCTGTGTATCTGTGACATTGAGATAGTAACGATTCAAAACGTCAAGTTGAACAGGCTACAAAATACGCGCTGAATAAAAGTCCACCCCAGGAGTCCACCCCACGCGCGTAGGGTGCTAAACATTGACTACAATTTTGAATTTCGGGACCCGGTATTCCATTGTTTCACTTTGTCTTGTGTTTTGAATATTGATTGTTGATGATGATGCAGTTTCAATACTTAAATATTTTTTCTAAAATTAAAATGGTTGTTAGCGTTTCGGACTAGTACAGCATTTCAAAAATTACGCGGTTGAAGCTAATTCATTGTTACGTCCACTCGCACTCTATCATGTGATCGGGCCAACTGTCCACTCCCAAATTAGCATGTTGTGATTGTCTTTTACAAATACAAAGATATGACCCGTTGTAACACAAGCTACATATTGCTACAAGGGAGAGTACACTGTGTCAGGAATGTAATTATCACTTTAAAAAAATTAATTCACGGTCTTCAAAATTTTATAGTATCAACCATGAAAGAATGGGACTTAAGAAGCTATAAGTTCAAAATCTTTATTTCCATACAAATTATTAATAATAATCATTTGTTGTCGAATAAATCACTGTTCTTGCTATATTTTTAACAATTGACACCTATCGCAATGATCGATGTTTTAATCTACAGTGAATTATTATAATGTTCTGTAAAAACATAAACATGTATATCCGGCCCTTATTGAAAATGGATAAAAACACTAACAAGTAAAAGGATCTAAAGTTTTGAGTGCAAAATTACGATATAATCAATTAACGATGTAATAATTATTTATAACTAATAATTCTAATCTGCAAAAACTACCGAGTCCATGACTCCAATGCCTATGGCGATCCCTCCTTCGTTGTTTGCAGCTGGCTTCGTCCTTATGAGTGGCCCAGCAACTTCATTCACCAAGACCTGAAAATGTTCAGTGCTGACCGAAGATAACAGTTAGCATATATACTTATATATCTTATCATATGAAAAGGTTAAGCAAAATCTTGATCACATTTGATCTACCTGATAGTGATACCTTTAATCTTTATCTAGTTCGACAAGTATCGAAGTTTGACAAGAGTTATTTTTGGCGAACTTTAGTTGTCGAACTAGAGTACGTGACAGTGAATTGATATACCTTGCCGATTCTGGAAAAGCAATTACAATTTTGGTTACCTTACCGTTACGTTACCTCGGACGGTTATAATTGACCGGACATTACGTGAACGGACATAATTTTGAACGGACATTCAAATGAACGCTCGCAGGCATTTATTTAATGTATTTAACTGCCTTGTCGGACTTTATTTGAACAGACATTAAGATGAACTCTCGGAGGCATTCAATTAATGTATTTAACTGCCTTGTCGGACTTTATTTATACGGACAATAAGATGAACTCTAGGGCCTCAAGCGTCCAATTAATGTCCATTTGAAAAAAGTACGACAAATAACAAATAACCTGACAAACTAGATTAAAATAATAACCTGACAAACTTATAAATTCCTCAAAGTCAAACCTTTTCTTGGGAATCGGCAACATACACGCAGAATAACCCAAGCTCTGCTGTCGTATCGAAAGTTTCTGACAGCTTCGCTCGTTCATTTGGTCCACTCCTCACCACCCTTTAATAAAATATCCCAATTATATGTAGGATCAAAGCTTATGATTCAACTTTTGAAGAAAATCCAAACTAAACCAACTAAAGAGCAACCTCTCACCAACTAATAAATAAGCTGCCAGTAATCCACCCTGCAGTTTTAAATCAACCAGCAGCTTATATAATCTACTATGTAGTACTAGTTACCTGTCAGTAACCAACTATAGTTCTAATAACTTGAGAGTAAGCTAATTGTTCACGGAACCTTTTAGTAACCTGTTCGGAACATGTGGTGCATTGAGGCGCTGCATGAGGACGAAAGCTTCCCTTTCGTCAGAGTCGTGGAGTTGAGTTAGCTTCTCAAGCATCTCCTCCTCCCAAATATTGTTACCTCCCCCTTCTCTACTCGGCTTCAATACCCACCCTCGTGGGTCGTCAAACGCTGCGGAATTTTTCCATTCGCCATAATTTGTAAAAAAAGCAAAAGTGAACGGTTATGAATGGTGGATTGAAATTTATTCTGATACGATTATGATCCGTGAACTTTAATACTCTAATTATAATTAAACCCCCTCCCAGTATAATCACCAAGCTGAGCTGCTTTGTCACCCTCTGCTCCTGGAGCCAACTGGTACAGCTCTGCAAACACCGATTTGACCAACTTAGACTCTCCCTCTGTCAGATACCTGGTGTTTTTGTATTATAAACGGCGTCAATACAAAATTGAGTGCATCACTTGTTTCCTGGTCAACAAATAGCAATTAAAACTTTGAGAGGAGAAAATCTTACTTCTCCATGACCCCTTTGTTTAGGAACGCTTGTTGGAAGTATTTCAGATTTATACACTGATGCCGAATATTTGGAACTTTCACCGCTTTACTCCTTTCTATTTTCAGTCTTGTCTCCCAGTGTTTCTCAGTCTTGTAATGATCTTCGTTCCACATACTCCGAAAATAGAATATCGCTATTTCTTTCCCTCGCACGTAGTACCTGATAAAAAAAGGGTGGTGAAAGTAAAACACTGGTTGTGAGGTTATGAGGTTGTGAGGTTATGAGGTTATGAGGTTATGATGTCTGATGAATAAATACGCAGCACCTTAATCCACAACTTAAATGCCTCTATTTATGAGGACTTTACTTATAGTTATGGGGGCATTGCTGTTCTACTTCTAGGGTATTGCTAGGGGTATTGCTGTTCATATAAGTACATATTCTCTATTGTACCTGTTGTCAGAGCTGAGTTCTCCTTCCTCCATGAACTCCTCGTAAGTCATCTTCATGCTTATAATACCATAGTCATCCCACATTGTGTCGATCATCTTTTGTTGATCAAACCAGTTGAAGTCATCCGGTGCAACTGGTGTGAAATTGGATCAATTGATAAAGTTTTGGCTTAAGCACCAATATATTGCATGCTCTTATTGCTTATCACTGAGAATAAAATAGTGTAAGATTCGGCAATTCTCTGAAATGTTCTCATTTTAGAAGAGCTCACCCAAAAACAAAAATACGCTCCCAGGCCTGTCATAGAGACCCCAAGCGGAGGCGATGCCCCGTACCATAGGGACCAGGGTCTTCTTGTAGGGCTGCTTCCTCTCTGGCAGCTCCCTCGCTAGGACCTGGTTGTGAAGCTCCATGACGTGGGTTCCTGTTCCCAAAAGTGCTGCTGACATCAGGTTTGCTTCCACCTGTGGGGGGTGTTTGTCAGCAGCAAAATTTGTATCTACAAATTGTAATTTTAATTGTGCACTATGATTCCGGTTTCGGGTCGGCCGTCGGGGGTCTCAGTCTGCCTAAAATTAGGAAATTATGACGTTAAATGTGTAAAATGTTGAAAGTAAAAACAAAGGATTATGGCAAAATAAGATACCATTTTGAAAGCTCCGTTGTGAAGAGCGTCATCCCCAGTTGGGTTGGGACTGTGAAACATATAGTCGTGTCTGTACATCCCAAGAGTAATCTGATTCTCGTCTAACTTTAAGTGGGAGGATGTTGTTACTTTTCGAGAAGAAAATGCTCCGTATCATTGGGAATTGGGCTTCTTTTGGAAATGGATTCAAACTTTTGGCAGATCAAACTAATTTGATTTATCTGAAATGAGTTATCAAAACCAATGCAATAGAGAATGATTGATTTGTTAATTTACCCACCACACACAGTTTGTAGATGTCCAATAGCCGCTTGGCTAGGTAGTCCACTTTAGTGCATGGTTCTATCGTCCTCGTTACGAAAGCTACATCACGACTTGATAGTTCTATCAGTTTGTTCAGTGGCTCCTGTAGAGTGTACTGAATTAAAGTAGACGCAAATCAATGTATAGTTTCGCCAAAATTATTATCACTCTGCAAGGAAAGAATTCATTTATATGTTTGATATAAAACAAACGTACCTGAGCATTAACTAAATGGTTGTATGCACTCTCTGACACAGGTGTAGGGAGGAGAGTTACATTTATTGCACGTGGTATACCCTGTGTTAGAAAACAGCCTCCCTGCAAGTTAATGGATATTAAGTTAAGTATTGATGAGTTGGTCATAGGAACCTCACAATCAAAACCAATTAAAAACAAGACTTAACGTAACAACAACTGTAATCTCGCTAAAACCCTGAAATAGAGGGTTCAACATGAACAAGGGGTCGAACAAAACGAGCGGTTGAGTTTACCTTATTGCAGAGGAATCGTTGGTACTGATCAGCAGTACCCTGGTCTGCTGATTTGAGGACCCTATCTCTATCTTCGTCAAGCTTCATGACAACTTAGCAATCAGCCAGCTCTATAGATATCCTCCTCACAGATGGCAATCACTTCAAAATGAGATCGAGTGCGGCTAGAAAATCTTAACGTAATTGTAACAAGAGAGCCTGTATTTATAATTGCCAAATGTTCGGGCCAGCACTAATGTAGTCGGCCTGGTCTAATCAGCGGGGTTACCGATCACTCAATAATTTCACGCTTCGGTTGAGATTCCTAAACTGGAGGAGAGGACAACAGTCGAGGAGTATAGAATTGCGGTGGGAACCTCTAATTAATGAGGATAACCAGGTGCACTGACCATGTGAACTGAATTACGTGGGTAACAGTACCTAAAATTTGATTACGAAATGAAACACGATATGATACAAACTCATAGGTGTAGTCAACACGTTTTACGATGGGAAATATATGGAATAATTGAATAATTGGCAATAATCGAGTGAAATAACTGAAAATGTGGAGCTGCATGGTCGACAATAATTGAACCATTGAGCAAAGAAAATAGTACAATGCAGTGAGTAATGGTTAGGATTGTGTTTTACAACACAATAAAACACAATAATCACATTTCCTCAACAATCAACATCTTGATCATGATCTGTACGGGCGTGACTGTGATAATTTAATCGGCGGTAGATCACTTTTATCTGTGTCTCCTGTATGGTTCCTAATCCTACATCGACTTTCAGTCCAGACAGAAATCTTGTGACGCATCAAACAGACATTTTTGAAATTCTTAAACGCGTTCCGAAGCCACATTCATTATTCATCAATGGGCGTTATAACCAATGTTTGATTAGATGTATTAGCAGCAACAATTAAACGACAACAAAGTTACATTTGGCGACCCCGCCATGATATTACCAAGTATTAAATAACATGACTTGGTAATTTCGTACTCAAATAAAAATTAAGTTTAGGTTGCAAATTTGCATAAGAATTTCAAAATGTAAGTAACCGATGCATTTTAAGAACAAGATATTATGTGGATATTATGTGGATATTATGTGGATATATTCAACTTTTAAAATAGAGTAAGAGGATCCTGCATTATTATAGCGGCAGTTCAACAGCATATATTACAATAAAAGTATTCGAAAGCTAAGCACACTGTCATTTTGTACCACGTTCAGGGTTAAATATGACGTAGTTTCTTTAAAATAAACATATGGCTTATACTAAAAGTAAAGCCTGCTATACAGATACTGTTATTCTATCTTTTGTTATAATTTGTAACTATAAACAGTATAAACATTCACTAATAATTTTCATCGAGCCCTTAACTTAGATTCTTAATAGTAACAGCATGGTGAAATTTCTTTTTGTTTTCTGAATTACTGAAGTCATTTATAGTGCCAAACTTCATCAGCTGGTACTTAATGAAACTTATTTCAAAGTAACCGAACCTGAGCACCGGGTTACAATCATCATAAAATTTCACTTATATTGTCGATTCCTTTCAAATAACTTATATGCCATATTCCTGAATTGGATTAAAACGTAGCCTATTTGAAACCTGCGTGGTGAAATTATCGTATTATGCCAATCGCAGTTAATTGCATTGAGAGACAAACCTCAGACCTAGAATCACAAAAAGCAAAGAAGTAAAATAATTGAAAATGTGCTGCAGCTGGACAAAAATGAAAAACTAATAAATAAACTGATACCACAGCCGGAGATAATGATAATAGGTCCACAGCCCTAGGAACCAAACATCCACGGTTGATCTAAGCGTACGAAATGAGGGACAAGCTGCACAACATCAAACATTAACAACAGGATTTATGTCATCAGCTGCAGCAAAAATTATATTTATATCAGCGACCAGCGTTCCTGTGAGTTGTGACGATGTTAACTCCATCAACCAATGAGGAGTGTCAAGTGTGGAATTTTTACTGGTTAATAAAATTTAGAAATTGCAGTAATCTGCCAAGCTGAGTTTATTAAATTACTGTACAAGCGCAAGGGGTATCAGATTACCAAAGGAACGCAAAGGTCACTGCTTACTCTTGTTCTTCAATTTCATGATCTAAGGATCCGATGATGATCCATGGACGGTTCACCCACAAATGGGCCCACGAACCACGCACTCACTCCATGCAAACGAACGATCATAAATGTTCAGTACAGTTCATAGTTGTCAAAGGGTCGTTCACATATTATGACGTAATCACTTGTTGGCCAATTTCTTTTCGCTTTATACATAGTATAGTGAAATAATGTTATCCAGTATTCAGATAATTGACATTATTCCAACGTTCATCTTAATGTCCGTTCAAAAAAGTTCAAAAAAAGTCCGTTCATTTAAGGTCCGTCCAAGTTAAAGTCCGTTGAATTTTTTTCAAAACTTTTTCCACTTCGTACTTTTTGTCCAGAATATGACAACTATGATAACTTTATTGTGCCGCGTAAGTTAACGACGGAAAGGTCCTCCTTGGTCTGCCGGAGGCACAGAAAACTCTACTAGTATATGATGTAAGATGTTTTCAAGGGTCACTTGCATGGCGGAAAAAGTCGACAAAATTATGGCACTCAACAACATAGTTCATAAGCTAGTCCCCGCCAACATGACAAACTTTTTCCAGCCTCTAGATATTACGGTAAATCGTGTTGCCAAGGAAATTGTCCGACGTTGTTATAGTTCATATTACTCAGGGGAGGTAATGAAACAGTGCTAGGAAAGCTCCACGTGATGTTAAGGTTAACCTAAAGTTGTCTAAGTTAAAACCACTTCACGCCAAATGGCTTGTAAAGTTAACACTGAAATGCAGGACCATAATTATGTCCGTTTATTTAATGTCCGTCCAAATAAGGTCCGATAAGGTAGTCATTCAGGACCGGCTAGAGAACGGGTTTAACCTTAAGTTGTCTAAGTTAAAACCACTTCACGCCCAATGGCTTGTAAAGTTAACACTGAAATGCAGGACCATAATTATGTCCGTTTATTTAATGTCCGTCCAAATAAGGTCCGATAAGGTAGTCATTCAGGACCGGCTAGAGAACGGGTTTAAAAAGTCAGTGTCACGTGACAGTCGAGTTTAGAGTGATTAATCATCATCCCATAAAACACCCTGCTGTACAGTAGTCAGTGTAATAAGCGCCAAGCGCGAGCACAGAATTTTTTTGTCCGAATATCGTTTGTATACTTTTTAAAGTGTGCGGGGGATACGGAATCATCGAAAACCACCGGGTAGCAATTTTCACTCGCTTTTTTTGACACTGATATTATTTGTTTTTGTTTTTGACTGTCAATGTGTAAAAACGTTTTCTTACCATCATCCGATGAGTTTTTTGGTAAAATTTCGATACCAATATTTATCTCATCAATGTGTTATGAGTCCTACACCTTCATATTATGAATTCCTGCATTGGTATGCTAGTTAGGGACAATTAACATTAATACAGGACCATCTGGGAAAAAATTTGCAACAAGCTGATTTTTACAGGAATGTGTTGTCCATAGTGTCAGGAACCACCCCAAAGAGTTTCCAATCTGGATCTGTTGAGCAAAAAAAGTTACAGCCAATTTTCTTCAGGCGCGTATGTCAGCCTGAGGACCGCACTTGAAAAACTCGTAACTATCGTAATAAAGACCCCCAGGAGCACCATAGGGGGTGCAAAATGACCGCAATAGTGACATTATGTGGGGCGAATCAGTGTTTTAGGGTCGTCAGATCTTTACTTATTGAGATAATTTCGTTTTTATAGGCTAACCTCTCAAAAATTTACTAAAATTTGGAAATTTTACTTAAATTTGGAAATTTAGCAAAATTGTTGTACAATTAAAACATTGTCTAGTTATCAGTATTCAAATTCTAAAATTTACTTTCAATTGTCAATTGATCCTTATATAAGTATAGTAAATAATATACATATCACATCAAATTCTGTAAAAAAAGGTCCTGAATTATTAGCATGGTGTCTTTGATTGGCAACTATTAGGTCACTTCTGGCTATCCCATTTCCTCAGAGTTGTTTGATTCTCCTGAATCGTCCTGTCTTTCGGGTGCATTAGTGCAACTTAATCCATGACATTGGCCACATGCAGGTAGACATTTAAAGCCATACTTCCGGCAGGAACACCTTAAGTACTTACAAGGGTTCTCAACCTCCACCGAGCAATTGCAGCAAATGAGGTTGAGCATCCCTGCCGGGGCAATCGCAGCTTTAGTCGGGATTGGCCGGTAGTATCCTTCAGAACTCATCTCCCATTCATAATGTAGTGGATTTAGACTTGCAGTGTCGATTGTCACCCAGTTATGGTACTGAAGATATGATCTTAATATATGCTCAGTCGCAGAGGATGTAGACGGTGGTAGCCTTGATGGGTTGAGTTTTTTCTTTGCTATCATTCTACTGTAGCTGAGAAATCTGAGGGTTTCAAGTGCCTTGGTTTTATCTCCATAGATATGTTGAAACAAGGAGAGGCCAGCTTCAATTACTTCATTTGTTGAAACTCTCAGAGAGTAATGATGCTAAATGACCCTCCTCATGAAAAGAAACTGCCTTTTTCAATATCTTCACCTTACAAAAGCCATGTATACTGCTGACCGTGTCACATCCTGAGAAACTGTGAACAAACAGTAATATGCGTTTTATGTTGGCATCAAGAGCATTTACTATTTTACTGATCGAGTGTGAGCCGTTTCTGGTCGTCATCACAATTTCATTGTGATTCTCAGTAAAATGATGAATAAGGAGGCAAAGTATATCAGTATCCTCTGCTTTTACCTCAACATCTTCGTAGAAGGACAAGTTTAAAGCTTTACTAGCTACCATGGTATCAGCATCATCAGTAGCTACATGTACTTCAATTCCATGTTCTGTAAAAAACGTTCGACAGAAGCTTTATAAGCTCATGCTTGTTCTTTGAGTTGCTGAACAGTTTTTTCATCGGAACTGTGCATAGCAATCAAACACAACAATCACTTTCCGCTGTTCGGATTTCGGAACTAGCTTAAGGTATTCATTAGCTATGTCGCCGTATGGTTCAAAGCCTGTGAACGAGGTAACTTGATAGAGTAGCCATCGACCATCAATTATTAATGGGGAGGATGGGTTGCTAAATGTCACAGTACAATCAACAACATTCTTGAGGTATTGCCCAAGGGCTGCCTTGTTTGCCTTTATCATCATCTGCTCATTGTTAAAAAGACTCATCGGCATTGCTGTGAGCTCATATTGCAAGCTTTCCTCCAGTGTAGACTCTCGTTCAGATGCTAAGACAAGCCGATTAAAAATTGTCAATGAGTCTATAACAATGTCTTTTTCGTTCACCCTCACTGTCCTCTTTAGAAGGGTCAAGTTTCCGACTTTGCCTTTAACTCGAAACTTATCGATAAAGCTTTTGCCATCCAGCTCTTTCTGGAGGGCAGTACCAACTGAAATGCAATCTTCTGGGTTGACATTATCCTTCTCTTTCTGTGATATGAGACCCGTTGAGTACGATAGCATTTTAGTCTTGTCTTCAGATTCGTCGAAATCAGCTGTATCTTTAAACCAACACAACAGCTTGGTAAACACTGCAATATTTTTCTGTACAGAAGATTTGCTAAGTTCTGAGTGATTAGCACTAGAGGCTTTTGTTGTTGTTCTTTTATTGGATAAGTCTGCAATAGCTTCATCGACACTCTCGTTTATCAACGCCATTTGATTGAGGGTTGCAGTCCATAACTTATGGGCAGATTCATGAGTTCGCATTCTCCCTCCAGACAAACCCCCTGATGACTTTGCAGCCTCCATTAGTCGCTGTTCGATCGACAGGTCTGTCCACACACCAGACCACTCGTGTTCATTATATCGAACTGTGTGCAGACCTACGACTTTGAACGTTTTGACTAGTGCCCCATACTGAATCTCAAGTACGGTAATCTGCTCAAGATACAGCCGTAGAGCTTTGGAGTACTGACCTCGACCTGCTGCTGCAAAGATAGGCAACATCTTAGCCACAATTGCAAGATGTAGATCGAAGTCATGTAACCGTTCTGCTCTTATAAAATCTTTTATTAAGCAAATGAAACCATGATAAGTTGTCCAAAGAGCAGCTGTGCGGCTGTTCGACGATAACATCTCGAACTTCAGTTTCTTTTCATGAGGAGGGTCATTTAGCATCATTACTCTCTGTGAGAGTTTCAACAAATGAAGTAATTGAAGCTGGCCTCTCCTTGTTTCAACATATCTATGGAGATAAAACCAAGGCACTTGAAACCCTCAGATTTCTCAGCTACAGTAGAATGATAGCAAAGAAAAAACTCAACCCATCAAGGCTACCACCGTCTACATCCTCTGCAACTGAGCATATATTAAGATCATATCTTCAGTACCATAACTGGGTGACACTCGACACTGCAAGTCTAAATCCACTACATTATGGATGGGAGATGAGTTCTGAAGGATACTACCGGCCAATCCCGACTAAAGCTGCGATTGCCCCGGCAGGGATGCTCAACCTCATTTGCTGCAATTGCTCGGTGGAGGTTGAGAACCCTTGTAAGTACTTAAGGTGTTCCTGCCGGAAGTATGGCTTTAAATGTCTACCTGCATGTGGCCAATGTCATGGATTAAGTTGCACTAATGCACCCGAAAGACAGGACGATTCAGGAGAATCAAACAACTCTGAGGAAATGGGATAGCCAGAAGTGACCTAATAGTTGCCAATCAAAGACACCATGCTAATAATTCAGGACCTTTTTTTACAGAATTTGATGTGATATGTATATTATTTACTATACTAATATAAGGATCAATTGACAATTGAAAGTAAATTTTAGAATTTGAATACTGATAACTAGACAATGTTTTAATTGTACAACAATTTTGCTAAATTTCCAAATTTAAGTAAAATTTCCAAATTTTAGTAAATTTTTGAGAGGTTAGCCTATAAAAACGAAATTATCTCAATAAGTAAAGATCTGACGACCCTAAAACACTGATTCGCCCCACATAATGTCACTATTGCGGTCATTTTGCACCCCCTATGGTGCTCCTGGGGGTCTTTATTACGATAGTTACGAGTTTTTCAAGTGCGGTCCTCAGGCTGACATACGCGCCTGAAGAAAATTGGCTGTAACTTTTTTTGCTCAACAGATCCAGATTGGAAACTCTTTGGGGTGGTTCCTGACACTATGGACAACACATTCCTGTAAAAATCAGCTTGTTGCAAATTTTTTCCCAGACATTTTGCATTATTCCCTAACTATGCGAGTTATTTCAAAATGAATATTCCAGTGATCCGCGCTACGAAGAATTCACGTTCAGATCAAAGTGTTAACGCATCAACTTTTTACATACACATAATAAATTTGGCGCGCGCGCCAGCGCTAATTCTTGCAAAGAGCATATGGTTCTTATTCTCAGCTAACAACAAAATGGCGAACCTTTTCTTTTTGCAGTACGGCCACGGTCCTTTCGGTCAGATTTCCGTGCAACATATTCGAAAAGCTCTCTTGTTATTTTCGCAACTCTTATGGGATCCAATACTATTTGCACCAGAATTTTATTATCAGACTTTAAGGACTTTAAGTTGCAGGTTTCATGCTTATTTTTTCAGCTACTAACTTTATTATCTACTTAAACCATGCTAAGCTACAGTGAGGCCGGTGAGTACAAGTTCAGAGCCATAAGTTTGAGTCTACGATTTTATCCAGCATGTATAATTATTGTATATATACATACTGGATAAAATCTTAGATATACTACATCCGTAAAATAAGTTATTGTTTAATGTTTATAGCTTGTACGTAAAATAAAAAGAATGCCTTCCTAGCAGTAACAGCAGTACAGAGGTCAAACTGGAGTTTAAGTTACATGTCTAATGGAAGAGGGCATTTCTCTGCTATTTTTGTGTTTTCAAAAATAAACGGAGCATTTGATTGCATTTGATTGAACTTAATTTCAATTAAAACATAGGTACAGTCATTAACAGTCATTTATGAAGCTCAAATCGAATATGAAGCTATAAAATCAGACCCTTAATCGAATTGAATCGAGAGATGCTTATACAGTTTAAAATTTTAAAGTTAAAATTTCTATTTTACTAGCAGTCAATATAATATTTGTTTCAAGACTTTCTGAATAGCAAGACTTTCTGAATAGCAAGGTTGCGGCTGCTTTTTTTAATCATTTCATAGATGTAAGTTTTAATCAACGGTGAAAAATGTACAGTCTTTAAGTCCTCTTCATTTGAACGCCTCAAAACTGGTTAGCATTTATGTAACATTTGTTTCTCGTAAACAATTTTATTACATCATTGTAATAGCTCGCTTAGCTTGAACAATGGATACACATAGCTGTTACTCTAATCAGAGGCTGAAGATAATATCATTAATAATACATAACATAAATAATACATAACACCTTCCCTTCGCAAATGAATTTACTTTCATGATAAAATCGAACAAAAGTTAAAATAATACGTGCGTGCTTCGCGCATTAAAATTACCTAAAATGCTCGTGGTGTTAAAAATCGTACACTAAAATCCCGTTTGGCGTCGCGCCCTACGTCGATAAATTCCTATTTATAAACAAAATCCCTGGATTACACTGTCATAATAGCCCTAAATAATCTTTTAAAAACTATTACTGTTTCTGAACTCCCTGGATTGTTTACAAATTCCATTAAAAACAATTAAATGCTGTATAAAAAGTATAAAAGTGTACTACATGTGTGCCTAAAACATGTGCTTTACAAAACATAAAAAATGTGCTTTACAAAACGTAAACAATGTGCTTTACAATACATGCAAGAATCACGGGTTCACAAACCCGGTGTTAGCATTATACCTGATCTTAGGTTTTGAACTCAACCTCCCCGAGCGTCTAACTGGCTCCTGACTACTGATCTGAGTGTTTGGTTGTGTCGGTTGGTTACTAGTCACGACTGGCGATCCTTCTCTACTTGGACCCGGCTGCTGCCCCACTGTTATTACAGGTTGCTCAATATTCCTCGGCTCAGTGTTTCTTTCCGGTATCTCAATTTGCTGCTTCTGTAACTCGATTACTGGCACTAACCGTTTCTTCATCGCCTCTACATGTTTCTTTATGATCCTACCCTTGTAGTTCACATCATACCACAATGATTCTCCGTGTCTTTTTTCAATCGTTGCTGGTTCGTACTCTTTCCGAGTGTCAGGTCGAACCCATACTGTTTGTTTCTCCTCAAATACACGTTCGTTTCTTCTACTGTCAACAACTTTCTGTTCATTATCAACATTTAGTCTCTCCGCTTCCATCTGATCACTGGGTCTGAGGTGATGTAACTTAGATCGTAAAGTTCGTCCGTACATCATTACTGCTGGTGGTTGCTTAGTTACAGAGTGTGGAGTATTCCTATATGCCATTAGGAAGTTAGCGAGATTTAAATCTAAATCCTTAGACTTTTCGTACATCTTTTTCATCGCTGACTTAAAACTCTGGACAAACCGTTCGCAGCTTCCGTTACTTCTCGGGGAGTATGATGGGCACAAAACATGTCTTATCTGATTCTTCTTTAGGAAGTTCTTGAATTCTTCACTGATAAATTGCGGTCCGTTATCGCTGACTAGAACCCAAGGTACCCCTGTTCTTGAAAATACTCTTCTCATTGCTTTTATCGTAGCTGGCGCAGTAGTGTTATGAGACATCTTGATAACTTCCGGCCATTTTGAGTAAGTATCGTACATCAGTAACCAATAGTTATTTTGGAATTCTCCAGCGAAGTCCACATGTACTCGTTGCCAGGGTCTTGTTGATTTAACCCAGGGATGGTCGATGACTTTTGGTAACTTTTTCCCGTGTTTTTGGCAGGATGCACATGCTTTAACTAAAATCTCTATATCTTGGTCTATTCCTGGCCACCACACATAGCTTCTAGCCAGGCTTTTCATTCCAGTCATCCCTACATGTGTAAGGTGTAGCATCTTAAGAACCTCTGCTCTTAGTTTATGTGGAATGATTACACGATTTCCCCATGTGATACATCTTTTTTCAGTCGTGAGTTGGTTCTTTCTGTCGTACATGGCTTTCATCTCCTTGTGATCTTTGTCTATCTTTTCCGGCCAGCCATCTACAATGTACATCGCTATCTTGCTCAGAATAATGTCTTTGGATGTCTCCCGGGCAACTTCTTTTGCATCTATCAGTGCGTCCTCCATGGTCAAAGAAAATGCCTCTTCACATTCGTTTGGCTCGTCCACATGAATGACTTTTTTCGGGAATCTGGACATTACATCAGCATTAGCATGCTCTTTTGTATTTCTGTATACTATGTTATAATCGTAATTTTGTAACAGCAGTGCATATCTGGATAATCTGTTCGCCGTCATCTCTGGAATGCCTCTCTTAGGTCCCAATATATGTACTAACGGTTGGTGATCCGTCACTAGTTCAAAGTGTCTTCCATACAGATACATATGAAACCTTTTTATAGCCCAGACTATCCCTAAAGCTTCTTTGTCAATCTGGCTATATTTTTTCTCAGCATTCGATAATGTCCTTGAAATAAATTCAACCGGACGTTCATTTGTTCCATCATCATCTATGTGTGACAATACAGCTCCCAAACCCACGCTGCTTGCGTCTGTATCCAGCTTCAAACGTTTCAGCGGGTTGTAGAACGTCAATACTCTGTCAGAACAAAGTAATTTCTTTAATTCTTCGAAGGCTTTCTGTTCAGTCTTTGTCCATCGCCATTCAACTTCAGTCTTTCTCAACTCGTCCAATGGAGCGATTATTGTCGACAAATCTGGTAGATACTTGCGATAATACCCAACTGCTCCCAGAAATGCTACTAAATTTTTCACATTTTCAGGTGCCTGTACTTTTAACAGATCGTCTATCTTGCTGTTGACTGGTGACATACCATGCTTGTTCACCTTGTGTCCTAGATAAATCACTTCTTCATGCATCAGCTTAGATTTATTCAGTCTGCATCTGAAACCGTTTGCTTCCAGTCTTCTCACAACTTTATTCAGATTATCTAAGTGCTCTTTATCGTTCTTTCCTGATATTAAAATGTCGTCTATCCTACAGCAAACCATAGGTATACCCCGTAGTACATTGTCCATCAGATTCTGAAAGATTGCTGCGCTGCTATTTATTCCATACGGTAAGCGCGTCCACACATACTGTCCCATATGCGTATTCATCGTCGTGATGAGTTGATCTTCTGCTGATAGCTCCACGTTATTGTACGCTTGTTTTATGTCTATGACTGAGAACTTTTCTCCTCCTGAAACGCTTGCAAAACATTCTTCTGTAGTTGGTAACGGGTGATGTTTCATTTCCAATAGTTTGTTGACTGCTTTAAAGTCTCCACAGATTCTCACACCGTCTCCTTTTTTCACTGGCATAACTGGAGTTCCCCATGGACTTTCTTTTACTTTCTTCAAGATTCCTTGTTTCACCATGTTGTCTAACTCCTTTTCCAGTAAGTCTTTAATAGCAAAAGGTACTGCTCTTGATTTCTGCGTCACAGGTCTGCTTCCCTCCTTCAATTGGAATTGCACTTTATAGTTCTTTACTAGACCTAGCTCATCTTTGAAGATGTCACTGGACATTATCTCTTGTACTGTCCGTGTCTTTGTTGGTGTTCCAGGATCGGTTTCGTCGTCCACACTAACAAAATTTCTCAACTGATGTATTTCAGGATCAGTCTCTTCGTCCCCACATCGTTGTCCAGTTTTAAACTCTCTCTTGGCGATATCTGTCACTGGTTCTGATTCCATAACTCCCAACACGTTCACTGTTTGTACTCCTTCTCGAGTCTCAGGAAATTCTCCTTTTTGTGCGCTACAGTTTCCATCAGTTCTCACCAGTTTAACCTCTCTTGCTGGTCTCTGTCCAACTTCTGCTGTTTGGCCCTGTGTTCTCGTTACTAACTTTTCTAACCAGTTTTCACCACAAAACTCCGTAATCCAGGAGCGTCCAAACAGTGCTGGAAAGTGATTATCCACCACATACAGTTCCAACCCTTTCACAATCTGGTTGTTTATCGCCACTTCCACAACTGCCTTACCGCATACCTGCTGGTATTGACCATTCGCCACACGCAGTTGTTTATCACTACTTTTCAACTTAAACTCCACACCAGCTTTCTTCAGCATCTCTCTACTGCACACAGATACACTTGATCCACTGTCAAACTCCATCAGACACTCTCGGCGATTGATCCAAACCTTGATCAGGGGTCTAGAATCACGCAAAAAGTTCACGTTATCGAAGTAAACAGTGTTATCATGCAAAAACCTGTTATCATGCAAAATAATGTTATTGTCATGCAAATCAACATGCGAATCATCATGCAAATTACTACCATACAGAACACTATTATCATCATCCTGAATTTTAGAATCATCAATACTTGTCAGGTTGTTGCCCAAATTTGAAGATTTTTGAAACAAAACATTTAACTGGTCATCTAAACTTACGGATTTCTCCGACAATTCACAATAGTAAATATTTCGACTCACAAACTGTTCTGTGTCCTGGTTTGAATCGCTGTTTGAATCGCTGTTGTTGCAGTCTGTTGATACATGATGTGTAGATTTACCACTCTGTTTCCAGGACTTGCGTTTCGTCTTCTTACGGCAGTCCTTAGCAGTATGATACAATTCACCACAGTTGAAACATTTAGTATAGCAGTCCTTGGTTGCATGCGATTTGAGTTTGCATTTATTGCATCTTGTCTCCTGATTGGAACTTCCCTGTGAAGATTTCCCTTGAGACTTCTTGCTGATCTGTACCTTATGTACAGTTTGCTGGGAGTTTTTAATCATTGCAGCCTCTGATTTAGATCTGTCCATTGCCACCACTTTTCTATACGCTCTCTCTAGTGTCAGTTGTTCGAAATCCTCTTCCAATAGCAACTCCTGTGCTTCTGAGTTAACAATTCCCATTATAAATTGATCTAACATTGAACTGCCGAAGTCTGTAAACTTGCATTTGACTGCCAGTTTTTTTAACCTCGCAACAAAGTCTGCTGTTTTCTCCGACTGCTTTTGGTGGCATTTGTAGAATCTGAATCGCTCTGCCAAAACAGTCGGTTTCGGGACCATGTGATTTATGAGAATTGTCTTCATCTCGAAATATGTAAGTTCGTTGACGTCATTTGGAGATGCTAAAGACGTAAGTAGGGAAAAGATTTCTGGATCAATGCTCGTTAAGAAGTGAGGTTTGATCGTTTGACATAGCTGATTATATTCCGCTAACAGTTGTGCATGCGCGGTTCGTTGCGCTTCATTCGGATTCTCTACTAACGGTTCCGGTTCAACCGGATAGGATTTTTGGGACTTGAGAAACCATGTGTACTGCTCGAACCAGTCTTCCGGCGCGCTGACTGTAGCGGTCAGAGGATAGGGGTAGGATTTTGTCATACTCGTCGCCAATTGTAATAGCTCGCTTAGCTTGAACAATGGATACACATAGCTGTTACTCTAATCAGAGGCTGAAGATAATATCATTAATAATACATAACATAAATAATACATAACAATCATCAGATAAGAAATATTTTTAAAACCATTACTCATAATATGTACTATGATTCGAATAAATTTATAACAAAAATACAGCAGATTTCCTTCTCAGTTAGATATCAGCAATAAAGTTTAAGTCAAAATACGTTCCCTAACCCTTTCACAAGACCTTGCGAGTTATGATATTAAGAAAATAATTAATAAAATGGGTAGGCATTTTTTGTCCTGTGAAACCGATTAAAACTTTTAACTAATTACAACACTACAAATTTATTATATTTATTGAGAATTATGTAATGTAACGTGATGGAAATATTTTAAATGGGTATATCCTGTCCAAACCCAGGATGCACTACATGAAGAATTCGTTGTAACTTTGTTTGAAAAGCATTACTATAATATAACGGCCCGTTGCCGATAAGCGCAGATAATTGATATATATAGCAAGTGATTGCAGTAAGATAAATTCGGATTTCCGACAGATTTTGAATTTGTAGCGTATATTTGACGCTTTGCCCTTGTAAGAGGGTCTATCATATTGAGTTGAAATTGAGATTGGCTTTATCTCAGTTACATACAAATAACACACACGTTATTGCCGACGTTTCGCCACCATGGCTTCTTCAAGGCGGAACAAATGCTTGTTACATTATGACCTGGTAAATATCATTAATATCCATATTAATATAAAACTCTGAATAGTAATAAAGTGAAAGGTTTCAAATCGGTACAAAAGTTCAAGAAACTAAAATACTAAAGCTGTCCATTATTTTAGAGCTAAAACTACGTAGACATACAGTAACAAAAATAGCAGGTATGAGTTATGAAATACAGTGTGACTGTGCTTCCTACTCCCTAACACTTTCAAGAAACTGAGAGAGTGCCACGTCCAAGTATGTTGGTGTCATTTACATAATGACAGATTTATTGAGTGTGGAAAAGGCCGTTATATCTCAAAATGCGAATAAATATATAAAACCTAACCTTACACGTCCTAGATACTGATTTTGAAGATATAATTGATATGTATGGTTATCGTTTCGGTTTAGAGCGATGAGCCAAAAAATTCCTTGTGAACAATTTCAGCATATGCAAAACTGTCTGTGCTGGCTGTACTTTTTGTGGGAGAGCTGTCTAAGAGCTCTTGCAGTTCTTTCATCGTTTCTTCGTCGTCAATAAGATTAATTCGATATCTCGTTTGGGTTTTGAGTACGGTGTGGTACTTCTTTCTCCAGTTCTAAGTTGAAGTTGAAGTTGAAGTTGAACTTGTGCTTCTTAATCTTCTTATCCTGATTGAATTGAAATAATCATCGTTAGTTAATGAGATATAAGCCAATTCTTTCCAAGAACGAAATGCTTGTTAACATACTGTTTTAATACTTTCAACACTACCATATAACAAATAATTTGAGATCATGAGTACGATGTTGCTACATTGAAATAAAACGTTGAGTAAATTAATTTCCTGATAAGAGCATTTTTCCTTGTCGCATCAAACGGGATCAATACAATTTTGCACAAGAATACATTAATATACAGAGTTAAAGTGAGGTTTGGAAGGTAATAAATTTAAATTTCTCTAAAGGATGGCGTCCACTTTAATTCAATGTTTTTAGAACTTACTAACCTTTATTACACAGCATATTTCCAAAACAATTAACTTCTAGGTAAATGCAACAAAACATTATGATCTGAGTATTAAATTACCTTTTCATCTTGAGCTTTGTCAACTCAATCTATTCACCTTCGTAAATCTTCTTTTTCTCCAATAATAAATTGAAATTAAGTCTTGAAAATTATTCGAGAAGAATAATTTAGTTGCAGCGTGCCACATGGCTATCTAAACTGCAAACCCTACCCATTGCTGAGCAAGGCCTTTATCTTCTCCGACGAGCGGGATCATCAATCTGTAGTAATCCCGATAACACTCGACCTCTGCCTGATCCAGAGGATGTCACCATTTTACCTTCACACAGACATCGAACGCTGTAAGAAGATGACAATCAGACCTCGTTATAGAATCAGTACCTGAAAATATTTATATGAGATTTAAACCGATTGCCTTTTGTTTTACGTTTGGTCAGATTGATCCAAGAGAGGACAGTTGATATTAACATTGTCAAAAAAATGATGTAAGGAAGTCAACCTTTCTTGTCCCTATTTTAAAGAACTATACTTCTATTAGAATTCAATATTCTTTTAGAAATAAGTGGTAGATTATTGTCCAGCACATCAAACCTCAAGTTTAACAATGCTACCTTAAAGTCACAAAAAATGTGACAGAATTACCATTTTGTGCCTCAACAATATAAATTTAATGCAGAAAACTGGTATTGGCTACTATATTTCTTGTATTAATCAATTCCAACAATAATAAGGATGTGGATGTGAACGAAAAATTATCAAACTTTCACAACAAATTATGTGACGAAATTAACAATGCATGCCCTATTTTGAAGTTCACCATACCTCTATTAGAATTCAATATAACTTTTTCATCATACAAATTTCGACAAACTGGTTATCTTCCAGCAAGGAGCAAACAGTATAATGGCGCAGGAGGGTCAACCTGAAAAGAACATTGCTTGACCCTCCTGCCCCACCGCATGGATCAGGAGGTTCATTTCAGAAAAAAACAGTGCTTGACCCTCCTGCCCCACCACATGGATCAGGAGGTTCATTTCAGAAAAAACAGTGCTTGACCCTCCTGCCCCACCACATGGATTACGGGGGTCATTTGAACCCACGTGGGTTCAAGACCATGTGCACTTATTTCTACATCGCGCGCGATACGTGTGTGCGTGATTACATGAAATCTTACCGCGCCCTACGCCAAGTAGACGAAAAGCGTGGTCGAAGAGCGAGAGTCGGTACAATAAATAAAACGAGAGTTGGTACATTTAACTGGCATTTTTTAACCGTGGTACAATCAGAATTGCATACAGCCGACACAGGATGAGGGGGGGGGGGGGGGGCAATGACTACTGATGGAGACTTTTGAGCACCAATGGGGACGAAAATCATAGGGACTGAAGGTCAAATCGCTGGTGAAATTTTCCATTTGTCCCCATAAGTACCCAAAGTTTTGGCGAGTTTTATGTAGTTTTGATATTATCTTTTATTAAATGACTTCTAAAGGAGACTTTTGGGTACCAATGGGGGCTAAAAATCTTGTAGACTTGAGGTTAAATTGCTGGCGAAATTCTGCACTTGTCCCCAAATTACCCAAAGTCATTGGCTCCCCCCCCCCTCCCCCGGGTGAGGTGACGGAGAAAAATAAACTGAGCTCAAGGCTACATTTCCAGATATCCCGCCAGGGCACCGTCGCTCATGCTGCAAAGTGTGTTGAGAGATGCCCACGTCATCACACGTAAACTGTGTCACGAATACCTGAAATGCAGACGTGCAGAACAAACATAACTCTGATCTATATTTTTCATAAAACTTTCAGGATTTGCCAATGAGGGAAAAGACAGCACTGTCCGAGAAGCTAGAAATGCATGAATCATAGGTGACATGGATAGGGGTAAGAAGTTTTTAAAAAACATGAAAATTGTGAAAGGAAAAGAAGTAGAAATGAGAAAGGGTAGATTTAAAATGTTTGAGAATCGATTTTGTGCTGAAGAACTCCGTCCGCAGGACGGGCTTCCGGCTACTTATGATAATTCGAATAAATTTGAGATTCAAACAAGCTACGAATACGAATGCTTATAGCAGTGGCAAGCTCGTGGCAAGCTCTTGTTTGCTGCGCATTGGCTGCAATGTATAACCGCAGTATGAACTGTCAAAATATTTGAATTTGCTTACCTAGTGGCTTTGTTTGATAAAGCATACATACTTTATATACCGATAAATCAATAACTCCTTTTGATTCTTCGGTTTGAGAATTGTGCGGTCACACATCTCTGCAATGTCTGAAAAGGTGGCAGGGAAGTATTGAAACTTACTTAACACTATATTTACAGTTAAACCTTGAACTACTATAACTAGGGCAGTAGGAAACGCCAAAAAGTAGATCATCTGACTAAAACAACTTAACTTCATCCAAGAGTCTAGTTAGCAGCATTGTAGCGATAAGATACCACCATAGTTTGAGCTGTCGACACTGAAATAAAACAAACAATTTACTTTTCACTACTGCAGGGGAATGCATGTAACATATAAAGAATAAAGATATAATATATTATATATTGTATGTTTTTCATCGTGGCCTCAGGGGAGAAGGGCAGCTCGAAAAACCGAAAAAAGTCTAAAAAACCGTGTTGGAGCTGGTGAGTTAAAGCTACCGATCTCGATCGTGAGAGTCAGATGATCAGATCGCATGTAACGTGAGTTTCGCCCGCCTGAATAAGGCAAAATGAAATCATATTGCTGGTGACAGGTCTCGACCAAGATGTAAAATAAAGATACCCCAAATTTGTTATTTTTAAGCCGATTCACATCGACCCAAGTCTCTGCTTTGACCCTAAATGCTCAAACTTCGTTAATAGATTGGAAAATCGTGTTATGCTTGTTACTAATAACTGTTGTTTGTGAGAGGACATCTCGATTTCCCGGATCAGAGGATCACACCAATGAGGGGTTGATTGTGCATGTGTGAACTTGACTAAATTTTCAAATTGCCCGATTTTTTTTCAGTAGGTCACATTACTCGTGACGTGCAAATGTATCTTTTGTCTTTTAATAGGTCAAGCTCAGAGCTTTAAAGCTTTAAAGACTTCTCCGTGACAAAGACGGCCGACATATATCTTTACTCCAGGAAAAGTAAGAACTCTTTCCACACCACATTCTTAAATGTACACGATAGCAAAACGACGATGTAGCCCCACGCCGCAGTAAACTTTAAATTTCTGACCCGGACGAGCCCAGCAACTGTAGACAGCTGCGTGAGCTATGTACGGTTAGCAGATTGAAGAGCTTATGCAATAAGCAGTCACCGTTCACTCTCATTTTTGACTCTTCTTCTTTTGAACAACAAATGTCCATTGAATGATGCCAAGCTAAGCGATTATGATTAGAAAAGTACCGTGATTTACACTGATGGCTCATACAAGGACTTGTTGGACTTCGTGAATTTGGAGGACCTGCAGCTGTAATCAGTACTTCACTACTAGATGTGCGAGGCCGAGTTTCCCGTTTGACAACATTACAAGTGGACCACCAAGGCCGGGATGATCACGCGCTAGTTGACATGAGATCTGATTCTCCCGGGAAAATTGGGCGAGATGACCGGTGTCCTGTCAGAGGTCACGGATACAAGGATACAAAAATATAAATATTTTATTGTACAATTACAATAGTCGTATAAACTTGACAAATTCGCCTACCATCACGTGACCCTCGTCAACGAGCAAGTGAAAAATGTGTTCACAGCATTTATATTATACGGTAACTACACCATAGATTGACAAGCTAAGCGTACAGAAAAACGTCCAACTCCGGACTATAATAAAACTCCGGTATAATAGCGTTTTTGACGGAGCAATTTAATGGCCTGGAGTAGGAAACTTTGTTGACCGGAATAAATTGATCCGAAAGGCGAAAGCTACATATGAGAGGCCATCATAAGATGGTACCAAAATATCTCTGTGAAAAGTCCTTTTTACTTTTTTAAGCGTCAAAAGTCGGTGCACTTACTTTATCCATCGAAAAAAGGCATCCCCTGGTGGCTCGTAAAGTATCGATTTTAGCTGTCTAGTAGCCATCTTCTGTGCTCTCTGGCAGTCTAAGAAGAAACATTATATACGACTCTATACAAATAATCTTATTATAAAACAGGATCATACATAGTTAATAGAACTCCATTAAGAAAACATCTTAACTACGTAATCTGTGCCTAGTACAACAGTTTCCAACACTTCCTACAGCTAGCAATATCCCTTATTTCATTTAAATCACTCAAATTTCTAAGTTCTAAGTTTCTATATTTAAGGTCATCAACAAGCATATTTGATATAAGTTTGTATTAGGTCTACCAACACGCCCTTTAAATTTACCACTACTATTTAACACAAATTTAAGAGATAACATAGCAGGGGTGTTGTCTTCAGATCTCAGAACATGTCCCATCATCTTCCACCTCATCTCTTCAACTCTCTCAGACAGCGGTGTGACTGAGCATCTCTTGTAAAGTGCTTTATTGCTTATGCATCCTTTTGGCCATTTGATGTTGAGGATGATTTTTAGATGTTTTCGGTGTACAACATCTAGTGCATAAAGTATGTCTTGTGTCGCACTCCAACTGTTACAATTGTACAGCATCACTGACACAACTTGAGCTTCATACAATTTAACTTTACGATCGACACTAATCTTTTTGCCCATTTTCCATACTTTCTGAAGGTTAGTAAATGCAGCCCACCCTAGAGTAATCCTCCTAGCGATGTCTTTTCTGGTACATATTAAGGAACCTAATGATTTGTTTTCTCTCCAAGCTTCATTTCCTCTGATCTTGGTTTTATCAGCAGCTTTAGCTTTAGAATTTGCAAGATAGGATGTGGTGTACTCTGTTTTGGTATCGTTAACAAACAGGTTCCATTCCTTCAGAATCTGTTCTGCCAAGGGAAACAGATCTTTCAGTTCTTGCATATCCTCCGATACAAAGTCGCAGTCGTCAGCGTACTCCCATTCCAAAGGTAAACAAGATTCTGAGACTGGGGGATTTGGACGCGGTGAAATCGCTCTTAGGTGATGTAGGGCAGCAGCTAAAACTAATGTGAAGAGTTTTCCTGACAAACTATCCCCCTGGAAAGCTCCGAGAAATGTTTCAAATTCTTCTGACAAAGTGTTGTTGATCTTTACTTTTAGTCTAGTGCTACTAAGGAGGTACTGTACTAGTCTGACATCGTCTTCAGTACAGCCTGCATCTTTCAGGATTGTGATTATTACATCCCGTTTAACAGTGTCGAAAGCACGACTCATGTCAATCCCCATTTTATGAAATGTCCAGTGTTTGCGCATTACTACTGACGTCAACATTCTCTGTGCCCAGACCACATCAGCACAACTTCTCCCTTCCTTGTACCCAGCTTGCCATGCCATGGTGTAGTCGTCAATCATTCTCTCGATCCTCTTCAATGATATCAGAGTTAACATCTTTCGTGATCCATTAAGGAGAGTAAGTGGCCGCAGGCTGGTTAGTGGACCTAAAGGTTTTCCAGGTTTCTGAAGAGGTGTTATGACTCCCTCACCTATAGATTTTACATATTCATTTTCTTCAAGAGAGGTATTTATTATTTGAGCATACTGGTCATATATTATAGGGTCTGCATGTTTAAGTAACTCATTCATACAAATAATCAGTGAGTTTAATTTTGCGATTGTATTCCTTAATCTCTACATATAGGGACCGGGGCTCTATATACTTACATAATACATACGGGAACGGAGCTGGAGGAGGCTTAATTTTACGATTATTCGCAATAACTTGATAATTTATTTATATTGATGAAATCAATAAACTTAAGTTATAACATAATACGTTCTAACATATTTATTTGAATGACAAACCTTAGTTGATTTCATCTTTTAACCGGAATTGAAGATTGATTTAATGTCTTCAGGATATTCCACCATTTTTCTGCTGTTCACATTCTTGCCTACTTCTTTGAACTTGAAAAGTGTGTATATCACTTTGTATGATCCAGAGCTCCTGATCCTGGTCCCTAAAACGATTTTGATTGAGCAAGACAGTTAAATACAAATTTCTGGAATCTAAAGTTAAAATATGTTCACAGTTAAAAAGTTGAAAAAAAAGAATCATAAGTAGGCTTTAGTTATTTTATATACCTTTGTCAAGCTGTAAATGATGTGCAATACATCTTTGTGATGTTCTACTCTTGATCTTCCTCTAAAACTCCTCAGTAATATATATCAACTCTTCCATCCTGAACAGAAATGTGAAATGAAAAGCTTCTTGTCCAAGAAGTAGGTTTAGCCCCTTTGTACAATACAGTAGTTGTGTATTTCCTTCGCAATTAAAGTGGTATTAAATAAATCATGATGGTGAACAGTTGCACAAGTTATATGTAACAATCAAAGCGATATTTTACTTTTAGGTACATGGAAGAGGGTGTGGTAGAGATCCTTGTGCACTATGCAGTTCTTTAGCAATATAAGCGGTGTGGGGGTTTCAATTAAGATTTTTGTCTATTATTACGCCTAGGAATTTAGTTTCTTCAACACGTTTGATGACTGTATTGTTCAATATAAGAATACCCTTCAGTACACTGTAAAAGATAGTTCTTTACAAAAACGTCATTTTCATTACTGCTAAAAAATTATTGAGAAATTGCAAATTTAGAAGAGTTCACAAGAACAGATTTGGCTGTCAGAACCTGTCGATAGGTAATTCTTGGCTGGCATTGCAAAACTAAACAAGAAAACTTAAACCTTTGGCAACCTTTTGTTTAGGGTAATTGCTATTTACTAGCAAGTCTGAACTAACAAAACAAACCTCGCTTGTCGATTAGGAAGATGACAGACAACGATAAAAATGCCGAATGCCATTGCAGCTGATTTGCAGGTATAATGTATGGCGTGAAGGTTAGCGCTCCATTCCTAAAAGATTGAAGATTGGTGAGCCGCGCGCAAAAATTAAATGTTAAGTTTAAATTCATAAATATGAACTAAGTTATATTTATAAAATTGATAAGTCATTTGCAAATTTTTCTGACATAAGATATTAAAAATAAAAGCAAATAAATAAACAATCAATTATTTTGTACTTATAAACTTAAAGTACAGCTTAATTCATTTTGAAATTTCAATTTTGTGCCCGCGTTAAGACTTTAGCTCACTGTAAAATTTAAAAATTGTTTTATTACTAAACAATTTTCGCAGAGGTCATTCTGGTTAAATTTAAATTGTAATTTATTTAAATTAGCTCCGCCAGTTGTTTAGGAAATTAACAAAAATAATTTTAAATTATTGCATTTAATTGAACGATTAATTTAAAATACAACATTTTGTTAAGCTTTACGCAAACAAATTTAAGTTGTTAACTTGTTAAGTACAAAATATTTATTTAATTATATTTGTTTTCCTTTTTAATATATTATGTGAGACACTTTTCAAATGACTTATCAATTTTATAAATATAACTAAGTTCATATTTATGAATTTGAACTTAATATTTAATTTTTGCGCGCGGCTCACCAATCTTCAATCTTTTAGGAATCGAGCGCTAACCTTTACGCCATACATTGTACTTGCAAATAAATTGTACTTGTAGTGGTATATTTAGCATTTTATTTTTGTCTGTCATCTTTCTGTTCGACCAGCGAGGTTTGTTTTGTTAGTTCAGACTCGCTAGTAAATAGCATTTACCCTAAACAAGAGGTTGCCAAAGGTTTAAGTTTTCTTGTCTAGTTTTGCAGTGCCCGCCAAGAATTACCTATCGACAGGCTCTGACAGCCAATTCTGTTCTTGTGAACTCTTCTAAATTTGCAATTTCTCAATAATTTTGTAGCAGTAATGCAGTATCTTTTACAGTGTACTGAAGGGTATTCTTGCAAATATTGAGATCTTGAGATTTCACAAGCCATTTGGGTCCAATCGATGTGAGATGTCTTAGATGCAGGGTTGGGGGTCCCTCCTTTTTAATTTTTTGTCTCTTCAGAGGTGTGAGCTAATTGTTCATGTTTTAACTTATCAAGCTATAATAATCTAGGATGTTTTATGCGATAGTCTATGCTATGATATGGTCAATTGGTATTTGAATATTTAAATTGCCTTACAGCTGTACTGATGGGAACCGTTTTGGGGAAAGCTCCTTCTTAAATTACCCTCTAGATCAAGAATATCCCAATCAGATTGCTGAGTTGAGCTAGGAGATTGCAAACAAATTCTTAGCTCACCCCTGGATAGCTGCACTTATGGATTCACTAAGGATCCGTAAGGTCTATGCAAAATAAAACATCTTTAGCTTTGCAATGCATCCTTGGTCGACTCAGCAAAATGATCGGAAACATTATTGATGGTTAAATTTATGAGAAGGGGCCCTGTTTAAACTTTATGAAATCTGTGTGATACTCCCAAGGCGATGGTTTAATATTCTACTACCTTTTTGAACATTCTTTGGCTACACTTTTTGAATTGCCTGATATGTTCATATTATAACCTGTGCTGGGATCACATAATGTAACTTTTCATCCAAACCTTTTTTATCCTAGGAAATGTTCTGAATTTCAGGTACATTTACACGGCCCCAACGTTAATGTGGCCCTTGCTATGTGTTGGTTCAGCCAAATTAATTATTATATAATCAAGTTTATTTTTCTCGTTAGTTGTCATCCGGCCAAACATTAAGCAACTTATATTGCAGTACCATTTATCATTTAGTATATCAAAATATGTCATTGTAATTTTGCATGGCTGAAATGTAACGCTTGATTTATATATATAATAATTAATTGAATTTTCAAATAATAAAAAAACAACAACAATCGTGATAGATAATAATTTGGTATTTTGTTGTGATCGGAGAATCTATCTGCTCAACATGTATATGTCTCTCTGTGTACGTAAGAAACACTAAGTACCTAAAAGTAAAGTATCGCATTGATTGTTACATATAACTTGTGCAACTGTTCACCATCATGATTTATTTAAGACCACTTTATTTGCGAAGGAAACACACAACTACTGTATTGTACAAAGGGGCTAAACCTACTTCCTAGACAAGAAGCTTTTCATTTCACATTTCTGTTCAGGTTGGAAGAATTTATATAATACTGAGGAGTTTTAGAGGAAGATCAAGAGTAGAACATCACAAAGATGTATTGCACACCATTTACAGCTTGACAAAGGTATTATATAAAATAACTAAAGCCTACTTATGATTCTGTTTTTTTCAACTTTTTAACTGTGAACATATTTTAACTTTAGATTCAGATATTTTTATTTAACTGTCTTGCTCAATCAAAATCGTTTTAGGGACCAGGATCAGGAGCTCTGGATCATACAATGATTTTACTTAATGTGAACAGCAGAAAAATAGTGGAATATCCTGAAGACATTAAGTCAATCTTCAATTCCGGTTAAAAGATGAAATCAACTAAGGTTTGTCATTCAAATAAATATGTTAGAACGTATTATGTTATAACTTAAGTTTATTGATTTCATCAATATAAATAAATTATCAAGTTACGCGGCCTTGTCTAAGCTGTGTTCAATATAATATCCTCCTCCCAACGTCGGTAATTTCACTGTTTCTCTCTACCCTGCATCTCACTTCTCTCACTGCTTTCTACTAATCACACCTGCTCAATAAATCCCCCTTTAATCCTCTGTAATGACACGGTTTATCTCTACCCTTCATCTTGACTATTTTAATGACAATATTAATTCAATCCTAAAATGTGCCATCATGTAATGATACCGTTCCCGTTATATAATATAGATGTACTACGAAACACGGGCGTAATTCTTGTTATACTTGATAGATAGCTTGTGGATCTCAGATTATTGCAAAATTATACCCAGCCACATGGACTTAACAACTGCCGGAATAAAGCTCAGATCAAACAGATACCGCAAATTGAGTTCAGTTGAGCTGAACATCCTGCACCCTTTGAACAACCTCGATTTGCTTGAATCTTAAAAATGGTGAGCTGGAAGCCAGTCTTACAGGTTCTACTCGGACGTATCAGATCTACTTCAGCTAGTGAGTTATGTCCAATTTAAGGTTAAGACTGGATCTGGAGGAGTCATTTTAGGGCCTACGAAATAATTCCCATCGGTATTTTGTTGAGCTGAACATCCCGCACCCTTTGAACAACCACGATTTGCTTGAATCTTAAAAATGGCGAGCAGGAGGCCAGTCTTACAGATTCTACTCGGACGTATCAGATCTACTTCAGCTAGTGAGTTATGTCCAATTTAAGGTTTAGGGGGCATTATTGCAAAATTATACCCAGCCACATGGACTTAACAACTGCCGGAATAAAGCTCAGATCAAACAGATACCGCAAATTGAGTTCAGTTGAGCTGAACATCCTGCACCCTTTGAACAACCACGATTTGCTTGAATCTTAAAAATGGCGAGCAGGAGGCCAGTCTTACAGATTCTACTCGGACGTATCAGAGCTACTTCAGCTCTGAGTTTTGTCCAATTTAAGGTTAAGACTGGATCTGGAGGAGTATTTTTAATGCCTACGAAATTATTTCCGCCGGTATTTTTTGATCTGAACATCCGATATTATATACCATTATCCACATGTGGAAAGTGCTTTGCAGTGTTTGAAGTCATTGGATTTCCATTGTGGAACTTAATCCCACCAAATATTCATAATATCGAAGATCCTCTGCAGACGTCTTTTGAGTGCAGCTGCACATGAGGGACATTTGCTAGGTAGCAAACAGCAAACTTTCATTGAAAAATTCTGTGCACACAGGCGAGGGACACAAAAAGTACTGTGAAGTCTCTCTGCTCTCAACCACTTTCTGAGATGGTTTCTTTTTCATCCAGTCCCATGAGTTCAATCAGATCCTTCATCGCTTCATATAACTAGTTATGTCTCACAGTGAATGAAAGGAACTGCAATATTTTCTGATAAATAAAACTCGGCATCCTTATCGACTAGGCTAATATCACCAAGAACACCTTCAGCTTCCATTCCAATGTCTGGAGAATTAGATTCCATCCAATAGTCATCGTGAGAACAAAAAGGTTATTAAACTCTCTAAATCCTGGGAAGTTCTAAGTCAGCACTTGAAGTATCACATTGCTCGTTGACAACAGTGTCTTGCTTCTCTGACATAATACTGAGATGTTTGGGAACTGAAGAAAAATATTCAGAGCTAAAAATACTTTGGATGTAACACTGTTTCGGGCTTCATAACACTGTCACAGTTTAAGTAATACGGAATAATACGACTACAGCATTGCTGATCTATTTCTATTTCGGGCTACCCCAGGTGTAACCGGACAGGAACTTTTCCTCCGAACTTTGCCTCCGAATTTTTCCTCGTGTAGCCCTGATTTAAAACGACCTCTACACTGCTTTCAATGTGTTACTCCAATTTCTGCGTTTATAAGGTTTCTGTTGTGACAAACGGTTTCAGTTACTAGATTCCCCAGGTCACTCAAATTAAAACCTCTAGAGCTCTAGGTACCTGCACAAGATACGGGAAATGATTGAGAGCTGTGAATGCTTCAACTTTTCTACTAACTACTCACTAGATAAGGCGCCGGTGTTTTTTGGTAATCTTGATATCTATTCTTCTTTCACTAAAATATGATATATCCAAAAATCTCATGGAAACAGAATTATTGTTTTATATACATAATATTATTAATAATATGTAATTTAAGCAATAGATACGTTTCTTACCACATTGTCATGGTAATATAAACTTCTCTGGAACTTCTCTTTGTACTGCTCCCATACAATTGCCAAAACTCTCTAAAACGCAACTACTGTACAGTGTACTTACATACAGACCGTACTACGATAATAATAATATTTTTATAATCAAATATTGAACGGTTTTTAGCAGAATGTAGCATATATTTTAGATAAATACAATTAATTGTTGAGGTGCTCCACTAGACGAAGTGACACACCCTTGTGGATTCCAGTTAACATTAACCCAAGGCTGCCCCAAATGATCCAAACATCTGGACCTAACATGGCTCATGATATCAATCCCCAGCTGCTTCAGTTTGCTGGAGAGAACAAACCTTGGCATTCAACTAGGAGCAATAACCAATAAAAAAAAGATACAAAAAGATACACAGGTAGGTCACAATGGTTATAGGGGTAGGCCTGTGAGCAAGGGAGTGTGTACCACCAGCCTAAGCTGTATAATTTCACAGCTTAATGACTGGCTTACTTGCATCCAACAGGATTTGTACCCAGGCATTCTGTTTGTTACCACTACACCAATCGAATCGTGGTACCACTAAATCAAAAAAAGAAATAAAACAATTATAAAAGCTGTATACAAGCTGTATACAGTTTACCTTGTTTGATATCCAGGCACTCGTATCTCGGATACGATATTCGTCGAGTTTTAACTCGGCAACAGCTTTCTTTGCCTCATATCTTACTGCCGCAACTTCCCCGATATCTGCATTCACACATATCAGTTAAGAAACAACATTCAAGCGGGTCACATTATTCCAAAGTTATCAACATTTGAAGGTCAGCACAAGTATTGAGGACACAGGAAAGCTGTGAACTTACTTATAATTTAAATATCACTAAAAACTTACGTCCTCTTTATTGACTAGATCGAGTATCGATATACCCGCAAACTTGCTCACGTCTTCTGATTTTCATTGTCACTGGCATTATCGATCAAGCTACATAACAGATCAACTCGGGCGGTGTTCAGGCAGAAGAGACAAAAACTTCAGCTACTCCAGGCATTTAAATTTGTAAAGATATCAATGTACAATAATTTAAATTAAACTGTGGAGGATTAGGAGAATAGGAGTAGTAGAAGAAGAAGTAGGAGGAGGAGGGGGAGGAGGAGATAAGAACGATAAGGGACTCATGCACATTGAACAATCTAATTCTATTTGTGATACTGGTTACAATACCATATCATAAACGAGTTGAAGCTTTGAAGAAACAAGTTTTACTCTTGTTATTTAATTCTTGTTTTTAAAACAATGTTTGGGATTTTCAGATATGTATTCTGTCCGGTTTATATTTTATTGTGTTGATGATTTAGTATTTAATTTTATTTACTTGTATCTTAATAAAGAGCCGTACTTTATGATAAATTGGTAACCCAAATTCTCTTCCGCAGCCTTCTCAGTTCTCGGCCTCTCAGCTCAATGTCGGTCACATTTGGTCAATTTGACAGGAATCGCTGTGTCGACAAGATAAAAGGCACACCTGGTTTGTTTATACAACTTAAATTTGCTTCCTCTTGCCCTTCATATTTGATTGGTTGCTGGATCAACCTCAGTATCAACCTTTGTACTTTATGAATATTAAACAATCATGGATAAAAAGAATGAGATAACTCATAATTAATCCACCTTTTTATCCAGGTTACGAAGTTCTAAAGAGCGGCAGCCGAAAAAAATGCCTTCTGAACGAATGGTCGCAGCCGACAGCTGAAATTATAATATTAGGATTGTTTAGGACTGATATTTGATATGATGCGACCGACCGCGATTCGATGAAAAGTTGTGTCAGCGGTTTTTGCTTGACACCGGACAGACAAACAAACACTTATGACTTTGCTTTATAAGTAGTAAGATTTTCACGATTGTTACCTATACCATCTATAATGACGATTAAGACGTAATGATATGGAAATTGCCTAACAAATGCGGGAATTGCTATTGTTTACAACATTTTCATCAAATAATTTACAAAATAGCCTTATGTGTAAGAGCTGCCTGTGGGACAGGGGCACGTGATCTAGTTATCCTGTTAGACCAAGGTTCCCCTAACTGTCTGATGACGCCATCTGTTACAACAGTGAGTTACCAATTATTGGATCTACCTTGTCTTCATATGATGCACTTTATAATTTTATATGTTTGCACATCGTCTTTTCAATGTATGTAAAATCTTAAAATTCTTAAAAGAGTTTCAAGTGTTCAGTTCAAGTGTCCAGTATATGTAATATGTATCTGCGGAATTTAGACCGATAAAGTTTTGATTCCGTAGAAATTAATTAGACACGTTTGCTTTGCGGCCACTTGGCGGATCATGTGATTCAATAAGCACTGCCTTTGCCATGATTGGAAGTGGAATTCATTATCAAAGCCTCTAACTTATTCTTCCCAGGTGTTGTGACGCACTACACAGCCGGGTAGTTTGTAAAGCACTGTCTTTGTAAACTGTAAAGAGTTCACTGCCGAAAACTACTATCGAATACCTGGAATCGGGGAATTCCGTGTCCTCCGGGAACATTTTAGACACAGAAAGGTAAATTTACTGATAAATTGTTTGCAAACTGTTGTAATTTGCTATCGTTGCCGGATGTCCATTGGTTCCGGACAGGCTTGCATACTGACAATTCATACCGTACTGGTCATTCATCTTTTACATTACCAGTAGCATATAATACATATCATTATACAATACACACGCTCAAACACGGTTTTTTTCGACTTTTTTCGGTTTTTCGGGCTGCCCTTCTCCCCTGAGGCCACGATGAAAAACATACAATATATTATATAATCTTTATTCTTTATATGTTACATGCATTCCCCTGCAGTAGTGAAAAGTAAATTGTTTGTTTTATTTCAGTGTCGACAGCTCAAACTATGGTGGTATCTTATCGCTACAATGCTGCTAACTAGACTCTTGGATGAAGTTAAGTTGTTTTAGTCAGATGATCTACTTTTTGGCGTTTCCTACTGCCCTAGTTATAGTAGTTCAAGGTTTAACTGTAAATATAGTGTTAAGTAAGTTTCAATACTTCCCTGCCACCTTTTCAGACATTGCAGAGATGTGTGACCGCACAATTCTCAAACCGAAGAATCAAAAGGAGTTATTGATTTATCGGTATATAAAGTATGTATGCTTTATCAAACAAAGCCACTAGGTAAGCAAATTCAAATATTTTGACAGTTCATACTGCGGTTATACATTGCAGCCAATGCGCAGCAAACAAGAGCTTGCCACGAGCTTGCCACTGCTATAAGCATTCGTATTCGTAGCTTGTTTGAATCTCAAATTTATTCGAATTATCATAAGTAGCCGGAAGCCCGTCCTGCGGACGGAGTTCTTCAGCACAAAATCGATTCTCAAACATTTTAAATCTACCCTTTCTCATTTCTACTTCTTTTCCTTTCACAATTTTCATGTTTTTTAAAAACTTCTTACCCCTATCCATGTCACCTATGATTCATGCATTTCTAGCTTCTCGGACAGTGCTGTCTTTTCCCTCATTGGCAAATCCTGAAAGTTTTATGAAAAATATAGATCAGAGTTATGTTTGTTCTGCACGTCTGCATTTCAGGTATTCGTGACACAGTTTACGTGTGATGACGTGGGCATCTCTCAACACACTTTGCAGCATGAGCGACGGTGCCCTGGCGGGATATCTGGAAATGTAGCCTTGAGCTCAGTTTATTTTTCTCCGTCACCTCACCCGGGGGAGGGGGGGGGGAGCCAATGACTTTGGGTAATTTGGGGACAAGTGCAGAATTTCGCCAGCAATTTAACCTCAAGTCTCCAAGATTTTTAGCCCCCATTGGTACCCAAAAGTCTCCTTTAGAAGTCATTTAATAAAAGATAATATCAAAACTACATAAAACTCGCCAAAACTTTGGGTACTTATGGGGACAAATGGAAAATTTCACCAGCGATTTGACCTTCAGTCCCTATGATTTTCGTCCCCATTGGTGCTCAAAAGTCTCCATCAGTAGTCATTGCCCCCCCCCCCTCATCCTGTGTCGGCTGTATGCAATTCTGATTGTACCACGGTTAAAAAATGCCAGTTAAATGTACCAACTCTCGTTTTATTTATTGTACCGACTCTCGCTCTTCGACCACGCTTTTCGTCTACTTGGCGTAGGGCGCGGTAAGATTTCATGTAATCACGCACACACGTATCGCGCGCGATGTAGAAATAAGTGCACATGGTCTTGAACCCACGTGGGTTCAAATGACCCCCGTAATCCATGTGGTGGGGCAGGAGGGTCAAGCACTGTTTTTTCTGAAATGAACCTCCTGATCCATGTGGTGGGGCAGGAGGGTCAAGCACTGTTTTTTCTGAAATGAACCTCCTGATCCATGCGGTGGGGCAGGAGGGTCAAGCAATGTTCTTTTCAGGTTGACCCTCCTGCGCCATTATAAACAGAGTTATAATATTTTTTGTGACAAAATTAAACTATTTTGACCATGTAATAAGATGTTTCAATTGTGACACTGTAAACGTATTACTACCACATAATAATTTATGTGACTGGTGCGTGGTTGTATTAGTGTTAATTGATTAAGCATTAACAGGGGGACTGTAAACTAAATATTTATTTTTTAAATTTTTCTTTTTCTTTTTAGTAAATTATATTAATATTATAAATCAAAACCTCATGATATTGTTATTATCTTAACAGTTACTGTTGTAACTTAAGATTTTAAATTTACATTCCTCGTATTCCTTGTATTCCTTGTATTCCAGTACGTAATATAGGGTGTTTAAGCTAGGGTATTTCAATATTTGCTAAATTTTGGTTTTAAAATCTTCAGACTTTATGCTGTTGTATTTAAGAAAATATATGAGGAATTTTTAGGGCACCCTGACAAGGAATGCTGAGTAGTGCAGTAGGATTACTTGATGATCTGGAAGTACTGGGAATTACGATAATATCATACAGTCGCACAAATATGAAATAAGTTTACTTTGTCACAATACTCTTGATGATATCTGTGAAAATTGAGCAAATATTGAGCAAATATTGAAATACCAGCTTAAACACCCTATATTACGTACTGGAATACAATGAATACAATGAATACAAGGAATACAAGGAATACAAGGAATACAAGGAATACAAGGAATACAAGGAATACAAGGAATACAAGGAATACAAGGAATACAAGGAATACAAGGAATACAAGGAATACAAGGAATACAAGAAATACAATGAATACAAATTTAAAATGGTAAGTTACAGCAGTTAAGATAATAACAATATCATAAGATTTTGATTTATAATATTAATATAATTTACTAAAACATTATTTGCCTTATGATGAGTTATAATTTTGTTCACTTTTACACATTTGCTCACATCACTCACAGTCAGCCGCTCTGACATGGTTAACCACCTTCCTTGTGTTGTTGGTTAATCATATGATTTCATATATTTTCTTAAATGCAACAGCATAAAGTCTGAAGATTTTAATACCATGTAATTATACGACACTCAATGTGATGATCCGTAAAATAGGATATGGACTAATAACTCAACAATCTAAAGCATGTTGACTTTAAAACCATGCTGATCTATACTTATCCACTTAATGTGATGATTTTGAACAATTTCATGTTCAAGATGAACATTTAGTATGAAATGTGTCAATTGCTACAAGCAAGAGCGTAAGAAGTTTTTGGGGTATTATAACTCAATAACCTGATGTCTGAGGATTTTTAAATAACACTCTACCCACTCAATGTGATAATTTAGAACACTTCAATGCCCAAGTTTAGCTCCTTACTCTAATCAGAAACTGAGTTATTTTGATTGTAAGTGCTGTTATTGTTACTCGCGAGAGCCCAAAAGGGTGTGGTCATATAACAGTAGTAACTCATTAACCAGAAGTCTGAAGAGTTAATTACGTTCTACTAAATATGATGATTTAATGCCCAAATTTAGCTCTTTTATACTCCAATCAGAAACCGAGTTAATTTGATTTTAGCTGTTGTAATTGCTACTCGCGAGAGCGTAAAAATAGGTTTTGGGCTAATAACTCAACAGCCTGATGCCCAAAATTAGTTCCTTACTCCAAACAGAAACCGAGTTATATCAACACTGAGTTGAGAATCTCAACTCAGTGTTTTAAAAACACTGAGTGGAGATTCTCACTTCGTCAACAATATCATTAAAATAAATGATTGACCCACTCGTAAGAGCGAAGAAAGATTATCAAAACAACAAATACATTGGAAATAATGTACTTTATACTTGACAGAGTCAGAGGAAGCAGTTCCCCCGATTCATTTGCTCATTCTGATGTGCCAAAAACATTCATTATGAAAAGTAACGAAGTGAGAATTAATTAAAGTGAGAATTAGAAATAAATTAGAATTATAATTAAATTTACACAGTAATACAATAAGAATAAAAATAATTTAAAGAAGCTTCAAACTGCTGTGCAGGACATTCAAGTCAGTCAAAAACTGTTAGAAGAATACCCTTCTAGTATAGGCCGGACATAAAATCAAAACTTATAATATGTAATAAGCTATAAGTCAATGAATATGGTACAGTGAGATATAAAATTAAACTTTGGGTATGAATGTAACCATTTAATTTAATATGATACGAAAATTACATAGATACCCACTTGGCACTTTTATATTTGTTGTCAGAATTATGTACAAAGAAGTATATAACCATAGAGTGAAAAATGGCAACCGGTCAGACGTAAACGGATAAAGTAGAAAGACATATGTCATACAGTTCTATACTTCTTTAATTAAGTTAATATGAAGTAGGCATTCATAGACATGCGGCTTAATTTGGTCAGTAAAACACAGGGGACCCTGCTACTTAACAAAAACTCCGAAACACAGAATAAAATCAAAGATCAAGTGAATAACAATATACTGCTAGGATATGCTATGTCATGCTGTACTTATACTTACTTTATTTGCTTTAATATGTCTTTGAATGAATTCTTTGCAAAACTGATATCTGTAATTTAACCAAGCAGTTGAACTTTAAGATAGGTCATAACCTGAGCGATAGATTTGAAAACTGAAGTGATTTGTAATTGTCAATTTACGTTAGCAAGGCCCTATCATGTAATTACAGTGTATAATCAAGCACAGCAAATATTCCACTTTAAACTGTTTGATAACATTAAAAGAAACTTCAAGTAGATAATTGCAGTAAAATAGTGGACAACTCTTGGTTTCGAGAGTTTCAAACAAAACGTTTACGAAATCAACCAGAAAATAACAGCGAAGAAGCGAATAATGTGCGCATAGCGCTCTATTTCTATCGTCGATTAGATTTTTTCATGCGTATGACGAATGCGCGGCGTAAAAATCGCGATCCTGATGAACGCTGAGCTAACATTGCTACCCGGTGGATAAAAATTATTTACATCTTGACTAAAATATTGGTATAAAATTTTGTACAATCGGAGAAAAAAAATTCTGTGCTCGCGCTTGGCGCTTATTACACTGACTACAGCTGCCCTAATGGAAATTCTTTGCTGAACTGGAGAATGAATAAAGGAATAAGGCAGCAGTGCAGCGATGCAATTGGATAAAAGTTCAAAATGTTATACATAATTATAATAATTGAACTTTGAAGTTCGAGCGAAAATAGCAAGTTTTAAAAAGTGACGTTCAGCAAAATTTGACGAACTAAGAAAATTGAAAATTGAAAATAAGACATAGATCCGGAAATGAGCTGGCGTTGGGATCGAATGATAAATTAGGTTAGCCGACTGAATGATTCAATGAAACAAGAAATATTTTAAGACTGTATAATTGGTGTGGAACAGCCCTTAAACATTCTGCAATTTATGGAGGATTTCTGGAAATGATCTTACTTTACCTCACGTTTGCACCCCGACACTAAGTGGACTGACAATGGTTATAAGAGTAAAATAATAGACTTTCTAATTGTGGTACGAGAGAGCATATAATTATAAAGCCTCGAGGTCCCCAGCGTAAAATTCTTGGGGAGATATAATTAAATTTCTCAATCGTGATGTGGTAGTTGGTACCCTGATAATGACTTGTAAGTTATACTTTTACTTATACGGATACCCATGTCTATACTAGTGACTCTACGCGTTTCCAAGAAAGCTTGATTACTTGATTCAATTTTATTCAATTTCCCGTAAAATAATTCCTCCTGTCCTAACCCTACTAGATACCTCGCGATGTTCATATGTAATAGCAGATAATTCAGGGGTGTAGGAATGATTTTCTGTGCGCAACAGTCAGAATTTCAAAGGTTTTATAAATTTCAATACTATAGTACCGTACAGTTAAAGTTTGTCGAAGGCAAACATTTTTGAGCATTTTACTCGTGCAAAACGCCTGGAAGCAATTTGGCAATATGAATAGAGACATTGTTGAACTATGCTTACACTGTACACCTTTAAAATATTCTCTAAAAAAATATAACTCTACTAGTATATGATGTTTTCAAGAGTCACTTGGCGGAAAAAGTCAACGAAATTATGGCACTCAACAACATAGTTCATAAGCTAGTCCCCGCCAACATGACAACATGTTCCAGCCTCTAGATATTACGGTAAATCGTGTTGCCAAGGACATTGTCCGACGTTGTTATAGATCATATAACTCAGGGGAGGTAATGAAACATTGCTAGGAAAGCTCCACTTGATGTTAAGGTTAACCTAAAGTTGTCTAAGAGTAAGATAAAACCATTTTACGCCGAATGGCTTGTAAAAGTTAACACTGAAATGCAGGACCGGGGTAGTTTGATAAAAAATGTTTCCATAAAGCTAGAAATCACTGATGCTTTAAGCATGGATTATATCATGCACGAAACTCAATTGATGAAGATGATATGTGATATTAGACACTGATCATGTACACATATTTTAACATTTTTACTGCTTAACGACTGCTTTTCTTATTTACTGTATAAAAATGGATTTAAAAATCATTTGCTGAAATTTAACAAAAAAGAAAGTCGGATTTTTGATGGTTTTAAATGCCTTCTAGCGTTCATATTAATGTCTGTTCATATTTATGTCCGTTCATTTAATGTCCGTCCAAATAAGGTCCGATAAGGTAGATTTTCATTTACCGACCAGTGACCAGAAGGTTTGAATCAGAATCACTGCCACGTGTCCAAATAAATATGGTTCACCTTCCCGGCCACCAGTAGAACATCTTTGCTCTAATATAAGAATATAATTACTTATTACCGCTACAGCTAGAAGTTATCATTCTGCCAGGGCTGTATTGATGCTTGTATAGTTTTTGCATCACTATTCCGTGTAACTCAGTCTAACTGTAAGCTGCTGCATTTGTACACCTCAACATTAAATAGCGCCATCATTATAATGCAATGTAGTAAAGTTGTGACTTCATGCTAATTAGCGTTATTGTCAATTGTGTGAACGATCAATTACAACTACAAGTTAAGTATAAACTTTGCTGTCTGAAATTCGTACAGTACTTGACCACTGTACATTTGTTTGCGTCGTTATATACACTGCTGAGTGAGTTTTCTAGTTCGCCTCCAGCTTACCTTTAATGCTTACTTGTTATTCATCAGCTAAACTCTTCTTAAATCTTCTTAAGCACCCTAGTCATTACCACTATATGTCCGCAATTAGTTACGGTTGTGACGTGTGATGATGTACAATGAGTGTTTTTATTCCTTTGATGTGTGGACATTTAGCAATCTTCTTACGTTACAGTTGTTATAAAATAAAATTATCAAGGAAAACCTCTAAAATAAATTGAATGTTAGCAAAGCGTCATTAGGTAACTGTTGTAGGTAAGGTGAGAGGATGGAAGTGAGATCTAAACGAGACAGGGGCTTTATTGACACGAAGAAAGAAATGTTGTGGATAGAATGGCAGACACTGACTAGGCATTACACTGACGATCAGCTCATAATAGGAGAGTGGTTTTACGATATATACCAGAAATACTCCGAGCCTATCAGGTTTTACTTTCTATCTTTGTATAAATCCAAGTTGCAAATGTATTGAGGACGACGTTAGGTATATATGAACGTATTGTTGTCTTGATACATACAGAGTACAGACCTCTTGAAATGTCTTGCAGAGGTCCACAAATTAAATTGTATTATAATGTAAGAAATGTAAAATCTTAATAGATCGCTTAAAATAGATTAAAAAAGTTTCTTCACTTAAATCGGAATAGGTTTAAATTTAAATGCAAATGTAATAATAAACTTAGAAGTCGTATTTAAAAAAATAGTGCCATTCATATAAGCAAATATCAGATACTAAATATTCAAGATGTGCGTTAATACAATTACACTGTAATTAAGTTGGACTCTTGTGAATAATTCACAATATACTCATCAAGATGAATATTTCACAACTTCCATATAAACCGCAATCTTAAAATTTCCGGTTTGATTTTAAAATTATGTTTTATACGTGCCCAGTTAATTCTCACCTTATTTTGTTGACAAGTTTGTAAAAACCTTAACAAGGTTTTAAAATACCGTTTTATAGCAAGGCAAAATATTTAATTATATTCTGCTACAACTAAAACTAGCTGTTGAAGCCTCCAACACAGCTTTATTCAGGAAGTACCACAACACTGAACATATCTACCAAATGATTCTGAACTTTAAGCACTTCTACCAGGAGTTGACCTTTCCCAGAACAGTTCTCTTCGCTATCTTCTTTCACGACTACATATATGATCCTAAGGTGACCGCTATTTCAGTATAGTCGCATGCACAGTTGACGTGCTAATTTATAAAAACATATAAATTTATAGTGTTAGAACACACTTGAATAACATTCTGGAGTAACTACTGACTTACCACTGAGATTTAAACGAATTCAATATCATATGGTATAAAGTTTAAATAAAACTTTAAATAAAGCACATATTTTAATCTTTACAGTTTCACTCACAACCTCCCACGATATAATCTAACTTTTTAAAATTGTCAGAGCAACAATAACGAAGAAGAGAGTGTCCGAGCATTTGAGAGCTGTGCTAGAGACGTAGAGCTTGATGCGGACGTGGTGAAGGGTGTGAAACATATGATCAATCTCACATCATCTGGTCATTATACTAAGGTAAACCTCATGTCAGTGTCAGTATTATAACAGGTATATAGGGCTGCATTGAGGGGGGGGGGGGGGGGGGGGGGGGAGGTTGTTTTAACTATTTTAGGTCAGTTGTCAAACCTTCCCCCAGTCATACTGTCATAGTGAAATACATTTGAAGGGAAGAAAATTGTAATTCGATAAGGTTCCGGATCAAAAGATGGGTATGTTTTGTGTTTGCTAGATTTACACATAACTGAATTAGTATTTGTTGCCAACGATTATGAGTGAGTCCTAGATGAGAAGTTTTTCAAAATACTAAAGACAGTAAAAACCCAGTTTACTGTACACTCTGATTTACCGTTTTACTTTCCCTCCCCCCAACTGTACGTTAAATCAGGGTTTCATGCTGTATAACTACAGGAGCTGGAAGATGACAAACCCAAGACACGTGACGTTCACTACTTTCTGGATTTTGATCTGTCTATCTTGGGCAGCAATCCTGTGGAGTACACGCTCTACGCCAAAAAGATACGGAAGGAATATAGCCATGTGGGAGAGGAGGAATTCTGCACAAGGCGAGCTCAGGTAATTTCAATAAACAGCATTCAGTATACTCATTAAAAAATTATCATATTTTGAAATAAGAATAGGCTTGAATAAGCAGTGATAATTTTTCAAGCAATTAAGCAATTATAATGGCCCGTCCAATATCAGTCCTTAGAAGGGGGAACTAACTAACTCTAGCAAATGTAATCACATGAACCCCCAAATTTGAAACCACCGTTGAAAGATCCCTTATATTGGCAACAGACCCTCTCCTTTAACATTTTGTTTCCCTCCAGGTGATGGAGAAGTTTTTAGAACGAAAGTACGTGTTCTGTACGAGAGAGTTCCGTCAGTTTGCGGAGGAGAACGCCCGGAAGAACGTGCAGGGTGAGGTTGTTATCCTGAGAGGACGCGCCGAACATCTCAGAACGTGCAAAGAAAAAGGGCACACGTGCGGTATTAAAGATGGGGAAATAGAAGGTGGCACTGAGGTAGAAGAATGTACGGACCTTTGCTCCCAAGATTGATTTATGGTTACCGAACAGCTAAAATGCAATTGCCTGACGGATGATTTATGATAGAATTTGATGCACAACTACTGAATAACACAAAGATAACATTTTTAAGTGCGACAACGTGTCATGCCATGAGATACAGGGAAAGCTTTATTGAAAGCAATAAATTACGTAAATTGTGTCACAAAGAAGCATGTGTCATGTCGCTGGATCTATTCCTAATAAATTTGAGCACTACCGTCAAGATAGTGACAGAGCTAATGCATTATAAAATTAAAAGTAATAATTGTAACCAAGATGAACCCCTCTTTTGATCAAATCCTCCATTATCTGATGACTGAACAGTTGCTGCTTTGTCCAGGTGGTTGAGGGGGACTGGGTATATTTTATTGAACAAATAAGTTGAGAAGCTACTTTGACATTTACATTGCTACATTTTGAAGATTATTATAATATAATTTTGGTGTATTCAAGGTTTAAAGTTCCGTATAACAAAAGATCTTATTCGTAACATTCAATGTTTAGTTGAAAATCTCCGAAATGGAAAATGAATTGCTACTTATATAAGCTTATAAGGTAGTGTCTACAGATTAGTAAGAGGCAGCAGCAAAACACAGTGGTGGCAGAAAGAAAATATAATATTCAATCATTCCATCAACGAGTAATTATCGATAGGCATATTCATAAGCGCAGCATTTTATTATATCGTTATAATTATTCATATATGCACAATGACAAACTGGATTGTGGATGAGTTTTAAAGATTACCATATTTTGTGGGAACCCCACTACACCTATTTATGTTTGTGGACTCAAAATCTTCAACCTTTTAATCAAATTAAACTCATAGGAAGTTCAATTTGTATTTGGTTTTGAATACTGAATACGATTACGTCACAAAAGTGAAAAGGAAACGTCCTTTCTGTTCTTACACTGGGCCACCTACATGTTGTGATTTGCTGGGCTCTTATTATTTCGCTCCTCCACAAATTATCACGTGACTTGGGTTTTTTGCCCGTAGCTCCTCAGGGAAGAATTTTTACCCTAAGTCATGGGGGTGATTCAGAATCAGCGTCTGAAAATACACCGATTGAAATCATTTTCATACCTTCATTGCCTTTTCACAAGTTTAAAAAACATTTGGGCGAGCGATTTAGTGGGAGAAGATTTGATGTCTAGTACTGATACATATCACGCCATCACAGGTAATATCATAGGTATTCAGGATCATTTTATTCATTTTTGTCGTGCTGTTGAGACCTGAAAATTGAGCTGTTCTGTTTAACTTTTTCTTCTTCCTTAAAGTCACAAAATCTTGGGGGACTTGTGCCCCACGTTCTTTTGGGAATATGACCCTGATTTATATCATAAACCTCAGCTAATTACATTTTGAAGGCCGTGAGTGAATGGGGAAAAGAGATCGACTGATAATATTCCAAATGAGTTTCCCTTGTTTAGCCTGTGTTATAACGGGTCTTATCTTTTCATAAGATAAGAAAATCGCAACATGATAAGAAACATTTTTTCTCTTTTGTTCTTTTCTGCTTTTTTTGAACAATATTATCAATAACAATAATGAATAACAAAAAATCACCATACCATTCACAGCTTACCGTACAATTAATGATGTTAATTAATACCCCAATAGGTAGGTAGAATGAACAGTGTTTATAGTGTCTCCTTCTTTTAAACAAAACTAAAAGAATTGATAACAAAACCCAAATATCGGGTAGAGTACGTGAACCGTATGTGTATGCAAGTTAGTCCCTCCCCCCTTCCACCTGATAAATTTAATTAAATCATATGACCGTTACCATGAAATACAAATAGCACAGATAAAGAAAATGAAATCAGTCTCTCTTCTAAGACCTCACTCTTCTAATCTTCCAGTTCCATGATTGGCATCATAAACTTCATAAAGAGATCGAGTCACCGATTATATTCGCGATGTGTTTTCCTTGTTTAGCCTGTGTAGTGTTACAACTGGTAATTTTCTTTGTATAGGAACATCGCAACACGCTAATGTGCGAATGACAAGGTGAAACATTGGAATGCCGCGCTCCGAAAGTCAAAATCGTTATCAGTGTTTTGTGTTTTTCTTTTTATTTCTGATTTTTTGGAGTAATAATATTATCAATAACAATAATACATAACAAAACAATCTCGGCACAATCAACGATTGTGCAGCAGTACCGTTCACAGTACCGTTCACAGTACCGTTCACAGTACCGTTAACAGTACCGTTCACAGTACCGTTCACGGTACCGTTGATGACGATAGTGTTCAAAGTACCGTTCACAGTACCGTTCACAGTACTGTTCACAGTACTGTTCACAGTACCGTTCATAGTACCGTTCACAGTACCGTTAACGGTACCGTTCACGGTACCGTTGATGACGATAGTGTTCACAGTACCGTTCGCAGTACCGTTCACAGTACCGTTCACAGTACCGTTCACAGTACCGTTCACAGTACCGTTCACAGTACCGTTCACAGTACCGTTCACAGTACCGTTCACAGTACCGTTCACAGTACCGTTCACAGAACCGTTAACGGTACCGTTCACGGTACCGTTAATGACGATAGTGTTCAAAGTACCGTTCACAGTACCGTTCACAGTACCGTTAACGGTACCGTTCACAGTACTGTTCACAGTACCGTTCATAGCACCGTCGCAGAGTTCCGGGAGAGGGAGAAGTAGAAGTAGTTACAATTTCCCTTTCTGTTTGGGTGTGGGTACAGTTACAATTAGGCTTCAGATATGAGTCCTGCTTAACGACACACCACTCTTCATCGCGTTGGAAGCTCTCTGAACTTCGTAACTCGTAAATTAAGGCTTTTTCTTCATGGCTCAAATTCTGGTCGAGCCACTCCTTGTACAGTTGTACCTCCAGATCGTTCTGTAGATGTAGCGGCATGGATAATTGTCTTTAGATTAATTCCAAGGTTCATCACAATAACTATCATTATTGCTGCTTAAAATGGTTTAATAAAAATTGGTTGGCAAGATGGAAATTGGAATCGATTGTTCAGTATCGTTTTAAAATTTCTGACCCATATGCTCACCCAAGGACAAAATAAAATCGCGATTATTTAGGCCAAACATCGCGGCGAATTCGCAGAAATTTCCACGGTTCTTCAAGTGAACAAGTTGTTCTTATAGGCACATGGTTCTGGAACAAGTAATCCTATGGCATATTATCATTATGGTTATCGGACAGAATGAGGTTTAAATCTTTAATTCTATCGAGTAGTGGCAAAATTTTGCAGCTCGGTGGCATTTCAGGTGGACGACTTAAAGGTGGCGGCATGTTTGAATCCACATTCAAGCAAATTGTGTGTAGAATCTATTGACTACATTACAATTCAATCTGATGAGGGATTGCAATCCAGCTCGACAAGTCATACGCCAAGACTCACCAGCTCAACTAGCCCCAAGCAACCTGCCCATCGAATTGTTAAACCTTGGATAATGATCCCTATAAGTATAAATCTGTAAGTTATTATTTATTTTATTTAAGGTATTTTAAACCATTAGATTTCAAACCATTGTCCACATTCAGGTACATTATAATATGTATAACTACAAGCTAAAGTGACTACATTTCAATCTGTTGAGGGATTATCGGTGTTTGTTGTCTTAATGTTGTCTTATTGTTGTCTTATTGTTGTCTTATTGTTGTCTTAATGTTGTCTTATTGTTGTCTTATTGTTGTCTTAATGTTGTCTTATTGTTGTCTTATTGTTGTCTTATTGTTGTCTTAATGTTGTCTTAATGTCCCATCGGTGTTCGTTCAAGTCTCCTAGTCTGAATATGTGGCCAGGTTGATCGACAGGTATGTTTCGCAACCGAAGATTGTCTTGATGAAGTTGTAGAATCCCAATTTTCTGTTGAGTTTTCGCTCTTTGTTCCATTGTTGAACAAAAAGGGTTTTCATAGCCTCGCTGATTTTGAGAGGGTTCAAAAGATCGCTTCCTCCTGATCATTATATGATCCTAACATGTTTTTTTCGGTTTTCTGAAGTCCGTACCTAGTATAGTAGTACCTACCTCTCGATATACGATTTTGGAAGTTTTTCCTGAAACTACTTTTGTTCATGGTTACATATACTTATAACTTTATAAAGAACGTGATATTTGGCCTTCGGATTTAAAGGAAAATGCGCAAATTTGGTCCTCAGATTTAAAGAAAAATGCACAATTTGTCGCGGAGAATTGAACAAAATCGCAATTCCGCACGTGTCGCGATTTCCTTTTGACCTTGTGCTCACCTGGTCGAGGAACTGGTTGATGCATCCTTAACTTATACCTTATCGGACTTTATTTGAACGGTCATTAATTGGAAGCTTGAGGACCTAGCATTCATTTTAATGCCCGTTAAGGGGGGGGGGGGGGGGGGGTTCACCCTGATTTTTTTGTGAAACTTGGTCCAACAAACTAGGACCGGTGACCAAACTTTTGAGGGGGTCCCGGACCCCAACCGCCAAACGGTGCCCGCGGGGCAGCCACGCCCATATTTGGTCCAAATTAGGCCCAATTTAGCCAAATACCCTCAACATGCCCAAAACCCAGATTTTAGGTGCTTTACTTGTAGCTAATGGTCCCTTGAACTCGTATATGAATTTTTATCAAGATTGGACAAAAAATGACTGAGTTATGAGCCAAAAACCATATGCCCATATTTGGGCATACGCACCAAATTTGGTCGATTTTGGCCCATAAATTGGTCAAATATTAATATTTTTGAATGTAACCAACTTTATATGGAAGGTAAGCCTATACTACACATTCTCTATGATTATCAGCTCACTTACTACCAGACACTCAGACATCCTTTACCCTAACCAACACCCAAGTTGCTGCTTAATCCTTGGCATGGTTCTCTTCGAACGTTCATTTACCCGTCTGCTCAGAGTGTTTGATGATGTATCTACCCAAAAAGTTACCTTCATGTCGGACATTATTTAACCGGACATTGCGTGAACGGACATAATTTTGAACGGACATTAAAATGGACACCCGAATGCATTCATTTAATATAAATTTAATGTATTTAATTGAACTACCTTATCGGACTTTATATTTAATGGGGGGGGGGGGGGGGGGGGGGGTTCACCCTGATGTTTTTGTGAAACTTGGTTTCGAGATAGCAGTTGACCAACAAACTAGGACCGGTGACCAAACGTTTGAGGGGGTCCCGGACCCCAACCGCCAAACGGTGCCCGCGGGGCAGCCACGCCCATATTTGGTCCAAATTAGGCCCAATTTAGACAAATACCCTCAACATGCCCAAAACCCAGAATATCAAGATTGGACAAAGGATGTGAATCTGATCAGGCGAACTGGAACATAAGGGTAGTATCAAGTAAGGATGAGAATCTATAGATTATGGAAAGGATTGATGGCAAGAATACTATATTATGCAAATCTGTGTTGCGGGAAGAGGATCATGGAAGTTTGTGTAACTATTAACTTATCAATCAAGGGTGATGATGTGACGGGCGGGGGTGATACAAGGTATGGTCTAAATTTCGCTTCGAGTTATTCCTTTTTGGCAGTTCCCAGCTTGTCGCGTGATCCTCGTCGTTTCTTGTCCTGCTTGACCTTTTCTCCGAAATCCTGATGGACATAATTTATCGTTCAGGAGATAAGCTACTATCACCAGTTCCACTGTAATATTGGTATAGTCATTTTGTATCAAGTTGGTTCTAAATGCTTTTCTGATTTATCTGATAAAGTAAAAAGGTTGTAAATTGGATTATCTGTTACGCAAATTGTTACGTAAATTGAAATATTAGCTTGCTCTGCTCCAAAGGTCCCCAAAGTACAAAATGAGATTGTACGTGGCCAGCTGTACGTGGTAACTGATAACAGTACCTGATAAGTTGCTGGCATGGTTCATCGGCATGCTAGTAGGAACTAGGACTTACATACCCATGATATTCTTACCGCCCCAGCTATTACTCCTCCGCTATTATTGATTATACTACCTGTGTCCACCGCCACGACGTACCTCTTATTAACACATGGTTATTCACAAAGCTTTCAATATTTTTATCCGAATCGTTTGGTAATTTCAATTGGCAATTAACCCCTATTATTATCACTCTCCTTTCCTTAATCTTTCAGTCTTTCACGTGATTTAAACACGTGAACTTTCCTCATGCTTTCTTTTGAGCACTTGTTTTTTATCTAAGAAGAGAAGTACGTACGGTACGTAACTTTAAAACTGAACCATTAGTTAGGTACAAAAGCCACAATTTAGCAAAATTTTGAAATTCGCGGCGAGTTAAAAATTGTTTGCTGTTCTGAATCTTTACTCTGATCCAAAATTATTTAACTGCCATGACGCTGGCAGTCTACAGCATTTGTTTAATCACGAGATTACGAAATAAGCAATTAGTTTTATGCAGTATTACTATTATACGTTTGTCACTCATATTTATTTGCTGCTGTGTCGACTTTCACAATATTTTGCCTAATTCAGCAACTTAGATAAAATACAAAATTAAAAAGTTTCCCATTTTGTACCGCAAGAGGAAAGGTACGGTACATACCTTTAGGAAAGGTTACACCGTACGTACTTTAAGCCGCGGGTACCGTACGTACTTCTCATCTTAAGTTTTTATGCTCATTTCTAAATTCTATTTACTTCTTCTTTCTAAATCTTCGAACACATGTACTATTGTACTCACTAAAAGTGAAACACTGCAACGTACTATTTCAGGGCAACTCAACACTTCACCTCTTATCTAACGCAAAATATACCTCGAGGAGTAATGAATTATTTTAATTGTATATAGAGTTGTTTAGTTTCAGTAGTTATGCAGTTTAATATAATCAACATGAACAATGGTCCTCATCTAATTGGAGGTTTTCCACTATTTAATCCTCGAGGTGTTCGTTATTACTGTTCGTTATTACTGTTCGTTATTACTGTTCTCTCCTCTACTCCCCAATTAGTTTTTTACCGTTTTCTTGTCTTCGACCTTCTCGTTGGTACTGTTTTTTAAATTATTAAGGTTAACAAACAGCAACCTGATAATTGGAACTACTGGTAATCTTCCACTAAACTTCGTAGTTTAGTCAGTGCGGATAGCTAGCAATGTTTTTTACAACCATTTTGAGTTCCTCTTTGAACTTTTGAATTGTATGTATAAAGAGCCAGATCAGGTTTATTGTTCAGTTGTCACGTCGGTTGTGACCTGTGAGTGATAACTGACGGTGATTAACAGCCGGCAGAGACAAATCATCAATACTGATTTTACTCTCTGAATAGCACCCTGACTCATAACCGAACCTATTCGGAATATTAACTGCCACTTTATATTTTCATTCATTAAATTATTTTCAATAATTACTAATAACTGCAGGTCTCAATCATATTTGAATAAGATTTTGATATGGAATCAGAAGTAGCTGCGGGTGCAGTGCAACGAGGAATGACGACAACAAAATCTGACGAGCAGACCCCTCTGATGAAAGGTACCAAAAAATCTGGATTAGCAACACTTGATTTCAAAAACATGAAAGGGAACCGGAGAGACGTTCACCTGATCGCTCTATTGACTCTGATAACACTTGGAGATGCAGTGGAGATCTACCTTCCCGGAGTGATCACCCAGGCTGCTTCTACTGAGTTGAAAGTGTCTAAGACCCAGGAGGGACTACTCGGCATCATCCTCTATCTCTGTCTGGCTCTCTCTTACTTCGTCCTCCCAGCTATCAAGAATAAGTTGGGTCGAAAAGTAACGCTACTAGCATCCCTCTACATATCCATCGTAGCTACAGTACTTTGCTCCCTGGTCCCAAGCTTCTGGACCCTTTTAACCTCTAGAGCCCTGCTTGGTCTCTGTATCGGACTGAACATGGCGATGGTGGGCGTGTACTTCGTTGAGAATATTTCAACTGATGATATGTATAATGCGGGCAAACTATCAGGAATGTTTGGTTTTACTCTGGGCGGAGGCTGGGTCGCTATTTTAGGATACCTTCTGTTAGGTAGGATCGGCTGGAGATACTTCATTGTCTGCACTTCAATCCCTATCTTCATAGTTCCTATTTTTATCCTGCACTTTGTTTTAACAGACGCACCAGGAGGGGGTAGAGAGGGGCTTCAGTCCGCATTGGAACAAGAAGTCATTGAAGTTAAGGGATTCTGGGGTCGCTTGATTAAAGGTTGTGTGGCTAATTTTATAAATACACTCCAGGGTTGGGGAAGTATATTGCTGATACCAGCATTGCTCAACGTGTTTAATAATAAAGAAAGTAAGCTCACCATGGATCAGGAACTTCTTATTCTGGCCCTTCTTTACGGAGTAGCCAAACTAATTGGCAGGATTCTCGGCATCTTCCTTTTAAAGTACGTGAGTTTCCGAATCCTGCAGCCTCTTCTTTCTGTTATCATTGCATCCTGCTACCTGAGTCTCATTTTCCTGGACCACAGCCTGATTGTCACAGTGGTTGCTATGGGGATATGTAACATGTGTTTTTGTGTAACGAGGTGTGAACTGACCCTCATGGAGTTTGATAAGCACTACTTCGGGACGGAGCGGCTTGTTCTGGGGGCGGGGGTGATGTCTGGATGCGCCATGGTGGGCGCTGCAGTCGGCGCTATTGTAGCCTCGTTCCTGAGCAGTCACCAAGCTGTGATGGTTACTTTTGTGTTGAGCTGCATTCAAGTGGTTACATTCTGCTTCATCACAGAACGGTAGAACAGTAAATGGAAAATGTATACCGAATGTATTTGTGACCCTCAATTATATTAGTGAGAATTATCCTTAAAGTATCTCTTGGGATTTAACAATAATATTAATACCTACATACCATATTTTTATTTTTATTTTCATCATGTTTCTAAATGAGCAGGACTCAGTACACCGTGATATTCACAATTTTGTGATTCATTCTAACTTGATTCTGCTTTATTACAGACCGAATGAACGATAAATAATTAAGCTTGAAAACACTTGTAATTGAAATTATTTCTGACCCTCAGTTATTACTCAGTTAGAAAGCAAAAAAAACGTAACTTGTTTTAAATTTAATTAAATATTTATTCCAGGTTAATCATGTTTAATAAATTAAAGTATGAGTAACAACTAACAACAAATAAAATGAGCTATTTCTTTGAATCAAAAGTTAAAATGAAGAGGTGCACTGACTTTGAAACTGCCATTAAATTCTGTATTTGGTCGTATTGAAAATATAATATTTATTACTTCCTGGACCGAAGTTTTACAGTTTTGACTTTTGAAAGAATTCTTCTCCAGAATCCAATTGCACCGTGACGGTTCTTCAAAGGGCTTTGCCAGCAGATTTTCCAATTCTCTGTGCTGTTCTGTGTACCTAAGAGAAGCTTGTAATCTGTAAGAGAATGTTAAAGACTCCTCATGTGAGATCTTTTCAATGTAACATCAAGATAGGGGTCAAAGCAGGTACCCAGACCAATGACAAAACAAAGCTTTATTCATGAGCATTGCATGCAGAGGGTTCCTGCTTCATTGTGGCAAGCAAACCTGTTGCTAACTCCCCTTATACCAAGGATTAAAACAAAGGCCATTATGCCATTAGAAAAACTATGGACATTGTGCTCAGTCATATCGACGCCACGAACTTATGAGAGCTGGAGTTTGCTTTTATTTCACAATCTTTACAGTTGTGCTACACATGGCGTAGTGAATTCTTAAAATGTACGCTTTGCTGTTAATATTATTCCAACTCGTTTCTAGCTCTCCATCAGATCAATCAGTGACATCTGCTCACAAAAAAGAACAGCCATCTAGCTCTCCAATAGATCAATCAGTGACATCTGCTCACAAAACAGAACAGCCATCTAGCTCTCCAACAGATCAATCAGTGACATCTGCTCGCAGAACAGAACAGTTATCGATCTCTACTCCAGCGACTTATATCAAATATATTAGAAATCGTTCTCCTGAAAAGGGTATACCTTATCGGACTTTATTTGAACGGACATTAATTGGACGCTGGAGGCCCTTGCGTTCATTTTAATGTCCGTTCAAATAAATTCTGATAAGGTAGTTAAACTAAATACTGATCATGAATGCCTTCGAGCGTTCATTTTAATGTCCGTTAAAAATTATGTCCGTTCACGTAATGTCCGGTTCAATAAGGTCCGATAAGGTAGCTATGATTATAATGATGATTACAGCTTTCCAAAGGAGCTCCATCAGACGTTAGCCACAAGGCGGACGTAGCCTCCTTGCTAATCCGGGGAGGTAGAGTGAGCGCCCTCGACCAAAAAAAAAGAAAAAGAAGCTTTTAAAAATGTTTGAATTATGGCTCAATTTGTCAGCCAATAAATCTTTATAATGCCATAATATGTGATTCTCACCACAATGGAAGGGAACCATATCTTATTTGACACGTGACAATGATCAAACTCCGGCATTAGCCAACCAATACCTGGGATCACTGTACGTGCATGAAAAACAAGCATGGACAAAATTCCATCATTCTTCCGATCTCTTTTTGGACAAACACTTCATTGTGTAGCATTTATATTCTAAATTTTTCCAAAACTAAGCTATTCAAAACTAAGCATACGTTGCAACCATAAAACCTTTCAGTTTTTTAGACGTATATTAGGAAAACTTCGCATAATATCATGAATTGTTTCAGATTGGGAGTTTAAGGACGCGACTCTAGTTCGACAACATGATAACGGAACAATAACTCCGTCAGGAGATGAGGGACTGTTGTATGTTACAATCGTCAGCCAACAAACTGGGGAGGAAAGGACAGGGACAGTATGTGGCAGTAATTATTTAAACACGCAGACAGTTCGTCTATTCTGTCAGAACATTGGATACACTGTTAAAGAGGGAAATTTTGGGAGTAGAACGAGCTACAAATTTGTTTCCAGGTAAGTTTTTAGTTAAGTTACTATGATGATCAGAAATTTGAGGAAAGCTTGAACGATTTGATTTTGAAATGCATCAAGTCTGAAAGATTTACTTAATCAATGTTACAGGAGTTGGTTAGATTTGAACGATGTACCTATTGTAATGTTTTTTGTGGAGTGTGACAAAGGTGATAAGAACATCTCGGACTGTAGGGCTAGCTTCACAAATCGCTATTACTGTGATCACAGTTATGATATCTGGCTGCAATGCAAAGGTACATCGTAGTATTATTCATGACAGACATTGGCGCTGCCGGTCATTATTAATATTATAACGGCCAAAATATCGAGACTTTGTCCGCAAAATTTTAGAAATCTCGTTTTTACCAACTGCAATCACAATTATTTTAAAGTCAAAGAAATTGTAATCCTTGACCATGTCTCTAAATAATACTAATAGCGACAAAACTAATAGTAATATAGCAATATGAAATTCGGCCGGTATCCTGCAATTTGTTTTTAAATCGGGCTTTATACTATAATTGGAACTTGTTGTTGCATGCTGAGCTGAAACTGGGAAGGATAAAACAATAATTACTATTAGGTACATGATTGACCATTGTTAATGGTCTTAGGTAGTGCGTCATCGACAGTGAGCCGCGCGTGCCGACTGTAGGATGGTTTTTTAGCGCTAATTTCGGCCAGCACAATTTTCTTCAAACAAATAGATATTGAGTATCCTTCCCGACCTCCGTTTGCAACAAAAATTGGTTAGCTTACTCATAGCTACTTACAAGAAAAGTGTCCAAAAAATTTAAAGTATATTCAACCATTAAACATTATGTTACAGCTAAAAGTTGATTGACGATGTCAATCCGTCGAGATCGTTGCTCTGCGAAGCAGAGCAACGATCGACGAGAAGCAAAAATTCTAGTTTGCGCGGCGCGTCGAAGACGCGGCGAAGTCCCCCAAAGCTAAAAGCAGCGTATTTTGCCCCATTTTGATCACTATAAGTATATCAACTCCGATATCCACCAAATTTTTCGGACAGTTGTGAAAGCCCTATTGGAAGGTCGTCGCCAATTTTCAGAATGATCTCATTCAAGGAACCGAAGATATATCCGAATAATACGACAAAAATCAACGAATTTGGTCAAATTACGCGACTTTTATTGTAGGTTAACAACCTACCAAGACGTCGACGGTATTAATATATGGAACAGATATTTTACGAGTATCACCCGTTAAGTTTTTAACAGTTTGGACGTGGATTGTGCTGCAGAACTATGTGATTTGTTTTAACAACTTAATACGATCAGCAATCAATACTCATCAAGCACAATTGAAGGTTTCATATTTTAACATCAATTCAAATACCCCGTTGTTGCAATAAGCTGTAAATTTCACATAGCTGATCAATGCTGAGTCTTTTTGACAGTAATTATTGGTTGGCAAATGGGTATCATAAATGTTAATTGATTGACAGTGTCAATTCTTCGCAGCTCGGCGATCAACTTCAAGCCCAGTAGCGCATCTCGCCGATCTAACGAAGGTGGTTGCGAGAAGCGGCCCAGTAACGCATTGTAGGTTTACAACCTACCAGGACGCGCGCCGAGTTGGAACAGATATTTTACGAGTATCACCCGTTAAAGTAACGCATCGCGCTACAATCATAAATGTTGCACGGAACAACATAATATTTAATATTAGTTAGCCTACTACAGCTGTAGAGACACATAACTATAATTTAGTCATAAGTGAAGTGTGAATTACTTTGAACGTCAGTCCTTAACGGGTGATACTCGTAAAATATTTGTTCCATTCCATGCAGGACCGTCGACGAGTCCAACTCGGCGCGCGCGTCCTGGTAGGTTGTAAACCTAGTCCTACAATGTCAGTCCTTGTTCCTAAGCTCAAAATTTCCAGAAACAAAATTGACCAATGGTTCGGGCAAAATTTTTCACGCCGGTCAAACGCCGCCGCCGCCAAACAAAATATGGATCCACGCCGCCGCCTATGCGTTTTACTTTTACGGCGGCGCCCATGTCTGATTCATGAAAATAATCATGGCATAATTATCGGACTTTATTTGAAATTGAACGGAGCCCTATAGCTCTATAGGAACCCAATAGCGTTCATTTTAATGTCCGTCAAAGTCCATGTAATAGTATCGGTCATTAAATTAGTATTACGCCCTCTCAGTCTCAAGGGTGTCAGCTTCAAATGTATTGTTGAGGAATATTGTAGCTAGCTTATTTAATATCATTCAGAACCAGTATGCTACATTGAAGAACATGGCGGGTTCCTCAAGTACAAATGCCCTCGTCCAGGAGAATACGAACAGAAGTTCAAGTGTCACAACACGGAAGAGTTTTACTATACATCTAGTATTTATAGTAGAACCGTTTTTCAGCAATCGTTATGCTCTGAGGACCCCTACTACTACCAGGCGTGTGACACAAGGTTGGACGGTTACATGATAAGTAGTAGTGATAATATATTATGTGAGAATTATTTGTGTCGGAGGGCAGGTGAAAGATTAATTTCACTTACAAAGCTAAGAAATTACGGATGGCTTTGTGATGGTTACCGAAACTGTGAGAATAACATGGATGAACAAAATTGTGCAGATAAAACAACATTACGCAGTGGACTAGCAGTAGATCCTCGTTTTATATGTAATGATATATGTGACACTAGTTCCTGTGAGGACGAAGCGTATTGTAATGGTCTGACTTATGGAATTTATTGTAAAATAGCAGGTTTTTATAATGTTAATCTCAACTATTAGTTAGGGAGGAGATGTAATGGCGTGGTTCACATAGCCATGTGCCTACGCGTACTGCGTGACTGCAAGCGAGAGGGCTCTGGTTAGAGCAATGGCGTGGGATTAGTTTGTTAGAAGCAATTTGACTTCAAGAATCACTAGTTGGAAGCCTAAACTAAAGGATTTTTATAGGTGGCAATTTTTATTTTGGCGGGAACAACCCTATACGGGCCACGCCCTTTTTCAGGGTTTCGCGGTCACTCGAATTTTTGTATTTCAGCCCAGGAAGGTCTTAAAGACTATTCCGATACACCAAAATGTGCCTAATAGCCACATTTATATACAACTTATGAAGCAACATATACCTTAAAATGCTTCGTTTCGGAAATATGGCCGAAAAACGGTTTTTGGCTTGACGCAGTTCATAATTTCCGTGATTTTTGGCATTTCCGCCTAGGAAGGTCGTAGAGACTATTCTGATACACTAAAATGTACATAATGGCCACATTTATATACAACTTATAAAGCAACATATACCCTAAAAGACTTATTTTCGGAAATGTGGCTGAAAAACGGATTTTTGCCGAGCGAACAATGACAATATTCACAAATGGGCTATTGGACTGTTAACTAGAAAGGTCTTAAAAACTCATGAGCAACACAGCATTTGTAAGATTACTCACTTTCTGTCCAGAAAAACCTACAAAAATTGGAGATTAATCTACTTTATTGGGCATCTCTCTTAATGGGCCAGGCCAGCAGCATATTTGTGTCTTACGAAAGGGCAATTTTTCAAAATTACGGTTTCTTTAGTAAAGGTGAATGGATCAGTTGCTAACAGCAAATTGTTCGCAATAACCGACTCCTGCACATCATACTATACTCAAAAACGCTCACTTTAGGAGTCGTTAATAAATAACTACTACATTATTTGTGAAAACTCCAACAATTTTTCCTTGGCACCAATTTAAATAAAACCTAAAATAAATCGGCACTAGATCCGGGCCAGATTGTTGCTTGACCGCTGACCAGTACCCCACTTTATAATTATGATTGATTTCGCTGCCTCGACCAATATTGGTCTGTAATTCCTGGATTGAGATCTGTTGGCCGCAGTTTAATTGAGCTAATTTCCTATAATACTGCAGTGGTTTGGTTCCCACTTCAGAATTACCCCATATTCTTTTTTTTAGTCGCATAGATTTTCCCGTCGTATGATAATGTGTGTCATTCCCTCGTTTTTTAATCAAGTGGTGACTGGCTATTTCTTCTGTTATTTCAGCTGTGAGCTGCCTCGAGATCTTATCTGGGGCATGGGCACAAATACTAGAACATTGGAACTGTAATTCTAGAACCTCAGATTAAGGTTACTTGGCAGAATAGCATTAGCAGGGTTCGAGATTTGACTGAGGACATTCAGGTAACATACCAGGTTCATATTACCAGTTGAGGTGAATCTTAATTTCGGCATGCAATGCCTTATAAGTTATAAGCTTATAGTAGGATCACGGGGTTTATATAATAGATGGTCTCAAGATGCTGATTTAGCTATTTAGGTTTCACACATGTGAAATTTTTCCAGCTTTGGGTAAAGTGGATTTTAGAGCGGGGAGGGGTCTAAATGACCAAACTCTGAACGATCTCTTACTGACGGGACACTACGGGACAAGGAACGGATCTCGGGCCTAATAGCTGTTTTTTAATGAGAGGCTGGAGTCTGGACCTAGATGGTCAACGTGAGGATAGCATGAGGATTTAGGATGCTCAGCCTGCCTTTCGTGGGGTCTTGTAACCCCGAAAGCTGGTATATCTTATCTAAATTAACCTTGGTTACATCCCGTTTCGAATATATAATTAGATTTATAGGTCCAATATCAAGCAAGAGTCTGATCTACGGTACTGATGTTACACTTACATGATCTATGACGCGAGGATCTCCGAAGTCCGATCTTAAAGTTGGATCTCAGAGCCAAAAAGAGGAACCTAAGCCTTGGTTCTTCTCTTTGAGAGTCAAACAAGAAATTCGGTGTTATCAACTCAAACTCGGATTTGTAGCACAATTGAAAAACCAAAGAACAAAAATCTTAATGAATTTCCCGACATCCTAAAATTAATATCAGGTCGTATTCGATTCAGTGGCCCAAACTCCAGTAGGTTACAAGACTTGAGTACAAGTCGAGGAACACTTTGATTAAGAATGATCCTTGTCTAGTTGGAGTTTTCGCATATCATGCAGTAGTTATCTACTAATCACTCCTAAACTGAGCGTTTTAGAGTCGAATATCGAACCCTGCCATTCGGCCAAGTAATCTTAATCTGAAGTTCTAGAATTACAGTTATAATGTTCTAGTACTAATGTATTGTGCCCTAGATAAGATCTCGAGGCAGCTGTAATAACAAACGAGCTAGCCAGTAACCACTTGATTAAAAAACGAGGGAATGACACACATTAAGACATTATCATACAATGGGAAAATCTATGCAAACCAAACCACTGCGGTATTACTATTATGGTAAATGAGCTAAATTAAACTGCAGCCAACAGATCCCAATCCAGGGATTATAGACCAATATTGGTCGAGGCAGTGAAGTCAATTATAATTATAAAGTGGGGTACTGGTCAGTGGTCAAGCGACAATCTGGCCCGGATCCAGTGCCGAGTTATTTTAGGTCCGGTATTCTTAGTACATATAATGGTTTCATGGAAGGAATAAATCAAAAGTTGAATTTTGGTCATTACATTTTGGCTAAATTGGTGCCAAGGAAAAATTGTTGGAGTTTTCACAAATCATGTAGTAGTTATTTATTAATGACTCCTAAAGTGAGCGTTTTTGAGTATAGTATGATGTGCAGGAGTCGGTTATTGCGAACAATTTGCTGTTAGCAACTGATCCATTCACCTTTACTAAAGAAACCGTAATTTTGAAAAATTGCCCTTTCGTAAGACACAAATATGCTGCTGGCCTGGCCCATTAAGAGAGATGCCCAATAAAGTAGATCAATCTCCAATTTTTGTAGGTTTTTCTGGACAGAAAGTGAGTAATCTTACAAATGCTGTGTTGCTCATGAGTCTTTAAGACCTTTCTAGTTAACAGTCCAATAGCCCATTTGTGAATATTGTCATTGTTCGCTCGGCAAAAATCCGTTTTTCAGCCACATTTCCGAAAATAAGTCTTTTAGGGTATATGTTGCTTTATAAGTTGTATATAAATGTGGCCATTATGTACATTTTAGTGTATCAGAATAGTCTCTACGACCTTCCTAGGCGGAAATGCCAAAAATCACGGAAATTATGAACTGCGTCAAGCCAAAAACCGTTTTTTCGGCCATATTTCCGAAACGAAGCATTTTAAGGTATATGTTGCTTCATAAGTTGTATATAAATGTGGTTATTAGGCACATTTTGGTGTATCGGAATAGTCTTTAAGACCTTCCTGGGCTGAAATACAAAAATTCGAGTGACCGCGAAACCCTGAAAAAGGGCGTGGCCCGTATATGGGTGTTCCCGCCAAAATAAAAATTGCCACTTATAAAAATCCTTTAGTTTAGGCTTCCAACTAGTGATTCTTGAAGTCAAATTGCTTCTAACAAACTAATCCCACGCCATTGATATTCCTGACATCTCCTCTCTAACTATATTTATACCGACCTCCTGATTCCATATGTAATAGTAGAAAAGAGTGTATTGATGGAGAGGATGAGTTCAACTGCACAACTACTGAGCAAACAAAGAGCACCTGTAAATCAAGCGATAGATATAAGTAGAATAGTAAGGGTGTGTATAAGCAAGAAGATGGCTCGCAGGAGGTTGAACTACCGCTTCCGGTCGGCATGCCATCCGTGACGTCATCCCACACGGGTCGAAGTGGTGTGACGTCATCTCACGTGGTGTAACGTGGTGCAATGCATCCTCAAATCCTGTCACATGATGTGACATCATCTCACGTGGTGTGACGTGGTTCATCTCACGTGGTATGTCATCACCTCACATACTGTCACGTGATGTGATCTCATCTCACGTGGTTACTGCTCTCTTGCTTGCACCAGGGGGATAAATCATACCACGTGGTGTGACTCATCTCACGTGCTGTCTCATCACCTCACACACTGCCACATGGAGTGGTCTCATCTCACGTGGTGTAGTGTCATCTCACATCATGACTCATGGCTTGACCCAGGTCATGTGACCCACACAGTTATCCTATCATTATACCTTAACGTATACAGCCTGTCACGTGATTAGTCACATGATGCCAGGCATGTCCTAATATGGAATAATTCTAGTCTTATCGTCAATGTGCCTGGATCTTGTTTCAGTGCAAACACATTCAGCTTGACACGTGATTACATCAAATATTTGAATGTGATATAAGACTGCTTTAACCCTTCAGATGTGCTGTAACCCCTATCTAGCCACATGATTGCATCAATTAATAGAATGTTATATAATGCTGCTTTTACCCCTCAAATGTGTTTTAATTTTATCTAGTCACGTGATTACATCAATTATTAGAATGAGATTAAGACTGCTTTAACCCTTCAGATGTGCTTTGACTGTATCTAGTCACGTGATTATATTTGTGTAATGCGAACTAGCAGGATTAGGTACCATATCCCTCCATATGACACACCAGTGTAGCATGAATCTGCTTCTTACACCCCTCATATATATTTAAACCACATCTAGTCTCATGATTACATCAATTATACTAGGCTATATATTATCTTGTTTGGCATACTGTTCAATGAGATGACATGTGTAATAGGAAACGAGCTGGGTTAGGAGGAGCTAATGAGGGGGTGAGATAACTGCATACCAGATGGTTTAAGGTTACCTAAAAATGTGATAAGTCCCTTCACTGTTCCTACACACTGCTCTCTCGAGTTGTTTTATTTGTCATCTGTCAAAGTTATATTTATACATTTCATTATGTGATTTTTTTATTTATTTTATGTTCGGCTATGTTCACGTGAATATAGGTTATATTGTTTTAGACCCTCACTCTCCTCATCTTCCGACAACAGAGGCAATGTAATTTCATTTGATTTCATGCATTTATTGCATCATAGACAGTTTAGAGTTTTGAGCAAATTTTACACTTTGTAATCAATAATACAAGATATAAAAAACCCAACACTTAAAAATCATTCAATACAAAATTAAACTCAAATTACAAAACAAAATCAAAAATCAAACAAAAATCAAACAATGTCAACAATTTCGATGTAAGGCCCCCTCCAACATCTTACTTGGTACACCTGCCCCACCTTGAGTAGGGGGACCATTCTAAAAATTTTTAAATTCTTTTTAAAGACAATTGTCCGATACTCTTCCCCCTCCCCGCTCCACTGCAAATCATGCCCCACACTGAATTTGAATTTGGTGGCGCTCTTAGCCACCAGGGTGAGGGCTAGTGTCACCCTCGTGACCTCCGGTACCAAAACATCGAACTCGCACTCCTCGCACTCCTCCACCTGAGTAAAAAGTCATTTTTATCACATGCCACCAATTCATTACACATTCAATCAATACAATTTTATCTGAATAAATTTGCTTCTGAATAATTAATATCAAACTTTACCTGGCGATTACCAACAACTACACTCGAGTAACATTTTAGGCAGCTGTCAAATGCCTCCTTCTTGATGGTAATCAACTTGAGAAAACCCCGTGCGTTTTTCTCCACTGTCAGCTTCACCTGTAATTTTATTTATGTTATAAAATATCCCATCAATTCATCTCCGCGAATGAATGAATTGAATATAATTGTTTTTAAAAAATGTTATAATTACCTGGTCACCAAGTTCAAATCCGGTCAAGACTTCCTTTCTCCAAACACAAATAGTCCTATAGCTGGTGCTGAAGGCCTTATTGACCTCCAGCACCAGTTTCGTATGTGATGAGGCCAGATCTAAAGCGAAAATAACTGCGAAAAAACTTTCCATTGTTATTGAGGTGGGAATGACACTTGCACTGACGAAAATTTACTGAAAGTGACTTCCTCTCCCAGACACTGGTATTTATACACCTATCAATCACATTATAATCACCTCACCGTGACATGCTTTTTGTTATCTGCTTGTGAAATGACGTCAAGGAAATTAAAGTAGCAATGTATCTAAATATCTTTCACTCTGAATCATATTGCACAACGAAATGGAGAACATGATAATTTAATTTTATAATCTTTACCTCATACCATGTTTTCTGGTTATCTGCTTGGGGGGAAATTTCAGATATGGCGTCAGACAAATTAAAGTTGTAATGCCTGCTTATTTTTCATGCATCATATTGCACAATGAAATGAAGAATATACAAATTTAATTTTCTTATCTTAATTTTGAATTGTCTCAGTTACATCTACAATGACGTAAATCAATGACATTTTAGCAGCAATCAAATTTGCAACATATGCTTTCTAAATTAAATTACTTGAAAGCACTCAATACCCTCCCATTCATATCCATCTTGATTATCTCAAGTACCGACACTTCCTCTGACGTATAATATGACAGAGCTGGGAAAATAAAAAAGGGGAAGGGTGGGGGAGGGGGAGAGAGAGAGAGAGAGAGAGAGAGAGAGAGAGAGAGAGAGAGAGAGAGAAGATTTTGTTTTTCTCCATACAGTGTATAAATACCAAACAAAATACTCAGTCTTCATTATTTCATTTGCTCTGCTACGACGCTGTTTTGACATGGTTCGTTCAATCATTTGTGTAAGATGTGGCCAATCCTTGCATTATCGTAATTACAAGAATCATCTTACGACATGTAAAGGTGTTGGTCGGTTTTGTCCCATTTGTTGCAAGGAGATAGAGTTAGAAGGTGCTGAATTAACTCATCATCTCTTGCAATGTCAGCGAAAATGGTTTGTTAGCCTTTCTTTATTACGGGTAAATGCCTCACAGAATGGCTAGCCTCACAGAATGGCCAAATTTGTAAATGTTTTTGTAACTAATTTTTTATAAAAGACTGGTAGGTTTTGTGGATACCATATGAAACAAAAGTCTTCTGGCAACACTTCCTGTGGTGAAATCATTAACTAGGACCACATTTTCTGGCATAAATATGACTGTTTATGTAGAAATTTTGAGCACTGAAAAATTTGTTTTCAAATTTTTGAACTAAGTTTACATTTTGGTGAGAACTTCTGGCACCAGTATGACAGAAGATGTTCAAAGAACAGTATTCATCAAATAAAACGAACATTGTTCAATATAGGAAGAAAAAAATACTAAAATGGCTACACGCCTCACAAAATGGCCAAAATATGCCTCACAAAATTTGTTTTCAAATTTTTGAACTAAGTTTGCATTTTGGTGAGAACTTCTGGCACCAGTATGACAGAAGATGTTTAAAGAATAATATTCATCAAACAAAACGAACATTGTTCAATTTAGGAAGAAACAAAATGTTAAAATGGCTAAACGCCTCACAAAATGGCCAAAATATGCCTCACAAAATGGCCAAAATTTAAAACTCCTTTTATTCAATGAAACCATAAGTCTAAAGTATTCACAAGCTATTTATCATACAATAACACCCCAGATGGAGTGTTTTTACAGCCGAATGAAGGTGATAAATCATGAAATCAGGGAATATGAACAACGCCACACAAAATGGCCATTTTTGGTGTAGGAAATTATGCCCTTTTTATTCAGTTCTAAGAAATTCCACCTATATGGGGGTGTTAACAAGGCATATTAATACCAGCAGCATGCCTGAAACAAGAGCCAAAGGTTTTAGAAAAATAAAATTTTCTCGTTTTCTTTTTTTTTTTGCCATTTTGTCAGGCATTTTTTCTTTTTTGTGAAATAATTTTTCACAGCTCAGTTTTTTCGTGAGTTTTAGGTTATTACCCCATTCCTTAATAGGTTTTCTAAGAACGTGTGGTGATAGAAATTTAAAAAGTATCTCCATCAACAAAATTATAGAAATTCAGATTTGGCCATTCTGTGAGGCATGTTTTTTTGGAGGAAGATTTTCCGGCCAATTTTTCTCAAAGAAAAAATGGTTATGAGATTAAATGAACCCCCGGGAAGAAAAATATGAGTGTCAACTTAGCTCCTTATGAGATAAAAACTGGAATAAAGTGTGTTTTGTGACTTTGAGAGACCTTCCTTTTTTTTGGCCATTCTGTGAGGCAAATACCCGTATATTTACAATCATATTTTAATTTTTTCTTTAATTAATTAATTTATTTTAAATCGTTCTTTCCATTATTCATAATCATGCGACAATAATCTGATTTTCCACAGGTATCCCTGCGAGGATTGTGGTGAGAGATTTACAACAGGGAGAGCTCGTGATGCGCACATTTGTCCTCAAACCCCATCCCATCAAAACAAGAGAAGACGAGTTGCACCCCAAGATCCTGAGGGAACTCGATCTGCTGTAGGTGGTTTATTCAAAATAATTGAAATCCCCTCCACTTCTTCATCCCCTGCTGTAACTGAGGTTTTAGAGGAAGAGCTGCCAAGATTTTCAGATATTTTGCGGTGAGTTAACATGTTTTTGATATATATAACTGTATTACCGTTTGCAAAAACATAATATGAGTTCAACTTCTAATTAAGTTATCGTCATACATCACCCAACCAAACTAAATCGTTTCAGATTACAACAGGAGTTCTATAGAAGTGCAAAATTTTATCTCAGCATTCAAGTCATCTACATGCAGGAAACTGATGCACAGGAGGAAACCATTCAGTCATTCCGTACTCCTGCATCTGATCTTATAGAATCAACCAATGTGGAGGATGAGTTACAGAGACATTTTGATATTTTGGGGGTACAGATGGACCAATTTGAGAGAAATGGTATGATTTTACTCAGATGATTCATCCTTTGTTTTAGAATTTACACTAGTTTACAAGAATTCTATCGATTATAAATTAGGAATAGTATGTGAATTCAATTAATCATAAACTTATTCAGGATCAGGGTGGGTTCTAAAGCAACTAAAGTGCATGCATATTTTCATAACGAAATACACACCTATGAGATTAGGGCGCTTCTTCACCCTTCCTCCTGCACTAATTAAAAGAAAACATGCGCTGCTAAATATCAAAAATAGAGATGATCGGTTAGTGTTTCTTAATTTTTCTGCTCTATTAATACAAATCAAATGATACTTATTTTATTCTCCTAATTCTTATTTTGTTTCATTTTTAAAATCATCATATCCCAGCTGTTTGCTGTGGTGTACAATAGCAGCAAAACATCCATATACACGAGGAGACGGCCATGCATCTGAACTGGCTTGGTATCGACAATATGAAGAGGAGATTGTTGAGGATGGTATCACTTGGCCAATTACCTTATCACAAATTGATAGATTTGAACGACTCAACAAGTAGGTTCTTAGTGAGTGTATGAATAACATTTTAATACTTCCATTTTCTCACCAGATGTTAAAAACTAACTAAAATGTTAATTTTCAGTGTAAGGATAAATGTAGTTGGATACGATGACGATAAAAAAGCGGCAACAGAACCCTTTTATCCTGTTAGAATCTCAAAAATTGAAGATCCTAACAAGCTCACTGTTAATGTATTGATACTGACAAATGGCAGCACTTCGCACTTTGTATACATTAAATCCCTCAATGCACTGCTCAAGAGACCAAGAACCAACAAAACATACTATCACTGCGTCAGGTACTAATCAGATAATTGCTTATAATTCGAATTCCTAGCCACAAATGTTTTTTACGCTATGAATACTTACACATTTTCCTCATTTTTCAGATGTTTTCATGGGTTCAGAAAGGCAGAAAATCTCTCGAAACATGAAGAGAATTGTATACGCTTTAAACCTCAGGGAATAAAGTTCCCAAAAGATGACAAACTCTTCTTTAAATCGTTTGGGAAGATGGTTCAGTCACCAGCATACATTGTAGCAGGTAATAATTGTTTATAATGTTAATTATATACTGCTTAATTAATTAATTAATCAACTATTATACCATCTGCCCTCTCAAAGAATTATGTTACATTTCTCAGATAAATAATTAGTAACAACAGCTTATTTCCACATCATTTCAGATTTCGAATCCTATATCTCACCATTGGAAGAGGGGGATTCAAATCCACAGGTTTGAAACATATCAATCATTCTGCCAACTGGTTATAATCACTCAAATTTGTTTAATTTCATTCACAACCGTTTCTTTTTATTTTCAGAATACTACACGTGTTAAAGAACATATACCCTGTGGTTTCAGTTACAAAGTTGTAACTGCTTTCGAGAGTTATAAAAAGCCTGTGGTTGTGTATCGAGATAATGGGACAGGGGATGTGGCATCTGTATTCATGGCTATGCTGTATGAAGAATACGAAGATCTGTACGATCTCCTGCATGCAGATGAACCCATGAGCCCCCTCACAGAGCAACAGACACAATCTTTCACCTCCACCACGTCATGCTATTTGTGCACAAGAGGTCTGACTACTGATGATAAAGTCAGAGATCATTGCCACTATACGTAAGTCAATTATTTATAATTAATTTTAATGTTTTAGTTTGTTGCACTATAATCTTTCCTTTTTTTTTTTTTTTAACTTAGTTTATATATCAAATATTTCTCAGTGGTGGTTATCTTGGAGCTGCCCACTCAAAGTGCAACTTGGCTAGAAGGATTGATACTCATTTACCTGTGGTGTTTCAATTTTCATAATTTTAAGGTAATTATTCATTAATCAATTAACTAATTTTGAATTACAATCACAATCTTTTAAATGTATTTTTTACTTTATTTATTTTCTTTTATTCATAATATAAAATAAAATAAAATAAATACAAATTATTCCAATTTAATTTTTGAACAATTTCATAATTTTTATATCATTCGAGTTTAAATTTGCGCTAAAATCATGAAATATTCTTGAAAATGCAACATTTTTCTCAAACTGTTTAATAAAGTAAATGCAAAATTCTCCACATGTATTACTATGGAAACTTTGTAAAACTTTATTCTGAAACACAATATTCTTTTCAAAACAAATTTTAGCTAAATTCTCAATATAATCGGCTGGAAATGAGGCATTATTATATAATCGTCCAAAACTATCAAAATAATAAACATTGTTCCCTCTAACCACCAAAGCAGTCCAGTGTGAGCCAGGTAAAGATGAATTATCTGTATTAATTATGAGGGAATATTCATTATCCGGAAAATTGGGGATTTGATCACATGGATATGCACCCTTAAACTTGCTACTGTCTCTCAAATACTCATCAATCTCACTAGTACCCAATCCCCGTACATCACTCATATTACTTTAACACTACGATCAGAATTAATTTCAATGATGCGATCGTAGTATGAATATACCACTAGAATACGTCCGTCTGGAACTGCTCTTGTAAATTCAATATCCAGCTTCACTACAGCACTTCGACTTATATTCAAATGATGTCTGTTAGCATTCCTATCTGCAGTTAAATCAACAGAGAGTAGAGGATGTACCATGTAATTGATTGGATCAATTTGACAATCTCCTGTTGTTTTATAGCCAATAGTTTGATAAAATGAGTCGAAGTGTATAACGGCACCTTCCAGAGCACTTGTAAAATACGGTTTCCCATCCACGTAAATCTGTACTTTTTTCATTGGGTGGAATGTATAAGGATTTTTGTTGCGTGTATTTCCATAAGCAGATCTATCCTGCACTCCAAATGTGAACATAATTGGTAAAGTGCCTTGAGGGAACAAGTTGTTGATGGTAACTAGTTCATTACCAGCTGGTATGGAGTGGAAACTCACCCTCCCCTCTTCTGCCTGGTAAACAGCTGGAGTTTTTAAGAGCTTCTGCTCCATCAAATTAAGACAAAAATCAGTTGGTTGCTGTAGAGTTACTCTGAGATAGCATTTATCATAATGTATCTTGTGAGTTCCATCGGCAGCTTCTAACAGAACAAACCCATCATAGTTTTTTGTGAGTGATATCCGCACATCAAGATTGCTCGGTAGTAGTTTACCTGTTTTTAATAAGCTGCAGTTCAGATCAGAAATCAGAGTGCAACTTTTTCCCTGATCAATTAAATCTGCCCGAGTTTTCAAACCTGCATTGAAAGGAGGTATGAGTCCTCCTTCACCTGCTACAGGGTATATGGTTGTGTTCTCTGTCTCTGTCTTTGATGCTCCAGTGTCCATATAGAACCCCTCCTTATAATGAATGAAGGGTGAACGTTCACTGGGGGTGTTCACGGCAATATCAAACCAGGAGCCGATGTTGTAACTATTATCAAAACTTTGTAGCAGGTTTTGTTCTCCTATCACAACATCAACTGACCTCCAAATAGCATTGGCTAGATTGGAAACCACCGATAAGTTGGCATTAGCAGCGGGGTTTTGATTTTCATTAGTTAGAACTCGGATTGTTGTAATTATTTCAATGTTATGAATCATGAGTTTGGGATTGGCTTTAATGAGAAATGAGACTGTATCACTATAGTCTATAGCTGTTTGAGGATATACCTCGAGCACATGAGTCTCGGCAATGGAAGTTTGTGTATGGATAGGATTCCATAACAGTAAGTTGGATGTTATTGCCTCAGAGCTATGTATGTACTTTGTCATGATCCAAGAGCGTCTACTTTTCGTCGCTTTCCAAGTGAATTAAGTTTCTTCTGAACCTTTGTTGATTGATCCTCTGCAACACGAGTTAGGGCTTGTACACCAGATTGTGTAATCTTTTTAAATTCTGGTTTGGCTATTTCCCATCCCTTATATAGAAGTTTTTTCCCAATTGGCATTGCAAATTTCATTGCACTCCTGAAAAAACCACCTAACCCACCACCAACTTGATGATTGTTGTAAATATATCCCTGAGAGTTATAACCTGCACCAACTTGATTACCGTTAAAGAAATTATGATACATCTTGTAGGTACTATTATCTGGCACATATACCTGTCTCATTTTGCAATTGCCCTGGAAATTTGCTTATGCTTCTTGAAAACTTTGTTTTTTTTAGCTTTGGACAGTCTCTTTATCTTTTGAGGGCTTTTTGGAGCAGTAGATTTAGCTTTAGAGGCTTTCTTGTGTACAACAATCTCGTCAGGAATTTCAACAGGAAGTTGTGAACTTTTATCAGCAGCAACAAGTAAATATCGCATTATTGATAGTGGTTTGTATCAGATCCTTATATAGCAGAATTTAGCTTTTTCCTAATTCCCAAAGTTAAAATAGTTGATAAATTATTCTGAAATTCAATAAATGCACCATTTACATTTCGGATTTCAAAACTAATATCAATAAAACTTGCTGTAGAGATGTCATGGAAAACTGGATTCTGAACATCAAATATACAATGCTCACCATTTTTAGATGATTTAATTGTTGCAGTATCTAACAAACGTGATACACGATAATCAATCAATGACTTGGAAACAATAGAGCTGTATATAAAAGCAAGCTGATTCTTTTGTGGTAAATCATAGTTTTGAATAGTTAGAGTTCTTGCCGTAAAATTAGTAATTCTATAATCTAAAAGTTTTAACACATTTCCACTGGTTGCATTGCTTGAAACAAAAACAGATTTTTTATCTTCGAGCTGTAATGTTAATTTGGAATGATCAGCAGTCCCCGTAGTACTATACCGTAAAACAGCTTTAGTGTTGATGTCGTCATCAGCATCGTCTCCATGATCATTAGTCACTTTTTCTAACATGTCATAAATTGCTTGTGCTATTTCATGAGTAGTGGTATAGAATCCTGTTGGTATTTCATACAGCGAGCATATTTTTAAAGTTAATGGTCAATGAAGCACTTTCCGAAATGAGAATTATATGCATTTGCTGTGTCATTTTGAATTTGCTGTCTAGTGATTTTGTTTTATGCTTTAAATAGATAAATAAAACAATTGTATGTATTATGATTATTGAACATTAAATCATCAAACATTAAATCATCATACATTTTATACAATTAAAATCAATAATTAACTTGAAATATTTGTAATGATGCTTTTATAGTTTTAGCCTTGCTCAATGTACAGTATCGTGGTGAATGAGATACAAAACAGGAGGAGTTTGGGAGAGTCAGGGGGTATCTAAAATTATATTCCTGACAAATGTCCACCACATCTGAGTTGGGTAAGTAATATGATATCGCAGTCTTAGCTTGATTCCCTGCAGTATATATTCTAAGATTAATTATCTTGCTTAGAATATATCCAATGATTTCATATGGTAGGAAGCTGTTATCTGTCAAGGTTAAACCATTGTGGTTCTCACTCCATCGGATGGTGTTCCAATCTCTAGGTGCAATAATCATGTCAATCGGGCAGTTGAAGTGAAAGTGTTGGTATTGGTTTGAATCGAACAGGATTGTCATCTCCTTAACAACATATCGTTGAGATATTTGAAAACCTTCAATCGCTACAACACAAGACATAATGAAACGAAAGCTAGAATGACAAAATTGGAAATGGTGTATTTGTAACTTGCTGATCTTTTTATAGCTGCATATGTAATAAAACAAATCTCACTACTGCGGTTTTAAGCTCGATTATACAATCTGGAGGATACTTTATAAGTTAAGTATCCTAAAGCTCGGTTCGGATTCTTGAAAAGTTATTACCTGCATCAAGCTGTTGTCTAAAATGTTTTAGCAGGGCTTTATAAATTGAGTCTGGTTGGAGAATCAATCCAATTAGAAATGTTGCAGCTGCCACAAACATGAGAGAGTAATATTGCAGGGTACATTTACCATCGGAAATTATAACGTCACTGGTGAGATCCTGCATTTTCAACTCCAAACAAAATTTCTTTGGAATCTAGGTAAATGTAGCTTGCATCATTTATGATTCCACACACATTAAAATGCAGTGAATTATTAAAAGTTGACAGTTCAAAAGTATAGAAAATGGTAGCAATAATCTCAATCATTGTTAAAGTGATATGTAGTAAAATTTGAATAATTTAATTGCTTAAGTAGCAGTTTTTTGATCAAATGTTCCTTTTTTCTGTCTTTTTATGATGGAATGTTTCTTCTTACTCAGTTTCGCTGCAACACGCTTCATGTTCATAGGCTTGATGTGGATTTTAGGAAAAGTATTGAGAAATTCATCCCGTTCAGGTGTTAGATAGTGGCTGTAATAAATGAATGTTGGGGTGGTCTGATTTAAAAAATCTTTCCCAAATGCCCGTAATGCTTTTTGACCGGCTTCATCGTAAATTTCAGGATCAGGAAACTTTGTTACATAATCTAAAACCAAATCAGACATCTTTGATAGCATTGTTTCTTTTACAAGAGGGTGAAACATGTAAAGTTTCTCCAAGAGACCGGAGTGGTGGTGGGCATGGAGAAGTGGGGAGTTTTTCTGATCATGACATCCTGGACAGCATTCCTTTGATTGGATCAAAATTTCATTGATGAAAACTGAGACTAGATAACCCAGCCAATTATCGTGATCGGTCATTTTATGGGAGCAGTCAAAACAGTAACGAAAGCAAGCGTAACAAATGAGAAATGAGCATTATTTTCTCTGCATCTGCTTTTTAATCTTGCTGTATTCTTTCAATGCTCCCAAAAATAAATTATCATGTGTTTTGAGCCGGTGATTCGGGTCATTATTTTTCTGGAAGAAACTCTGCATGTTGGTTAGTAATGAACGATCCATAGTTATTAAAATCAACTGTGAATCCTTTCTTTTATACATTAATTTTGTAAAACACCATGTGACTTGTCAAAATTTTGATAAAACTGATAATTATATGGAAAATGGATGAGGGTGGTGTACACGGGTTCATATTACATTGTCTGGTTATGCAATTCAACTGCACTGTTAATAACCAACGAGTATTTGTAAAATACAAGGAAACATTTTACCATTTCCCCTCATATAAATATAACTTTTGCTTGTAAGGTAGTAGGAGGAAGTAATGACGTGTTCAATTAGTGGCTCCTGCAGTATGCCTGCTTGATTGGCTTGCTGATTGGCTATCAAATAAAAGCAGAAAGAGTTAGTGGTCATCCTCATGTCACAATATACTTGTACATAGGATTAAAAGTATGATCAACTCGACTAGTATCATGGTCATATGTATCCTGTCGAGCAGGCATACTGCTAGGAGTAGCCAATTGAACACGTCATTCCTTCCTTCTATTGTTACAGGCGGGTCAAGCATGATAATTCATATCCTAATAATTTATTACAAATAAAACAACTCGAGAGAGCAGTGTGTAGGAGCAGTGAAGGGACTTATCACATTTTTAGGTAACCTTAAACCATCTGGTATGCAGTTATCTCACCCCCTCATTAGCTCCTCCTAACCCTGCTCGTTTCCTATTACACATGTCATCTCATTGAACAGCATGCCAAACAAGATAATATATAGCCTAGTATAATTGATGTAATCATGAGACTAGATGTGGTTTAAATATATATGAGGGGTGTAAGAAGCAGATTCATGCTACACTGGTGTGTCATATGGAGGGATATGGTACCTAATCCTGCTAGTTCGCATTACACAAATATAATCACGTGACTAGATACAGTCAAAGCACATCTGAAGGGTTAAAGCAGTCTTAATCTCATTCTAATAATTGATGTAATCACGTGACTAGATAAAATTAAAACACATTTGAGGGGTAAAAGCAGCATTATATAACATTCTATTAATTGATGCAATCATGTGGCTAGATAGGGGTTACAGCACATCTGAAGGGTTAAAGCAGTCTTATATCACATTCAAATATTTGATGTAATCACGTGTCAAGCTGAATGTGTTTGCACTGAAACAAGATCCAGGCACATTGACGATAAGACTAGAATTATTCCATATTAGGACATGCCTGGCATCATGTGACTAATCACGTGACAGGCTGTATACGTTAAGGTATAATGATAGGATAACTGTGTGGGTCACATGACCTGGGTCAAGCCATGAGTCATGATGTGAGATGACACTACACCACGTGAGATGAGACCACTCCATGTGGCAGTGTGTGAGGTGATGAGACAGCACGTGAGATGAGTCACACCACGTGGTATGATTTATCCCCCTGGTGCAAGCAAGAGAGCAGTAACCACGTGAGATGAGATCACATCACGTGACAGTATGTGAGGTGATGACATACCACGTGAGATGAACCACGTCACACCACGTGAGATGATGTCACATCATGTGACAGGATTTGAGGATGCATTGCACCACGTTACAACACGTGAGATGACGTCACACCACTTCGACCCGTGTGGGATGACGTCACGGATGGCATGCCGACCGGAAGCGGTAGTTCAACCTCCTGCGAGCCATCTTCTTGCTTATACACACCCTTACTATTCTACTGATATATGTTTAATGTTCATGATAGACCGATCCACAACTTCACCAAGTGCGGAGTACTAAGCATTGATCAAGATCAGAATAGGTATTGTGCAGACAATGATCTAAAGAAATATCAATCAAATTGTACAGACCAAGCTAGGGAGGGAGGATCGTGCACTATAAATGGATACAAGTCAACTATTTCTAAATATGTGATTTGCTACAAAGACAAGAATGTTCAAATTTGCGATGATCACCTAGAAAGTCAATGTCAGGACATCTCAAAATCATGTGTAAATATGCACAAACACGTGATGTGTGATAACTTTCCGGATTGCAATGACAGATCTGATGAAACACTCCCAATATGTCGTAATCAAACTGAAATCACCTGCCAAAGAAAAGTTGGAAAAGCAGCAGCAGGCGAATTGACGTTACCTTTAACCTGGATACGCGACGGTATAGAGGACTGTGTAAATGGTATTGATGAACTGGAAATCTGGCCAACATGTGGAAAAGGTAAGTCCCGAAGATTAGTAACCAGCAATAAAACGTGCGAAAATGTTCTCCTGTGCCCCTCAGGAGATCCTGGCTACGTCGAATTGAACGATCTATGTGACGGACTTGAAACATGTGGTAATGAGAAACAAATGTGTTCATTATCCCAACATTCCTCGACAATCTTCACTTCAGTCTCAAGCAAAGGAAATGGCTTTGTCAAGCAGCTGTCATTTTGCATAAAAGGTCTTAGGAGTATCAAAAATCTCAAAAAGGATCATTGCACACAAAAGCTTTTCATCTTTCCAGATCATCACTTTTTTGGAGTGGACACGAAAACAGAGTTGCATCTCCCTGAAAGTACACAGAATTGTGAGCATATGTTCGGGGAACAATATGTCTTCACTAGCTGCACAGAAAAATGTAAAAACTCAGCTTGCCCACTGAAGAACCTGCCAAAATACGATGCCTGTCCCAATCAATACCCTAATAGGATAGGAACCCTTGCTAACAACAAATATCTGATTTTCTTCACCAAATCACGTGAAAACTTATTCACGAATAAATATTTCGTGTGCGATAATAATGTATGTGACTTGATTGATAATTGCGGCGACCGATCGGATGAGTTGGCATGTACCAATGGTTTCACGTGCGACTCTTCTCGTATCATTACAAAAGATAAAACATGTAATGGGAAATTCGATTGCTTCGACATGTCTGACGAATGTAATCTGGAGTGCTCAAACAGATACTGGAAAATTTAGCTCTGAAAGTAAGCTCATTGATCATAGGGGGGCTAGCTGTTGTGGCAAACCTGATCGTAATGGTAAAGAACGTAGGATCTCTAAAACACAGCAGAACATCTGTTGCCTTGGCTAACAAATCCTTAATAATCTTGATATCTTTGGGAGACTTCTTAGTAGGTTGCTATTTATTGGTGATAGTAATATATGACGCGGTTATTTTCAAGAAAGACTACTGTAAAAGTCAAATCGAATGGATGACTAGCTTTCAGTGGTCAACGATAGGTGTTTTCAGTACCATAGGATCCCAGATATCTTTGTTTGCTATGGCGGGATTGAGCACCATTAGGCTAAATGGAATACAGGGTTCACTCAGAGTCCCAGGTGAAGTCAACATTGTAAAATCTTTTAAGGTTGCACTTGGGGTTCTTAGCATCTTCATGACATCTGCAGCCATTGCTATTACACCAATAATTAGTTCATTTGAGAACTTTTTTGTAAATGGATACAAATTTGCTGATGAGCTTAAACTTTTCATCGGAACCCAAAACAAACAAGAAGTCCTCGCAGTCCTTGAAGCTTACTATGGACGGATGAAAGGAAAAAACCTGAGTTGGGAGACGATCCTAAAAATGTACCGTGGCATGTTCTCCCATGATGTAGGATATCCAGACCACACCGATACGGTCACAAAGCTTGATTTCTACGGAAATGACGGCGTCTGCCTGTTTAAGTATTTTGTCGACAACAACGACCCCCAGAGAAACTTCGTTTGGGCGATACTCGCCGTAAACTTTGTTTGCTTCCTATTCATTTCAATATCCTACATTCTGATAGCTATTGTCTCCAGAGAGTCCTCAAAAGGTCTTACTAATTCGCAGAACAATCGACAAATTAGTGACCGAAACCGAAAAATGAGTAGAAGGATAACAATCATCATCACTACTGACTTCTGTTGTTGGGTGCCTTTCATCGTTATCTGTGTGTTGCACTCCCTAGAAGTTCTTGATGCAACTCCATGGTACGGCATATTCTCAATGATCATCCTGCCAATAAATTCTGTGATAAACCCATTCCTTTATGACGATTTTGTCACCGAATTATTCAAAGAACTATTTCAATCACTCTCAGCCAGAATTGTCAACTCAGCCATTCACCAAACTATCATCGCACGTCTCAGTACTGCTCAACCTGAAGTTATCGAGATGGAGCAGATAGAAGTTCGAAGAGGAGAACCTGCATGCACTACTGGTAGTGTCCTCGGTACAAAGCATAAAGAAGCTGACGGACCGAAAACAACAGCAGATCTAGATATTCGAGTTACCTGTCTTCAGAACCAAGCTAGAGATAAAGGAGCAGAATCATCTTCAGCAATTGTTACAGGCGAGGACGGATGTGCTTGGTTGAACAGAACAGATGGTGACGTGATAGTTGAGGTACATGATCCATCTGTAAGACAAAATCCTGAAGTTATCTCTCAAACCATCAACAAAGATCCAGAGATTCACAAAGGTACAAATAAGGGTGGGGTTTTAGAGTCGGAAGTAACACAAGACGTTATTGCCGAGGTGCATCTCCAGGAAGGCCAGCATGAGCAGAGACTAGATCCCGAATTTATCATTCAAACTATCAATACAGATGCAGAGGTCCCAAAAGATATCAGCGATGTCGAAGGTTTAGAGCTGCGACTAACGGAAGACTTTATTGCTAATGTGCATTCTGAGGAGGTGCAACACAGAAACGAATATGAAATTTGCCCTCAAATCATGGACAAAGAATCTGAGATTTAAGATCTTCATCAGAGTTAACCTCGTGGTATAGTTTCGAACTTTTGTGGATATTATATTTGTGAATATTGATAGTTTGAGATGAGTTTTTCGTTTATGTTAACTGAAACTGTAAGAAAAGTAAAATGTATGAACTTATGCAGTGAAACCTCTTTATATTGGGCTTATAGGGAGAAACGAAAAATACACGGTACAGCAAAAACTTGGTATAGAGAGTTTCATGATCCTAATCGTCAACCTCTCAAATAAAATATCAAGTTTAGTTTTGCAATGGAATACAATTCGATATACAGTATGCACTCACATCATCAATAATAGCGATGTGAGCTCTCACGAACCACGAATTCTCCAAACACAGGCTCCAGATCGGGGAAAGAAATGAGCACGGTGTAATTGTATAGAGGTTTGCGGTATAGACATTTTTTGCTGTGATATATTTTGGTTCACTGTACGTATACGTGAGATATTCGATTACAAATAGATATGAGTTCTGATGTCAAGACATTCGAAAAAAACTCAATGACAATTTAAGGAATACCGTTTAAGAAATATGCTATTAAAATTAGTAATTTGAATTCTATATAATTTATTATTTGTTATTCAATTATTTTATTGTGTAGACGATTTTATAAATCTATTGAAGATTTAAATATTCAGTTTTATCATAAAAGATAAACTGATGTAAATGATTTTATTTGACTTAATCGATGGATCGCTTTAATGAGCAATAAACCCAACGCGAGCTGATTACTCAGAATGCGCGAGCACGTCAACATAAAATTTTTCGCGCCCTACAAACTTCGGTAGACCTTATAATTTGCAACTGAACGCTTGCGTATGTCGTAGTTCAAGCTGCGCGCGCGGTATGAGTATTTTCATTGCATCATACAACATAAATTATCGGATTATAAGTAGAAGCTATTTGTACAGGGATTTTCTCATCGATACTTTAAATGACTAATCTTTAAAAAACAAGGTCGATTCTTATACAATTACAATATATTTTGCATATGCGCGTTAAATCAATTCGTTATCATGTAATAATGTGTGTCATACTTAAAGCTAGGAATATTTGTGTATGGATTTTCATTCTAAAACATGGAAAGATTTCATCAATTAATGTAACTTGGTACCATATGGTTTATTTGATCTTATATGTTATCGATCGCGATTTATATAGTTTTACGTTATCGTGTATCATGTATTGATAGTTATACATTATTATTATACAACGAGTATAATTTTATCCCCTGATAAACTCCAAGATATTATACATCAACGGATTATAATCTCATTGTATAGTCACATAACATGATACCATGACCTAAATTTTGACAAATGGCTAAGCTCTTGACAAAAATTATAACCTGTAAAAGTCATAAAAATGATAACTTCACATAATCGGGTGGAAATCATGCTTTTTAAAATTTTTCACGAAAGTTTTTAACAGCATATTGTTTATCACATTTTTTTACACAAGATTTGAATCATGTTGTAATTTTGTTTTCCAATATTTTGATCAAAAATAATCTTTATTTGGATTTCAAAGTACGCACTACGCCGCGCAGTTAGAAATCGTAATTAAGAGATTTGAGATTTAATCATTATTTTCACAAGTGAGTCGATATATTGCAATCCCATCTCTTTTCGCTGCTGCTCACAGCATAGAGCTTCAATGCTCAAACCGTATATCTAGTTGATAGTAAAGTAGTATAGAAGTAGTAAAGTAGTATAGAAGCTGTTTCGTTGCACATTGAAATACAGATATTACTAAATGATCTTGAGAGGTTATTTAATGTAATCGATTTAGTGTTACTGCCTTTAAGCTGTGATGTGCTGGAGACTACTAAAACTTGTTCTAGTATAGAAAAGCACAGCGGATTTTGCTATCATGTTACACTTTTGTAGATCAGGATCGAATTTGAACGTATTACTCCCAAACAGATTATTTCAATCCTTCATTATATGGAAATATCGATAACCCATTCGAGCCTTTTTTTAAATGTGTTTATGTTTTTGAAAAAGTATATTATTGTGATACTTCCATGTATTAAATCGTTTAAATGGTATGGTAAAGAACAGTACACAGATACTTATTCTTTGATGCCCCGAAACACATTCCTAGCTCTAGATCTGCCTTACATTTCAATAATGGCTCTTTCATCACATTTGCTTGATAACTGCTGATTTGTAATGCTTTAAATTGATCCCACTCAGTTTGACTATCTTAGGTTAGCTGTAATATCGAACTCGACAGTAGCTTCCTCTGTCATGTCGGAGATCTCAGGAGACGACTGGGTATTTTGTGTCAAGAAGAGGTTAACCTCCCACTAAACAAGATAAACATCAAATTCATAGGTTTGTCTCTATTTTGATGGTTACTGATACAGCAGTTCATGTGTTTAAAATGTATGGGTTAAATTCTAATTAAATTCGGTAATAAATATTACTGCAAATGTTGTAAACGGTAAAACCATTGTGTATAAGACAGTCAATTATCTCAGGAGTGCCAAACAGGGACCGTTTAATCGAGAGGACTTCTCTGATGACAGAGATGTGGAAAAGACTACGTCCTTCTCTGGAAAACTACAAGGATAAAATACCCACCTTCTTCGGGAAAAAGTCCATCATATGCGAAAGGTAAATCGTTTATTTTTGAAAACCCGATCACGATCAAAGCATATACAATTTGGGCATGTCCCAGCCAACTTAAGCCGAAAATCTGGCTTTGAAATCTTTAATTTGAAAACACCCAAAAATGTAGTTAATATACCCCTCCACCATACCAGATCGATTTTAAGTCAGCCAAGGCATAATTACTGCCCAAAAAGCCTGTTCCAAATTTGTCTCAATTCTGTTCCAGAATCCCAACTTCTCTGAAACCAAAATGGAACATTGCCCACAAAGCCTTTTCTGAGGATGCTAAGGCCACCAAACTTTTCAAGGACACTCCTGGTATCGATACCAATCGATTCTGATCGCCTTCAACTCAGTTTAGGCGATTTTAGGGTAAAGTTCATTTTTGTTCATTTCATGAACCAGGGGATCATTTTGCACTAAAAAGGTTTTTTTAAAGTTGAACAAAAAATGTCACAATTTGATGTGTGAAAATAGTGCTTTCGATGTGAAACTGGATGATTCAATTGTTTGTGTCAATTGTTTCCACCATCTCAACTACTCTGAAACCAAAATAGAAACATTGCCCCAGAGCCCTTTCTGAACATGCTAGGCACACCAATTTTTTGTTTTAGCCCAATTCAGGGGATTCTAGGAAAATGTTCATTTTGTGTTCATTTCATTCATTCCATGAACCAGGGGAGTATTTTGCACTTCTAAGTGGCTGGAAATGTTAGTACATGTGTCCTTCTACCATACCAGATAGATTCCAAGTGGACACGTTCAAAAAAAGGTGGCACTAGAGATTGATTTTTTTTAAATGAGTTTTAAAAATGGTCATTGCTCTTTGTTGGTTGATATATCTATCTATACCTTTAGAAATTCGATTAAATTTCATGATCCTGAAATCACGGAGTCTCTAGTGCTTATATCACAGGAGTTATCGTTATTTGTGTGCCAATGATTCAAAAATCACACAATTAGAAATGCAAGATGAATCAACACTAGATAATCTGAAAAGTACTATTCACAAAGACGCCAAAATTGATATGGTGACTATAATGCATGTAAGGAATAAAATGTCTTATCTGAAATTGTTATTGGTGCCAAAATGATTCAAAAATCACAACTTAAACATTGGAAATGAGCCTATTTTGAGCAGTGATTATTGAATCATCTTACGTTTTTATTGGCTTTCTATCATTTTTTAGGGTACAAAATAGTATTAAATAGTATTAAAACCAGTTAATATGATTCAAAAATCACATTTTCGTTATTGGTGCGCTATTAAGTCTCACTATAGTAAGCCTTAAATTAAGTGCACAATATGACAACATATATCCATTCTATGGTTCTTATTATGTGATTTTTGAATCCATGTCTAAGCTTATACCATATTGAAGGCCTTTGAGCGATAATTTTTGATCTGGGTGGTTAAATGATTCAAAAATCACACAAATCTGGCTACCAACTATGTAATTTTCTTTAAAGTATGACAATTGAATCATATGTAATGTTCAAGTTGTAATGACATTTTGAAAAGAAAGGTAATGAATCGATAATCACATTTCAAAAATTCAATTAAGTATTATACGTAACTGATTGATTCATTTGTCACAGTATGGAGACAAAATTATCATGGCTTGAGTAGTAAAAGTACTTGCCTAGTTTAATCAGTTTAAAATCAGTGTTTTGTGATTATTGATTCCACTATTACTCTAATAACGAACTTCTCCATGACCATAAACAAGTGCAGTGTCACAACAAATTACTGCAGATTTACTATGAATACCAACCTGATATAGAGCCAAAAAGTGATGTTGTTGTTGTGAAACCAGTATTTCTGGTACCCATAGGGGATTTGAAATCAACTTATAAATCAAATGTCATTCCTCAAAGTATCATAATCAAACCCCGGGCGAGTCCAAAATTAGAAACCTGAGTATTGATTCATATGAAATATGAATATCTCTTTAACGATAAAATTTCCTGAACCAGATCTGACTCGCTATGTCTGTTCAGACATGTTTGTCTGCCAGATCGTGGTACCTTCATTGCCGTGCATTGAAATCACACAATAACACACAAAGCTAGAATCACGGCAAATCGACATTCATCGCTTTTTCATCGGAGTACTAATGGACAGTGTTCAAATGGACAGTGTACATTCCCCTGATACAGCATCATTTCAATACATGCTCATTTATGTGATTTTTGACTCATTATGGCACTTTTAACCATCTAAATTCTCTAAATATTAGTTAGCATGATATAATTGTGATTGATAGAGTTCATTGTTACAATCATTCCGTTGATATTCATATCACATTCATCATTCTAAAATACTTAGTCAGAATTAACCCTGTATGTGATAATTGCATCGTAACTCCACATTTAACCGGTGATTCTTTGCACTTTTAACACTCAGCTATCTCAAAAAGGTTCAATAATCACATTGAGAAGCAGGACACACTCACAGAATGTAAATTCATCATTAGAGGTGCAAGAAATGAATATTTTGTGATTTCTGGCTCATGTCTGCACAATTAACAGATATAAAGAGATGAATGACTTTATTATGTGACATTTGAATCTTTTTGGACCACATTAAAATTTGGTTAACTTTCATAGCATACTCCTTGAGATACAAGTATTTTAAAATGCTTCACACAATTTTGGCAGTGAAAATCAATCTCTAGTGCCACCTTTTTATGAACGTGTCCAAGTCAGTACAAGCATAAATACGGCTGTAAAAGCATGTTTCCAAAATTGTATCAAATGTTTCCACCATCTCAACTACTATTTTCATTTTTGTTCATTTTCCATACATTCCATGAACCTGGGTAATGTTATTTGAGTTTTGATGGCTCTTAGGCCTAGTTTTTACCTACATCCATCTTAGAAAACCGAATTGAGGCTTCCCAGCACTTAAATACAGCCAATACTTCGATGTGCCCATGTTCTGGATTCTCAGGAGGATTATTGTGCCAAAATTGGGACATTTTGGAACATTGGTAACATCGGTTCTAGACATGCAATGATTCTCAAACTTGGTTTGAGTGGTCCTAGGACTAATATAAACACTTTCCGACCCATTTTAAACCATTCTGAGCACTTTGAGAAGAATGTTCATTTTCGTTCATTTTCGTTCATTTCTGGTCATTCCATGGGTAGTTTTAAACGACTTTTTATGGTTCCTAGGCCTAGCTTACGGCTATATTCATCTTAGAAATCCGAACTGAGCCTTCCCAGCACTCAAATACGGCCAATACTGTGATGTGCCCATGTTCCAAATTTATGAATTCATCTACTGCATCTTCTGATGGCGGCTGGCGCGAATTCGATTTTCGGTAAAAACCACATCAGTTTTCAAATTTGAGATATTTTTAGCGCGCGGCGCGCGCACTGCATGTTAAATTTTAAATTTACGCCAGCTAGCAGGTGTCAGATTTACTGGTTATAATTGTGGGAAGTCCATCTATGTTTATTATTAATAATTTTTGGTTGACTATTTATTTTCCCCAGGAAACTTACTCACGTGCGAAAGACGAACTCTAAGAATTGGAGAATAACGGCAGTAGACAGCAGCTAACTTCCCCTGTACTCAACGACATCGAACAATAGACATGAAATGACTCGCTGACCCCCTACAAAGTACTTGTGCTCGGAGGCAGAATTTGGCATCGTTTGGGTCGAGAGATTTCCAAGGGTAATGATACAGTTAAACTGTATAAAAATACCTCTCAAAAACAACTTTCTCCTGGTCGGCCATGTCCCTCATCCTGCACTTGACCCCTGCAGAGGTCACAAGAACATCGGAGCACAAATGAGCGAGAAACGGGGAAGCCTTAGCTTCCGGGTCAAGGACTGCATCACTAGCACCTACCTATTGAACTTATTGATAGGTTTAAAAGTAGGCATCTTCACGCAATCTGCGGACCACCTCCTAGCAGCGAAATACGGATATACCCTCCCTATTACATGCGTTCAACCGGCACCCGAACCACACGCTGTTTCTTAGACACAACTTCCCACTTAAATCAGTGTCCTGTCGCATCAACTGGCATCGGCAAGTGGCGACACTGTGTAGACTCAACCCTGAGCTTGATCAGAATCTTCAGTCACAAACCTGACACCGTTTCGGGGCTTGCAATACGGTTTTCTGTCAGGCTCCCAGCAGTTTCTCTTGGACCACCATCTCATCTGACAATCACCCGAGGATACCTGCCAGAGCTCGCAATTTACGACGAGTTAGCTTATGGCACCTCTGGCTGTTAAGTGAAGTCATAAAGCTCAAACAGCTCTCATCTCCCATTCTCTCTTCCTAGACAGCAGACCTGGGAGAAACTCCTTCTAGCCGGACGTCACGCGTGATGTACGAGAAACTACGGACAGGTGTGTACCTATACTTTTTAAAATTACACATTTCGTCTGGATTGTGATTCACTGCAAAACAAGTCGCAGGTTCCAATTGTAGAACTATAAAATTTTAATAATTCATGGTTGATTATACGGCCTAAGCGGTATACAAATAAAGCGTTATTATTATTATTGCCTCTAATCCTCAGGGTACTCCTACTTGCGTGCGAAAGACAAAGGCAGCAAGAATCGAAGAACAGAACCCCGACCACACTGCTTGTGAGAAATGAGCAGCTCTTGATCTAGGACAAAAAACTTTCTTCTGTTTAATATCTAAAACGTGTTACGTGTGATATTACACCAACTTTTGATTAATAATACGAAACTGTATACCTTATAAAGTATGATATTTAAACACGAAAATTTACATTCTGAAATTGGTATAGTGTTCCTTTAACTGTTCCTTCAACTTTCATCGTAGCTTTTTTCAAAATATTCTTCAGTGCCATCAACAAACAGATTTTTTCATTTGACTGAACTGTGCCATATTTGATATTGCCTCTGTATTTTATAGGGAAAATTTTTTAAATCTTGCAAGTTGATGTAATTAAGTTTTAAGTTAACGTATTATAGATATGTTAACACTAGTTTATGTTTCAGTATTTAAATTGTTTCCATTTATAGTTTAACCGATCCCTGTTGTAGAGTTATCAGATCTTTACTTAGGATAAACAATATAATATGAAGTTCGATAATAATATTAATAAACATTAATTGTATTCACTGTTTTCTAGTCATCAAACTTCAGATCAGGAGGTGACCGGGACATGATTTTAGGCCTGACCGGGACCGGGACCGGGATACAAAATGTGACTTGACCGGGACCGGGACCGGGACTGAGATTATCAATTTACCGTGACCGGGACCAATAATTGCTGGGATTTCTATCTTACCGGGACCGGGACCAGGACCGGGACCAACAATACAATTTTTTCGGGATGACCGGGACCAAAACTGGTATTCTCATATTGAAAGCTGCAACTTTCATTTACATTATAATTGAACAATTTGAATAAGTAATAACTAGAATATTAAATTAGAAAAAACTAGAAAAAACCCGTCAGTATGGGGCATGGGCCTAATGTACTACACCAATAATGTTCATGTACTGATTACTCAAGTTCACCCTCATTCCTCATATATACCCTGTTTTCACTTAGACAAATTAAATACAAGTGAAGGGTACTAAATATTAAAATGGATAGTTTGAAATTTGTTGCTGTTAACCGGGGTACACAGTAGTGTACAGGCTAAAAAGAGCGTTCACCGGATTGTGTGCGCAATATCTAATTTGTGGAGTGTCCGACACTTTAAAATTGATAAGGAGCGCTGGGGTGAATTCCATCGTACTTTCTCACAAACTCAAAGAAGGCAGGTTTACATGCAATTCTGGTCAAAGTTTGGGCCTTTACTGTCACCAAGATGTAAATCAGATCGAACGAGAAATTAGATCTACTGTCAGTAGTGATACGATATATTATGTGAGAGTAAATCTAAATTGTTTAATTGATAAATTTGAATTTAGTAACTAATGAATTCTTCCCCATTAAATTGTTCTTTTTCTTCTATTTGGCTAACACTAATGAATGGAATTTTCGCCCGAGCCCCAAAAGCAGATAATTTTGGCCACTGTTCATAAACATATTCATAAGAATAACTGCGGTTTAACTGTACACTGTAGAACAAGCTGTAGCTAGACTGGTTTTTTTTCTCAGGCAAGCATTTTAACCCTGTGTCTTAAAAGGTGACTCTGAATCAGTGTCCGAAAATGCATCGATTCAAGTTGGTTTCAACTGCCGGGGGCTTTATATTACATTTACTGAGCGGCAATCAGCCTGTAATTCTGACAAATCTCTATTCGGTTTATGAAAATTACAGTCCTGTTTATGAACATTATAGCCTTGACATACGTTGCATTTACTATACTGTGAATACAATCAATAATACTGATAGTTTGTCTATGTGACAATTGTGTAGATAAATTTACAACACGCCGAGTTCACATAACAAATAAGCAATCATTTTCGATCATCAACGCTATGCGCGCTCAATTCACAATGACCACACGCTTAGTAACCATAACAACGCGCAGTAAGCGCTCGATTCAATTCCAGTATATTGCGACGAGTGTTTACATCACTAAATTAGCTGTAACTTTGTGTGATTACCTGCGATCTTGCTAATTTTAAGGCGCTGTGGCTAAAATCATCCACCGAACCAACAGGCAAAATTTCAGAAATATCGCACCCAGCGCCCATTTCGACCTCACGAGTAATCAGCTCGCGGTGGGAAAATCAAGTTCTATTGTTTAATACCAGGACACATTCATTGAAACTTATTTTAAGTCAGCTGATTACTCCAATCCTCAAAAAAGTTTAAAGCTGATCATTTCCAAGTATAATAGTATTAGTACGCTTGCTTGCATATATCATGGAAACTGTAACTATTGTGATGCGCAGATGTATAATATTGTGTATGATATGAATTATATTTGATTATTTTCTTAATTTGCCCTCAAATCATGGTCAAAGAATCTGAGATTTAAGATCTTAATCAGAGTTAACCTCTTGATATAGTTTCGAACTTTTGTGGATATTATATTTGTGTATATTGATTGCTTGAGATGAGTTTTTCGTTTATGTTAACTGAAACTGTAAGAAAAGTAAAATGTATGAACTTATGCAGTGAAACCTCTTTATATTGGGCTTATAGGGAGAAACAAAAAATGCACGGTACATCAAAAACTTGATATTATTATATAGAGAGTTCCATGATCCTAATCCTCAACCTCTCAAATAAGATATTAAGTTTAGTTTTGCTATGGAATACAATTCGATATGCAGTATGCACTCACATCGTCAATAATAGCGATGTGAGCTCTCACGAATCACGAATTCTCCAAACACAGGCTTCAGATCGGGGAAAGGAATGAGCACGGTGTAATTGTATAGAGGTTCGCGGTATAGACATTTTTTACTGTGATATATTTTCTGTTCACTGTACATGTAAGTGCTTCACTGCAAGTATAAGTGCGATATTCAATTACAAATAGATATGAGTCCTGATGTCATGAGACATTCGGAAAAAAACTCAATTGGAATTTATGGAATACCGTTTAAGAAATATGCTAACAAAATTAGTAATTTGAATTCTATATAATTTATTATTTGATATCTAATTATTTTATTGTGTAGACGATTTTATAAATCTCTTGAAGATTTAGATATTCAGTTTTATCATAAAAGATAAACTGATGTAAATGATTTTATTTGACTTGATTGATGGATCGCTTAATGAGCAATAATTAAAATCAAGTTCTAATTATTTTAAGTTAGCTGATTATTCCAATCCTCGAAAAAGTTTAAAGCTCATTTCCAAGTAGTATTAGTACGCTTATCATAGAAACTGTAACTATCGTGATATGCAGATGTATAATATTGTGTCTGATATGAATTATATTGGATTTATTTCTTAATTTTATTCCTCCCTATTCCGCTACTTTTGAAAAATTCAGTGTTCTATTTTGTTACATGACTGGCTTTTTCCTTACCTGATTTGATTTTAATTCTGAAATTTTCCGAACTCGGGTCCTGGATCAGACGATCAGTGCTGTACAAAACTAAGTTTTTTTAGTTTCTTCTCTTTTTCACCACATTATTCTGATTATCTTTTTAACTCCGGGATAATTTGAAACTGAGAATAACACGACGGAGGAAAATTCAGTGGAACCTTTTTTGAAAAAGGTGGAATATTCTGCGGAATCACATGGCACTAAGATATAATACTAAAACGAATATGATTCTTCCAGATCGCTCGTTCTAATTCTAGAACTTTTCACATAATAAGCACTCGAATCCCTATTATTTTTATTAAACTATCAGCAGTACACTAGTTTACACGTATTAACAAGAAGATTATTTAAGGGGGAGGTTTGTGTCACAGTGCCTGCAAGCACAACCGTCAGTCCTTACACCCCCTTTACTTTTTGCTTTTTTATTAAGACTCAAGTCGTTCAGCAGGTTTAAATTTATCCAAATTATTCTAATTCAATGTTAAAGATGACAGAAATCAACGATAATCATGTTAAGATTCTTATGAAGTGTGTGTAAATACATGACAGCACTGTGAAACGAAGCCAGTTGCAAACAACGAAGGAGGGATCGTCATGCTCATAGGCATCGGAGTCATGGACTCGGTAGTCCTTGCAGATTAGGATTATCAATTACCAGTAATTAAATCTCATCGTTAGTCGCTTTTATCGTGATTTTGAGTACATAATTTTAGATCCTTTCACTTGTTAATGTTTTTAACCCTTTCCAATGAGGGGACATAAATGTATCAACTGTTAAAAGTATAACAAGAACGGTGATTCATTGAACAACAAATAATTATTAATAATGAAATTTGTAGGGTGGTCAAGATTCTTGATCAGATGTTTTAATTCACAATTTTTTTACACTATCAACAGACAACAACAGTAAGTTTTTTGAATCTCGAAAAACTCTTCAAGTTTCAATGTTTTCCAGACCAACATACAGATCTAATAATATCCAAAACAATGACGTATTTTTTAGAAAATAACCATTCAAAAATGTTATATTTTTAAAGCACAAACAAGAAAGCTATAATGATCACTGATCAGGCCTAATGCCCTAATGACAATGTAATGATAACAGTTGGTGTCACAGTTAAACATACATTAACAGCACAGATTCATTTCAAGACGTTATACCAATGCTGTTCATCACAATTTAGTTCTCGTAGCCCTCGGTCTTTTCTTATCGGCGACGGTTTTGTCTCTGGAATCCCCATTTTTGGGTCCTTCATCTTGCTGGGTGATATTTGAGACCAGCCCAGCTAAGTCTTCCTTCACTTCAGAAAGTCTCAAAATGTAGATGACAGGATTCACAGCAGCGTTCATAACGACACTAAGCCGAGAGAGGAATATGTTGACGTACACCACTTTGCCAATGAAAGTAATGTGATCGTCAATGCTCAGGAGAACCACCAAGATGCAGAGCCAGATAGGGACATTGAAGACAGCGTATGTGACTGTGTAGAGGACGATGGTTATGGAAGCCTTGCTCATAGCAGCAGCTCTCTCCGTCCAGCTTCCTGGGTTTACAGAGGCAGAGAGCTGTTGAAGATGTGAGCCTGGGTTACAGGAAATGGAAGGTTTCTGGTACCTACTCATCCGGCTCCGGTGCTTGATGGTGATCATCAGGATATATCCGCTGCAGATAAAGACAGGGACTGCAGGTAGGACCCAGGTTATTATAACCAGGGAGTAGGACACTACATTGTATGCTGCTGTGTTGTAATCCAGGAAGTTAAGATCAGGTAGGCCCCAGGAACAGGCCCCTATCTGGGGAGCAAAGTAGATGGGGGGAGACTTGGTGCTGAAGAAGAGGGGGAGGGCTGCCTGGGCTACTTGGAAGAGGAGATAGAAGAAGACGGAGAGAAGAATATTGCGGTTCGTAGGACGAGGTACCAGATCACAGATAGTCATCCATCTGACCACACTTAGTGTGGCTACCACAAACACAAACATTCTAGAGGACACATTGAAGAGAAATCCGGTGAGGATACAAAGCGGGGGGCTGGAGAGAAGGACAGGGTCCCTGCTGTATACCATGCTGATAGCAGAGGGGAGACAGCAGAGGCAGGTCACTATGTCTGTTACTGACGCCACCAGGTACAGGAGAAACGTAGCTTTGTCTGATCGTCTGTAGAATGTGCTTCATTGTGGCAAGCAAACCCGTTGCTAACTCAATTGTTTTTGTATCACGACTTTGAGTCGATTTATGTTTTTTTGCGCTGCGCTGCTAAGCAACACCTGGCTTAAGTTCAGGGTGGAGAAAATTAATTTTGATGTCAGCAGATCCTATGCTACAGTGCTCTGCTTCAGCTTGGTTCGTGATTACTGAATTGTGTTAATTCGGGCCACCCTGTATTTTCCCTATCACACCAGCTTTAATTTTGAGGCGACAGCTCTGCCGATTAAATCTAGGCGGTACAGTGTACTTGTACCCATAATTTAAGCAACTCCCGTTTACTATGAATTGAGAGTGTACTATCACCTAGGAGTTGCCACATTATTGGGCACTCTCTTCTGTTTTTGATGCTTTGGTACAGCTAACGCTCCTTATACTAAGGATTAGACAAACTATGGACATTGTGCTCAGTCATATCGACGCCACGAACTTGTGAGAGCTGGAGTTTGGTTTTCACAATCTTTACAGTTGTGCTACACAATGCGTAGTGAATTCTTAAAATGTACGTTTTGCTGTTAATATTATTCCAACTCGTTTCTAGCTCTCCAACAGATCAATCAGTGACATCTGCTCGCAGAACAGAACAGCCATCGACCTCTACTAAAGTGACTTCTATGTATACTAGTAGTAGTACTTATACTTCTCCAGAAAAGGGTATACCTTATATCGGACTTTATTTGAACGGACATTAATTGGACGCTGGAGGCCCTTGCGTTCATTTTAATGTCCGTTCAAATAAATTCTGATGAGGTAGTTAAATTAAATACTGATCAAGAATGCCTTCGAGTGTTCATTTTAATGTCCGTTAAAAATTATGTCCGTTCACGTAATGTCCGGTTATATAATTATGATTATGATTATGATTACAGCTTTTAAAAATGTTCTGATTATGGCTTAATTCGTCAGCCAATAAATCTTTATAATGCCATAATATGTGATTCTCGCCACAATGGAGGAGAACCATATCTTATTTGACACGTGACAATGATCAAACTCCAGCATTGGCCAACCAATACCTGGGATCACTGTACGTGCATGAAAAACAAGCATGGACAACCTTCCTTCATTATTCCGACCTCTTTTAGAACAACGATTCCTTTGTATAGCATTTATATTCCAAATTTTTTCCAAAACTAAGCATACGTTGCAACCATAAAACCTTTCAGTTTTTTAGACGTACACTAGGAAAACTTCGCATGATATCATGAATTGTTTCAGATTGGGAGTTTAAGGACGCGACTCTAGTTCGACAACATGATAACGGAACTGTTGCTCCATCTGGAGATGAGGGACTGTTGTATGTTACAATCGTTAGCAAACAAACTGGAGAGGAGAAGACAGGGACAGTATGTGACGGTTATTATTTAAACACGCAGACAGTTCGTCTATTCTGTCAGAACATTGGATACCCTGTTAAAGAGGGAGATTTTGGGAGTAGAACGAGCTACGAATTTGTTTCAAAGTAAGTTTTTAGTTAAGTTACTATGATTATCAGAAATCTGAGGAAAGCTTGAACGATTTGATTTTGAAATGCATGAAGTCCGATAGATTTACTTAATCAATGTTACAGGAATTGGTTAGATTTGAACGATGTACCAATGTTTTTAGTGGAGTGTGACAAAGGTGATAAGAACATCTCGGACTGTAGAGTTAACGTCAGACATCTCTATTACTGTGATCACAGTTATGCTATCTGGCTGCAATGCAAAGGTACATCGTAGGATTATTCATGAAAATCATCATGGCATAATTATCGGACTTTATTTGAACGGAGCCCTATAGGAACCCAATAGCGTTCATTTTAATATCCGTTTAAATAATGTCCGTTCAAATAAAGTCCGTCCAAGTCAAAGTCCGTGTAACAGTATTATTAGTATTACGCCCTCGCAAGGGTGTCAGCTTTAAAATGTATTGTTGAGAAATATTGTAGCTAGCTTTTATAATATCATTCAGAACCAGTATGCTACATTGAAGAACATGGCGGGTTCCTCAAGTACAAATGCCCTCGCCCAGGAGACAACAAAGAGAAGTTCAAGTGTCACAACACGGAAGAGTTTTACTATACATCAATTTTTATGTCATTTGTTGAGCAATTGTTATGCTCTGAGGACCCCTACTACTATCAGGCTTGTGACACGAGGATGGCTGGTTACATGATAAGTAGTAGTGATAATATATTATGTGAGAATTATTTGTGTCGGATCAGAGCGAGTAAAAGATTTGAAATAATTTCACTTACAAAGCTAAGAAAATACGGATGGCTTTGTGATGGTAAACAACACTGTGAAAATAACATGGATGAACAGAATTGTGCAGATAAAACAACATTACGCAGTGGACTAGAAGTAGATCCTCGTTTTATATGTAATGATATATGTGAAACTATTTCCTGTGAGGACGAAGCATATTGTAATGGTCTGACTTATGGAATGTATTGTAAATACACATATAATAAACTAAATCTCAACCATTACCTACCTCCTGGTTATATATGTGATAGTGATAATGATTGTGATGATAGAGAGGATGAGTTCAACTGCACTACTACTGACCAAGAAAAGAATAATTGTAAAGGTCAATGGAGTGGTAAACTTTTAAATAGACCGATCAACAACTTCACCAAGTGCGGAGTACTAAGCATTAATCAACATCAGAATAAGTATTGTGCAGACGAAGATCTAAAGAAATACCAAACAAATTGTACAGACCAAGCTAGGGGAAAGGGGATCGGCCATAAAGGAACCTTGTAAAAACAAATTTTTAAAATAAGGTTTTTTTTTTTTTTTTTTAATTTTTTCCCCCCCGGAAAAATTTTTTTTTTAAAGGGGGCCCCGGGGGTTTTTTTTTAAAATTTTTTGGGGGAAAAAATTTTTTTTTTGGGTTAAAAAAAAAAAAAAAAAATTTTTTTTTCCCTTTTTCCCCCCGGGGGAAAAAAAAAGGGAAAAGGAAAGGGGAAAAAAAAAAAAAAAAAATTTCCCCCCCCAAAATTTAACCAAAAAAAAAAGGGGGTTTTTTTTTGGGTTTTTTAAAATTTTAAAAAGGGGGAAAAAAAAATTTTTTTTTAAAATTTCAAAAAAAATTTTGGGGGGTTTTTTTTTGGGGGGTTTTTAAAAACCAAAACAAAAATTTTTTAAAAAAAAAAAGGGTTTTTTTTTCCCGGGGAATTTTTTTTTTAAAAAAATTTTTTTTTTTTTAAAAAAGGTTTAAAAAAGATTTTAAAAAAAAATTAAAAACCCCCTGGAAAAGGTTTAAAAAGTTTTTGGGGGGGGTTTTTTTTCCCCCCCTTTGGGAAAAAAAAATTTTTGGGGGGGGAAAAATTTTTTAAAAACCACCAAACCCCAAAGGGGCCCCCTTAAAAACCCTCGGGGTCAAAGGGGGGGTTTTTTTTTTTAAAAAATTTAAACCCGGGGGGGGGTTTTTTTAGCATAATTAAAATCAAGTTCTTATTTTAAGTCAGCTGATTATTCCAATCCTCGAAAAAGTTCAAAGCTCATATCGAAGTAGTATTAGTACGCTTGTTTGAATATCATAGAAACTGTAACTATCGTGATATGCATATGTATAATATTGTGTATGATATGAATTATATTTGATTATTTTCTTAATTTTATTCCTCCCTATTCCGCTACTTTTGAAAAATTCAGTGTTTTATTTTGTTACATGACTGGCTTTTTCCTTACCTGATTTGGTTTTAATTCCGAAATTTTCCTAACTTGGGTCCTGGAAGTGGATCAGACGATTAGTGCTGTACAAAACTAAGTTTTCTTAGTTTCTTCTCTTTTTCACCACATTATTCTGATCATCTTTTTAACTCCGGGATAGTTTGAAACTGAGAATAACACGACAGAGAAAAATCCAGTGGAACCTTTTTGAAAATGGTGGACTATTCTGCAGTATTACATGGCACTAAGATATAATACTAAAACGAATATGATTCTTCCAGATCGCTCGTTCTAATTCTAGAAATTTTCACATAATAAGCACTCGAATCCCTATTATTTTTATTAAACTATCAGTAGTACACTAGTTTACACGTATTAACAAGTAGATTATTTAAGGGGGAGGTTTGTGTCACAGTGCTTGCAATCACGACTGTCAGTCCTTACACCCCTTTACAATTTGCTTTTTTATTTAGACTCACGGAAAGTCGTTCAGCAGGTTTACATTTAATCCAAACTATCCTAATTCAATTTTAAAGATGACAGAAATCAACGATAATCATAATAAGATTCTTATGAAATGCATGTAAATACACGACAGCACTGTGAAATGAAGCCAGCTTGTATCACGTTGCGACCCCCACGGTCGTTTCACTATGGTGACTATGGTGACGATACAGGGGGAGCCGCGCACTTCGTGCGCGGCGGGTCATACAACGTATGACAAAAGCCAGCTGCAAACAACGAAGGAGGGATCGCCATGCTCATAGGCATCGGAGTCATGGACTCGGTAGTCTTTGCAGATTAGGATTATCAATTACCAGTAATTAAATCTCATCGTTAATCGCTTTTATAGGTGGCAAGAGATTTTTATAATCTCAGGAAATAGTGATCGTGTAACTTATAACCTCTCCTATTTCAATGACCATAGTACACCCTTTACGAGGTGCCACTATTAAGTACAGTAATCTGTTCTGGGTGATTCCAGTTTAAACAGATGAGGTGCAACAAAAAACTATGGATCTAGACCAGTAAAGGTCGACAAAAAACTACCAGGTTCGAGGGGCCAGCTACCCTTCAACCTTAAAATAGCTACTGAAACATCAATGAATAACCAAAAGTGGAGTGACTCTCGGAGTTCAAGGAGGGGTGTAGCCAGGATGAAGTGCTCTGGGCAAAGCCGCAAGGACCCCAGTGTGCAGATGAGAACAAAGAAGTCGCCTTATTTCAACAGTGTTATTAGTTCACAGCATATCACTCATGTGGACCCGGAGAAGGGGAGAGCACTCCCGTGCAACTTTATCAAACACAGCATTAATGTGGGAACGTGGAATGTGTTATCATTGGAGAGCAGTTCCTCAAAGCTGTATGAATTGTCACAGAATATGTCAGCATATAAAATGGATGTCTTGGGGCTGACAGAGACGCACAGACCCGGCACTGGTGAGGTTACCTTGGATGATGGGTCCCTCTTTATTAACTCAGGAAGAAGTGATGGGTACAGACGACAAGGGGTAGGTTTAGTCCTCTCGAAGAAGACTAAAAATTCATTGATTTCATACAGTCCGATATCAGAACGTATTCTTGCAGCGAGGCTGCACAGTCGACATATCAACATTTCGATTGTGATAGCTTATGCTCCAACTGAGGATGCAGCAGTCGGGGTAAAGGATGACTTTTATCAGCAGCTATCTGGGGCATTTGATGAACTACCAGCTCATGACGTGAAGTTTTTACTTGGAGATCTAAATGCTCGCATTGGCCAAGATAACTCAGCTTGGTCCGGTGTGATTGGTAAGCATTCCCTTCGCGTTTCATCAAATGACAACGGCCTTCGATTATTAGATTTCTGTGCATTACATCAGTTGACAATCGGTGGGACGCTTTTCCAGCATCGTGATATTCATAAAGGAAGTTGGAAGTCTCCAGATGGCCGCACAGTAAATCAGATTGACCATGTCTGTATTTCTACCAAGTGGAGTCACTCTCTACTTGACGTAAGATCATGCAGGGGTGCAGACATTGGCTCCGATCATTATTTGGTTCGGGGTCAATTTAGAGTCAAACTTATGGCAGTTCAAAAAATGAACGCCTCTCGTAGGATATCTCCAGCAATTGAGAATCTTAGAGATCAGTCCAAGGTTGAAGAGTACTGCATTGCTCTTCAAAATCGTTTTAGCTGCCTACCAATGGAGGAGAATCTTGATGGAGAATGGACATTAGTTAAGGATACTATTAAAGAAGTGTCTATGGAGGTACTGGGTGAGCGCCCCCGGCGCAGAAAGCAGCAGCATTTGTCTCAGGAGACAAAAACCCTTATTGCAGAACGCAGTAAGATTAAACAGATGGCGCCTAGTGACAACAACAATAGGAGCGAGTATTCTCGGGCCAACAAACTTGTCAAAAAGAGCTGCAGGAAAGACGACGAGAATTGGGCTCTTAGAGTTGCAGCAGATCTGGAAACAGCTGCTGTCCATGGCCGTCAAAGGGAAGTCTGGCAACGGATAAAAACACTGTCCGGTAAGAAGAATCGAAAATCAACTGCTGTAAGAGACAAATCCGGGAAGTTGATTGCTGTGTACGCTGTTTAATATCCGTCCTGATTCGAGCATTTCTTTAAGTCCAAATAACACATTTTAATATGATCGTAAATTATTGTAAAGACCTTGAAACTTACAGCCCATTTACTACGGAACCTCCCACGGATTCTGTACCCTTATTTTAAGCTGTTTAGATTTAAGTTCTTGATATTTCGAGCATTCCAAGTGGTTAGTTTTGAATGGTCTTGACTGGTATTTTGATTGAGCCAGTCGGCTCATCTCCAGGTTTCATGATAAGGTGATAATTATCAAAGTTTTAGAATTATTTACAGGTTAATGATCCAAGCCTGCAGGAATTTAAATCAGACTTTCACGTGCGCTTATTTTAGAATTTTTAAAGTAATAAGATCGTGTGAATAAATATGTTACTGTGGAGATTCGCACGGAGACAAGTTTATGCTGTTCGAGTTTTGTGTATTTGCAACGTGATTTATAAGACGAGTTTTCCCTTTGAAAGATAAAGAGGTTATCCCTTTGAAAGAGAAGGACGTAAGAATGTTTTGCAATATTGTTGTAGCATATGATTTATAAGACGAGTTTTCCCTTTGAAAGATAAGGAGGTTATCCCTTTGAAAGAGAAGGACGTAAGAATGTTTTGCAATATTGTTTTAGTAGCAACGAGATTTACGAAGACAATTATAACACTTTTAAGAACGAGATCAGAGAAATTGATTTGAATTTTGCACGGAATTCAGAGACATTGATAATGATATTGTTACGATTCAGACACGTGAATGACGTCATGAATGCGATAAGGAATTATTTATAAGGTCGTATTTTTATCCAATAAGCGGCTTCGGGCTATTGACTTTTAGGCTTCAGACCCTTGGGTCTTAGGGCTTGGTTCTAGGTTCTTGTCTTTTGAGCTCTGGGTTCTTGGTTCTTGGGCCTTGACTCTTGAGTCCCAATGTTTGACGTTTAAAAGTTTGTAAGTTCCAGTACTGAGGGTACAGAATCCTATACTGTGACTCATTTTGTGACAAGTAGTATTTATACTTTACTCCACTTCGCTTTACATTAGTTTACGAACTTGTCTCAATTGTCCCCCCTCTATCTCGAAAGTAAAGAAAAGCTAAAGACACCTCTGACCTCGCCTAAAACTCTCAACTTTAACTCCTTCTACCAAATTACCCCCTAAGCGCACAATTTGGTGGAGAACCCGGGCACTGAGTTGTACGCTGCAGTCTATTGGAACTCAGCCAACCGATCCCAAACGAAGTTATAATTTACTACATTAGTCATGGGAGATCCACTGGCTACATTAGAGTTGAAGACGACTTGGTCCTAATGTGGAAACTTCTTAGCCTCTCCATTACAGATTTCAGAAAATTCAAGAATTGACACAGTCCTGGAACCCTTGAACCCTCGAAGATCTTCAAAGTCCTAGCCTCTTGGACTACCTGGTACAACACCTGGAAACGAATAAGCAGATTGTGTGCCATTTTGACACAATAAAGCTTATCCCTACAAATTAACGCAAAGCTGAAACTCCTAGTCAACACTAGATAACAATACCTTACAAGCACAACCCGATGAAACTAACATGCCTAAGTTGATGAAGCTCAGTTAGGATCCACATCTAACATTCTAACCAATTAGTTTCGTCCACCTGAAGGATTATGACTTTTACTTACAGAAATGTCAAGGACTGATATCTTATGGTGATAAAATCAACAAATGTGATTGTTCATCTGGTCGGGTCCCAGCTAAGAGTAGTGGTTCATTGCAAGGAGTTGCTGCTTTTGCTGATGAACCCGCAGCAAATACTCTAGCTGTGATCTACCTCCCAGAGACCCCATTCTAGCATCACGATGACCCTTGTCAGTTGTTACGTTGATCGCTACTTGCTAGCTTTAGTTGATAATAAGCGAAGTATAGACTTGTCGAATTGATCCGAGCACTCTAGAGATATCAATTAGAAGAACCTTGATATGCAAAGGAACCGGCAATGCCCACTGAAAAGATCACCAATGACGATTCTGAAAGACACTGAAAGCACCAAAAGTCACTGAAAGACACTTATTACGACAGAAAGAACTATGAATGTCTATCTGGCTGGTTAACTCTACCAAGTAGTGATTCATTGACGAGGAGTTGCTACCATTAGTTGATGAGTCCATGTAGTAAATACTTGGAAGATTTGATCTACCTGTTGGTATAAGTAGTTTTGCAACGGCTGAAACTTTTAACTGTTTCGAACTTGATGACAAAGGTTGCACTTGATACCCATAAATAGTTAGACATTCCGATTGAAATGCTGATTTGAAAGTAAGAAAACGGGTCTAATGAATGTTGCTGAGTGCAAAAGTTCAAGCCGAAGCTGACATTCAATCACTCCTGAAAGAACCTCCATGTCCAGCCCACTCTTCAGTTCGACAACAGAGGATAACTCACTGGTCGAACATGGACATGATCCAAAAGAATTGATGTCATTTTGCAAATTATGATAGTTGCAGAATCACAATTTATGTAACAGGAACCTTACAGAAGGTATAACGATACCACTCTGGAAACTACCCTCTCACTACTTCTTCTTCACTCTATAACAACCCCCAGCAAGTTTTAGACAAGCTGTTCCTCGAAAAAAGTCACGGAAAAGACATCGGACAAGCTTGGAAGATTGAAACAAAGCTAACGAATAACTCTGCAGATTTCAGCCGCGAATTAAAGACACAGTATTTGATATATGAACTTGAAGCTCACTGCCTAATGCAGTCATGAATAAACATTGCTTCCTTATCGAACTAGATATTACATTGTAACTTTTTCGTGATTATAAACCCGATAAATATGACATGTTATAATTATATTATCATCGATGATCGTAAGCCTTTAATAACGCAGCATGTGATTTAGACTTTAAGGATTCATATAAACACTGCATGTAATATGATATGAGATCTGTTAGCTGTATCTTAACTGAAAGACTGTACAGAGAGAATCAATCTTAGCATTTTTTAAGAGGGAAGTGTTGTACGTTGTTTAATATCCGTCCTGATTCGAGCATTTCTTTAAGTCCAAATAACACATTTTAATATGATCGTAAATTATTGTAAAGACCTTGAAACTTACAGCCCATTTACTACGGAACCTCCCACGGATTCTGTACCCTTATTTTAAGCTGTTTAGATTTAAGTTCTTGATATTTCGAGCATTCCAAGTGGTTAGTTTTGAATGGTCTTGACTGGTATTTTGATTGAGCCAGTCGGCTCATCTCCAGGTTTCATGATAAGGTGATAATTATCAAAGTTTTAGAATTATTTACAGGTTAATGATCCAAGCCTGCAGGAATTTAAATCAGACTTTCACGTGCGCTTATTTTAGAATTTTTAAAGTAATAAGATCGTGTGAATAAATATGTTACTGTGGAGATTCGCACGGAGACAAGTTTATGCTGTTCGAGTTTTGTGTATTTGCAACGTGATTTATAAGACGAGTTTTCCCTTTGAAAGATAAAGAGGTTATCCCTTTGAAAGAGAAGGACGTAAGAATGTTTTGCAATATTGTTGTAGCATATGATTTATAAGACGAGTTTTCCCTTTGAAAGATAAGGACGTAAGAATGTTTTGCAATATTGTTTTAGTAGCAACGAGATTTACGAAGACAATTATAACACTTTTAAGAACGAGATCAGAGAAATTGATTTGAATTTTGCACGGAATTCAGAGACATTGATAATGATATTGTTACGATTCAGACACGTGGATGACGTCATGAATGCGATAAGGAATTATTTATAAGGTCGTATTTTTATCCAATAAGCGGCTTCGGGCTATTGACTTTTAGGCTTCAGACCCTTGGGTCTTAGGGCTTGGTTCTAGGTTCTTGTCTTTTGAGCTCTGGGTTCTTGGTTCTTGGGCCTTGACTCTTGAGTCCCAATGTTTGACGTTTAAAAGTTTGTAAGTTCCAGTACTGAGGGTACAGAATCCTATACTGTGACTCATTTTGTGACAAGTAGTATTTATACTTTACTCCACTTCGCTTTACATTAGTTTACGAACTTGTCTCAATTGTCCCCCCTCTATCTCGAAAGTAAAGAAAAGCTAAAGACACCTCTGACCTCGCCTAAAACTCTCAACTTTAACTCCTTCTACCAAATTACCCCCTAAGCGCACAGCTGATCCCTCCGCTCAGAGAGAGAGATGGGGAGAACATTTTTCGGAGCTATTAAACCCTCCTCCCACGAATGCGGATATGTCTGACCTGGACCATCTTGAAGTGGTTCCATGCTTTCCTTATCTTGGTGATGGTGATGGTCCCCCCACAAGACTTGAGATTTTAAACTGTCTCAAAAAATTGAAGAACCACAAAAGTGCTGGGATTGACGAAATATCTAATGAGCAGTTAAAGTATGGGCAAGTGGTCTTGTGGATAGGATGGAGAAATTGTTCTCTAAAGTTTGGAATTCAGAAGCAGTGCCTGACGACTGGTTGAAAGGCATCGTGATCATTGTACCAAAGAAGGGTGATACCTCTCATTGCTCCAATAATAGGGGGATCACTCTAAGATCTACAGCATCTAAACTGTATCAAATCATCATATTACAACGCATGAGTGACGGTTTAGAAAGTTTGCTACGAGACAATCAGTGTGGGTTTAGAAAGAACAGATCATGCATTGATCAGATTTATTCACTCCGCACTATTATACATAACTGCATTGAATATAATCTCCCCCTGTATGTAAACTTTGTGGACTTCAAGGCAGCTTTTGATTCCATCGACAGGAATTATATTTGGAAAGCTTTCAGTCATTATGGCCTGCCATGTAAATACATTCGAATAATACAGGCATTCTTTAATGGAACTGTTAGTGCTGTTAGACACAATGGTGAACTATCAGAATGGTTTGAAGTAAGTTCAGGCAGTGGCCAAGGAGACATTCAGGGTCCCCCACTTTTTAATGTCTGCCTCAATGTGGCTGCTGAGAGAACAGAAAGCAACAAAGTGGTGTCCCACGGAGCGGTTCTTCAAAGATCTATCAGTCCGCTTGTTGATGATATCACTGTGTTAGATACAGATTATGCAGATGACATGGCTGTACTGGATAACAGCGAGGAAGGTCTTCAAGAAACAACTGACCTTTTGTGTATGTATGGTGCCCAGGGAGGTCTTAGAATCAATGGTAAAAAGACTGAGGCTATGGTCATTGGTAAAGCAACCTCTCAACGGCCATACACGAAAGAAGCCACAGTGAACATCACTGTTGAAGACACGCCAGTGCAGCAAGTTAGTGACTTTACGTACTTAGGTACAATTATTTCCAGCGACGGTACTATCGACCGTGAGCTGTCAGCTAGGATTCAGAAAGCTTCCGGAGCCTTTAATCAACTGAGTAATATATGGAAAAACCGCAACATCCAGTCTTATACAAAGATCAGGATTTATAAGGCAGCGGTTTTGACAATATTGTTATATGGTAGTGAGGTTTGGAACACAACCAAAAAGCAGCTACATCGCTTTGAGGTGTTCCATCAGCGTTGCTTGAGGAGAATACTTAGGATAAGATGGCTCGATCGGGTTAGAAACACTGAAGTGCTGGAGCGTGCAAAGATAAATCCAGTAGAGACGTACATAGGAGCAAACCGCCTGCGTTGGTTTGGCCATGTTACCAGAATGCCAGACACTAGGCTTCCTAAGTACCTGCTTAACTGGACCCCTGCCCATGGGAGAAGATCTAGGGGCCGTCCAAGAAAGAACTGGAGGAAATGTTTGCTGGAAGATGCTGCATCGTTTACAGGAAACACTGACATAGACCTAGAAGGAGCGAGCGAGATGGCTAGTGACCGCAAACTTTGGAGGGAGATGATACGTCACAAACGGGAGTTCATTGGTGCAGGCCACTCGAATGATTGAGGAGACCTAATCAAGTAAGTAAGTAAGTAAGTAGTTAATCGCTTTTATAGTAATTTTGGGTACATAATTTTAGATCCTTCCCTTTTTTAATGTTTTTACCCATTTTCAATGATATGAGGGGACATACACGTTTATGTTTGTTGCAGAACAATATATTATACTAATTTAATCTAGATTAAAACTTCGATTATTTAAATGATAACAAGTATCAACTGTAAAAAGTATAACAAGAACGGTGATTAATAGTTCCTTTTTATTCTGCACTTTGTTCTAACAGACACACCGTCACCAGGAGGGGGTAGAGAGGGGCTTCAGTCCGCATTGGAACAAGAAGTCATTGAAGTTAAGGGATTCTGGGGTCGCTTGATTAAAGGTTGTGTGGCTAATTTTATAAATACACTCCAGGGTTGGGGAAGTATATTGCTGATACCAGCATTGCTCAACGTGTTTAATAATAAAGAAAGTAAGCTCACTATGGATCAGGAACTTCTTATTCTCGCCCTTCTTTACGGAGTAGCCAAACTAATTGGCAGGATTCTCGGCATCTTCCTTTTAAAGTACGTGAGTTTCCGAATCCTGCAGCCTCTTCTTTCTGTTATCATTGCATCCTGCTACCTGAGTCTCATTTTCCTGGACCACAGCCTGGTTGTCACAGTGGTTGCTATGGGGATATGTAACATGTGTTTCTGTGTAACGAGGTGTGAATTGACGCTAATGGAGTTTGACAAGCACTACTTTGGGACGGAGCGGCTTGTTCTGGGGGCGGGGGTGATGTCTGGATGCGCCATGGTGGGCGCTGCAGTCGGCGCTATTGTAGCCCCGTTCCTGAGCAGTCACCAAGCTGTGATAGTTACTTTTGTGTTGAGCTGCATTCAAGTGGTTACATTCTGCTTCATCACAGAACGGTAGGACAGTAAATGGAAAATGTATACCGAATGTAATTGTGACCCTCAATTATATTAGTGAGTTTTATCCTTAATGTATACCATATTTATGTTAATTTTAATCATTTCTAAATGAGCAGGACTCAATACACCGTAATATTCACAATTTTGTGATTCATTCTAACTTGATTCTGCTTTATTACAGAACGATAGACAATTAAACTTGAAAACACTTGTAATTGAAATTATTTCTGACCCTCGGTTATTACTCAGTTAGTAACGTGTTTTAATTAAATATCTATTCCAGGTTAATCATGTTTAAAGCATGAGTAACAAAAAGTAAAATGAGCTATTTCTTTGAATCAAAATTTATAATGAAGAGGTGCACTGACTTTGAAACTGCCATTAAATTCTATATTTGGTCGTATTGAAAATATGATATTTTCTGGACCAAAGTTTTACAGTTTTGACTTTTGAAAAAATTCTTCTCCAGAAACCAATTGCACCGTGACGGTTTAATTTGATATTTTTGAAGCCTCTGTGAGAAATAAACCTAAACTTTTGGGCTTCAATATTGTTTAAAGGGCTCTGCCAGCAAATTCTCCAATTCTCTGTACTGTTCTGTGTACCTAAAAGAAGCTTGTAATCTGTCAGAGAATGTTAAAGAGTCCTCGTGTGAGATCTTTTCAGTGTAACATAAAGATAGGGGTCAAAGCAGGTGCCCAGACCAATGACAAAACATTAAACAAAGCTTAAACAGTGTACGTGTACCCATAATTTAAGCAACTCCCGTTTACTATGAATTATAAGAGTGTACTATCACTCAGGAGTTGCCAGATTATTGGGCACTCTCTTCTGTTTTTGATGCTTTGGTACAGCTAACTTTCCTTATACTAAGGATTAGACAAACTATGGACATTGTGCTCAGTCATATCGACGCCACAAACTTGTGAGAGCTGGATTTTGCTTTTATTTCACAATCTTTACAGTTGTGCTACGAAAGGCGCAGTGAATTCTTAAAATGTACGTTTTGCTATTAATATTATTATTCCAACTCGTTTCTAGCTCTCCAACAGATCAATCAGTGACATCTGCTCGCAGAACAAAACGGCCATCGACCTCTACTCCAGATTGGGAGTTTAAGGACGCGACTCTAGTTCGACAACATGATAACAGAACTGTAACTCCGTCCGGAGATGAGGGACTGTTGTATGTTACAATCGTCAGCAAACAAACTGGAGAGGAGAGGGCAGGGACAGTATGTGGCGCTAGCGGCTATTATTTCAACACGCAGACAGTTCGTCTATTCTGTCAGAACATCGGATACACTGTTAAAAAGGGAGAGTTTTGGAGTAGACCAAGCTACAAATTTGTTTCCAAGTAAGTTTCTAGTTAAGTTACTATGATTATTAGAAATTTGAGGAAAGCTTGAACGATTTGATTTTGAAATGCATCAAGTCTGATAGATTTACTTAATCAATGTTACAGGAGTTGGTTAGATTTGAACGATGTACCTTTTGTAATGTATTTTGTGGAGTGTGATGAAGGTGATAAGAACATCTCAGACTGTATTGCTAGCTTCAGCGATTTCCTCTACTGTGATCACAGAAATGATATCTGGCTGCGATGCAAAGGTACATCGTAGTATTATTCATGAAAATAATCATGGCATAATTATCGGACTTTATTAGAACGGAGCCCTATAGGAACCCAATAGCGTTAATTTTAATGTCCGTTCAAATAAAGTCCGTTCAAATAAAGTCCGTTCAAATAAAGTCCGTCCAAGTCAAAGTCCGTGTAACAGTATCGGTCATTAGTATTACGCCCTCTCAAGGGTGTCAGCTTCAAAATGTATTGTTGAAAAATATTGTAGCTAGCTTATATAATATCATTCAGAACCAGTATGCTACATTGAAGAACATGGCGGGTTCCTCAAGTACAAATGTCTTCGCCCAGGAGAAGACGAAGAGAAGTTCAAGTGTCACAACACGGAAGAGTTTTACTATACATCTAGTATTGTGTCCGTTTTTCAGCAATCGTTATGCTCTGAGGACCCCTACTACTATCAGGCTTGTGACACGAGGATGACTGGTTTCATGATAAGTAGTAATGATAATATATTATGTGAGAATTATTTGTGTCGGATCAGAGCGAGTGATAGATTTGGAATAATTTCATTTTACAAAGCTAAGAAAATATGGATGGCTTTGTGATGGTCAACAACACTGTGAGAATAACATGGATGAACAAAATTGTGCAGAAAAAACAACATTGCGCAGTGGACTAGAAGTAGATCTTCATTTTATATGTAATGATATATGTGAAACTAGTTCCTGTGAGGACGAAGCGTATTGTAATGGTCTGACTTATGGAATGTATTGTAAATACACATATAATAAACTAAATCTCAACCATTACCTACCTCCTGGTTATATATGTGATGGTGATAATGATTGTGATGATAGAGAGGATGAGTTCAACTGCACAACTACTGAGCAAACAATAAGCACCTGTAGACGACGCGATAGCTATATATTAAATGTTCATGATAGACCGGTTCACAACTTCACCAAGTGCGGAGTACTAAGCTTAACAACAAAGCATTAATCACTTCAGAATAGGTTATTGTGTTGACGAGGATCTAAAGAAATTTCAAACAATTGTACAGACCAAGCTAGGGAGGGAGGATCGTGCACTATAAATGGATACAAGTCAATATTTCTAAATATATGATTTGCTACAAAGGACAGAAATGTTCAAATTTGCGTTGATTGATCACTAGAAAGTCATTGTCAGACATCTCAATTTCATGTGTAAATATGCACAAACACGTGATGTGTGATAACTTCCGGATTGCAATGACAGATCTGATGAAAAACACATCCAATATGTCGTCTATACTAGCACAACTGAAATCACCTGCCAAGAAAAGTTGAAAAGCAGCTGGCAGGTGTATGTGACGTTACGTTGAACTTGCTTTAGGCAGACGGTATAGTATCGGCGTCTGTGTGAGCTAAAGGTATTGATGAACTGGAAATCTGCCAAAATGTGGAGAAGGTAAGTCCCGAAGATTAGTAAACCAGCAATACAACGTGCGAAAAACGTTCTCCTGTGCCCTTGGAACGTTAACACAGGCTCCGCTACCACTATGGAAATACTGCCTATCCACGAGTTTGCCAACAACTCGTGTTCCGCTAAACGGTGGTGTCCGGGGGCTGAACTGGCTCTGGAACTCAGAAAGAAGTGGTTTGTGCCTTGTGACTATAATAAATCAGTCAGGGCTTTCAGTAATGCGTCAGTTTTTTCAGGTCAGAGTTTAACTAAACTGCCTCATCCGTATTTGCCAGTGGCGATAATTTTAGAAACTGTTCCTGGCAGATTGTAGATTGTATATATTTTATTTTGGGCAAGGTAAAACAAAATCTTGTTTAATATTATAGAATGCTTTCGACGATCTGATATAATTAACTTTATCAAATTTACAAGACGAAGGAAATTGTTTTATCTTGCCATTATATAACATATTTTACATAAAGTATTGTTCTGATTTATATACCAGTTTGTTGAGTTTTTCAAATTTCAAACGTTGGACAAGTTTTGCGTACCACTTTTGAAACGTCGATACAACGGTACATTTGCTACTGAATTACTCGAGTTTTTCGTATTATTGATATATTATTGAATTCAAAATTTACATTAATAACGCCTCAATTCCTCGTATAACTACCATAATTTTAATCTTCGAATTCAAGTTGCGATTCTCTCCTCATGAATAATAGAAGCTTTAAATGTGCGTTTTATTGGTCGAACCTCTTAGCTTCTTAGGTATTCTGAAAAATGAAGTAAGCTAGCGATGTGATCATTGTGCCGTTTCTGCATTTTACGAAATGTGAAATTGGGTTAATCGGGTCCGGGATTCTTCGTGAGAATTTATGATTTACTTCTAGGGCGTGTGATTTGTCGGCGCTGCAATAATGAGGATCATAGGGACCCAATAAAAATTTAATGTTCACATTAACGTTCGATTGAATATATGGTTACCTGGGGACCTCAGGCTTTTGTGTTCATTGAACTTGAAGATATGGCGGAATGACAGTCTGAGCGCCGCCCATGGCCATGGTAACATATGGATTGTGCATATATTATAGGCTGACAACAAATCCTCATATAATACCCAAGTCCCAAATAAAAGTAAAACCTTAACCCCGTTTACTTTTAGTTGCGAGGTAATTGGAAATATGACTCAGAATACCCAGCGCCTCGGCTTCGATCCAGAACTTCTATCCTTTTTCTTCCTTTGTCTACACAATACTCATGTTATAACTTTGCTGTCTTTATTTAATGGGTGCGTCATAACCATGAACGGCGAACGCTCTAGTTAGGTGCGCCAGGGGTATTACTATTACTATTAACAATAACATATGTTCACAAACGAGTCCGACCTTACCTGGCTCGCCAATCCCTGTGCGCGGCGCTCTTTTCAAGTTTTCTGAGCTGAATAGACTAGCAAGCTAGGTAAACTCACATAGTATTAGTAATATAAAGCCCGGCCAAGTATTTCTCATTTCTGTCTAATGTATATATTTTCTGAGGTACCTGTTGTCAAAGCTGTACTGAGTTCTCCTTCTTATCCTCCGGCTTCATGATAATCGTCATCACTATCAGTGAATCTTGTCATTTAGATCCTAAGACTTTTTGAACTTTTGAAGTGAAGGAAGACTTAGCTGCATAGCAAGCTTGGCTGGTCTCAAATGTCTCTCAACAAGATGAAGGAAGTACCCACAAAATACAAATCAAAAATGCTCATTTTAGAGACAAAACCCTTGCTGAAATTGATTAAAAAAAGCCGAGAGCTGCAAACCAAACACAAAACAGCACTGATTACTTTAACGTCTTAAAGTTAAAATAAATCGCTGCCGTTAATTTATTATGTTTAACTATCAACTATTTGTCATACGTTGTACTTGTAGGTTTATAACCAATCAGGACGCGCGCCGAGTTGGACTCGTCTTGTATCACGTTGCGACCCCCACGGTCGTTTCACTATCGTCCTGACTTTATCGTCCTGACGATACAGGGGGAGCCGCGCACTTCGTGCGCGGCGGGTCATACAACGTATGACAAGACTCGTCGACGGTAATTTATCTCGATTCATGAAGTTTGAAAGAAGTTACAGCAATGCGCACAATTTGGGGAGTGTGCTTTTGGTGGAGATATATTCATATAACGCCCAGGAACCCCATGACCGGATGGGGCTTAACTTTGAAAGTAAAAGAGTTGGAGACTTTCGGTTTTTTGTAACATGTTCCTCTTTTAAAAATAACGTTACCTCTCTAGGAGGAAAATTCAAGACAACGTAATTGTTGAGTTATCTCAAAATCTCCAGAAAAGTCCCCTTTTGGGCCGATCAAAAGTTTGCAACTTTAACTTTGCGGATTCCTGTACTCTGGTTGGCTGAATTGTGTCACGTGGTAGCTGCCTGAACATTGGAATGCGCCACGCGTGCAAATCATGCTTGTTTGTTGTTGTCGCGCGCGCGATGCGCGAGGTCAAGCTGTTTGTTTAAATTTAACCAACTTTAGTACCACCACCAGCCGGTAACTTTTCCTGGGCGTGCGCCTTTGAAATTAAGACCTATAATGGTAATACAAATTTTAATTACTAATTTCGGTAGCTTTAAAAAAATTAATTCACGGTCTTCAAAATTTTATAGTACATAGTATCAACCATGAAACTGAAAGAATGGGAATTAAGAAGCTATAAGTTCAAAATCTTTATTTCCATACAAATTATTAATAATAATCATTTGTTGTCGAATAAATCACTGTTCTTGCTATATTTTTAACAATTGACACCTATCGCAATGATCGATGTTTTAATCTACAGTGAATTATTGATATTATAATGTTTTGTAAAAACATAAACATGTATATCCGGTCCTTATTGAAAATGGATAAAAACACTAACAAGTAAAAGGATCTAAAGTTTTGAGTGCAAAATTACGATCAATTAACGATGTAATAATTATTTATAACTAATAATTCTAATCTGCAAAAACTACCGAGTCCATGACTCCAATGCCTATGGCGATCCCTCCTTCGTTGTTTGCAGCTGGCTTCGTCCTTATGAGTGGCCCAGCAACTTCATTCACCAAGACCTGAAAATTTTCAGTGCTGACCGAAGATAACAGTTAGCATATATATCTTATCATATGAAAAGGTTCTGGTTAAGCAAAATCTTGATCACATTTGATCTACCTGATAGTGATACCTTTAATCTTTATTTAGTCCGACAAGTATCGAAGTTTGACAAGAGTTATTTTTGGCGAACTTTAGTTGTCGAACTAGAGTACGTGACAGTGAATTGATATACCTTGCCGATTCTGGAAAAGCAATAACAATTTTGGTTACCTTACCGTTACGTTACCTCGGACGGTTATAATTGACCGGACATTACGTGAACGGACATAATTTTGAACGGACATTCAAATGAGTACGCTCGCAGGAATTTATTTAATGTATTTAACTGCCTTGTCGGACTTTATTTGAACAGACATTAAGATGAACTCTCGGAGGCATTTAATTAATGTATTTAACTGCCTTGTCGGACTTTATTTGAACGGACATTAAGATTAACTCTAGGGCCTCAAGCGTCCAATTAATGTCCATTTGAAAAAAGTCCGACAAATAACAAATAACCTGACAAACTAGATTAAAATAATAACCTGACAAACTTATAAATTCCTCAGTGGCAAACCTTTTCTTGGGAATCGGCAACATACACGCAGAATAACCCAAGCTCTGCTGTGGTATCGAAAGTTTCTGACAGCTTCGCTCGTTCATTTGGTCCACTCCTCACCACCCTTTAATAAAATATTCCAATTATATGTAGGATCAAAGCTTATGATTCAACTTTTGAAGAAAATCCACACTAAACCAACTAAAGAGCAACCTCTCACCAACTAATAAATAAGCTGCCAGTAGTCCACCCTGCAGTTTTAAATCAACCAGCAGCTTATAGAATGTACTATGTAGTACTAGTTACCTGTCAGTAATCAACTATAGTTCTAATAACTTGAGAGTAAGCTAATTGTTCACGGAACCTTTTAGTAACCTGTTCGGTACATGTGGTGCATTGAGGCGCTGCATGAGGACGAAAGCTTCCCTTTCGTCAGAGTCGTGGAGTTGAGTTAGCTTCTCAAGCATCTCCTCCTCCCAAATATTGTTACCTCCCCCTTCTCTACTCGGCTTTAATACCCACCCTCGTGGGTCGTCAAACGCTGCGCAATTTTTCCATTCGCCATAATTTGTAAAAAAGCAAAAGTGAACGGTTATGAATGGTGGATTGAAATTTATTCTGATACGATTATGATCCGTGAACTTTAATACTCTAATTATAATTAAACCCACTCCCAGTATAATCACCAAGCTGAGCTGCTTTGTCACCCTCTGCTCCTGGAGCCAGCTGGTACAGCTCTGCAAACACCGATTTGACCAACTTAGACTCTCCCTCTGTCAGATACCTAGTGTTTTTGTATTATAAACGGCGTCAAAACAAAATTGAGTGCATCACTTGTTTCCTGGTCAACAAATAGCTATTAAAACTTTTAGAGGAGAACATCTTACTTCTCCATGACCCCTTTGTTTAGGAACGCTTGCTGGAAGTATTTCAGATTTATACACTGATGCCGAATATTTGGAACTTTCACCGCTTTACTCCTTTCTATTTTCAGTCTTGTCTCCCAGTGTTTCTCAGTCTTGTAATGATCTTCGTTCCACATACTCCGAAAATAGAATATCGCTATTTCTTTCCCTCGCACGTAGTACCTGATAAAAAAAGGGTGGTGAAAGTAAAACACTGGTTGTGAGGTTATGAGGTTGTGAGGTTATGAGGTTATGAGGTTATGATGTCTGATGAATAAATACGCAGCACCTTAATCCACAACTTCAATCCTTTGCCTCTACAAATTCAGTCAGTCCTAATTTTATGGACGCACTGAAATCATAAACGCCTCTATTTATGAGGACTTTACTTATAGTTATGGGGGCATTGCTGTTCTACTTCTAGGGTATTTCTAGGGGTATTGCTGTTCATATAAGTACATATTCTCTATTGTACCTGTTGTCAGAGCTGAGTTCTCCTTCCTCTATGAACTCCTCGTAAGTCATCTTCATGCTTATAATACCATAGTCATCCCACATTGTGTCGATCATCTTTTGTTGATCAAACCAGTTGAAGTCATCCGGTGCAACTGGTGTGAAATTGGATCAATTGATAAAGTTTTGGCCTAAGCACCAATATATTGCATGCTCTTATTGCTTATCACTGAGAATAAAATAGTGTAAGATTCGGCAATTCTCTGAAATATTCTCATTTTAAAAGAGCTCACCCAAAAACAAAAATATGCTCCCAGGCCTGTCATAGAGACCCCAAGCGGAAGCGATGCCCCGCACCATAGGGACCAGGGTCTTCTTGTAGGGCTGCTTCCTCTCTGGCAGCTCCCTCGCTAGGACCTGGTTGTGAAGCTCCATGACGTGGGTTCCTGTTCCCAAAAGTGCTGCTGACATCAGGTTTGCTTCCACCTGCGAGGGGTGTTTGTCAGCAGCAAAATTAGTATCTACAAATTGTAATTTTAATTGTGCACTATGATTCCGGTTTCGGGTCGGGGGTCTCAGTCTGCCTAAAATTAGGAAATTATGACGTTAAATGTGTAAAATAAGATACCATTTTGAAAGCTCCATTGTGAAGAGCGTCATCCCCAGTTGGGTTGGGACTGTGGAACATATAGTCGTGTCTGTACATCCCAAGAGTAATCTGATTCTCGTCTAACTGTAAGTGGGAGGATGTTGTTACTTTTCGAGAAGAGAATGCTCCATATCATTGGGAATTGGGCTTCTTTTGGAAATCATCAGATCAAGGATTCAAACTTTTGGCAGATCAAACTAATTTGATTTACCTAAAAAAAGTTATCAAAACCAATGCAATAGAGAATGATTGATTTGTTAATTTACCCACCACACACAGTTTGTAGATGTCCAATAGCCGCTTGGCTAGGTAGTCCACTTTAGTGCATGGTTCTATCGTCCTCGTTACGAAAGCTACATCACGACTTGATAGTTCTATCAGTTTGTTCAGTGGCTCCTGAAGAGTGTACTGAATTAAAGTAGACGCAAATGTATTCTTTCAACGATTAAAAGTTCAATTTAGCCATTATAATCAGGCCAAGAATCCAAATCAATGTATATTTTCGCCAAAATTATTATCACTCTACAAGGAAAGAATTCATTATGTTTGATATAAAACAAACTTGCCTGAGCATTAACTAGATGGTTGTATGCACTCTCTGACACAGGTGTAGGGAGGAGAGTTACATTTATTGCACGTGGTATACCCTGTGTTAGAAAACAGCCTCCCTGCAATTTAATGGATATTAGGTTAAGTATTGATGAGTTGCACGTGGTATACCCTGTGTTAAAAAGCAGCCTCCCTGCAATTTAATGGATATTAAGTTAAGTATTGATGAGTTGCACGTGGTATACCCTGTGTTAGAAAACAGCCTCCCTGCAATTTAATAGATATTAGGCTAAGTATTGATGAGTTGCACGTGGTATACCCTGTGTTAGAAAACAGCCTCCCTGCAATTTAATGGATATCAAGTTAAGTATTGATGAGTTGCACGTGGTATACCCTGTGTTAGAAAACAGCCTCCCTGCAATTTAATGGATATTAGGTTAAGTATTGATGAGTTGCACGTGTTATACCCTGTGTTAGAAAACAGCCTCCCTGCAATTTAATAGATATTAGGTTAAGTATTGATGAGTTGCACGTGGTATACCCTGTGTTAGAAAACAGCCTCCCTGCAATTTAATGGATATTAGGTTAAGTATTGATGAGTTGCACGTGGTATGCCCTGTGTTAGAAAACAGCCTCCCTGCAATTTAATGGATATTAAGTTAAGTATTGATGAGTTGCACGTGGTATACCCTGTGTTAGAAAACAGCCTCCCTGCAATTTAATGGATATTAGGTTAAGTATTGATGAGTTGCACGTGGTATACCCTGTGTTAGAAAACAGCCTCCCTGCAATTTAATGGATATTAGGTTAAGTATTGATGAGTTGCACGTGGTATACCCTGTGTTAGAAAACAGCCTCCCTGCAATTTAATGGATATTAGGTTAAGTATTGATGAGTTGCACGTGGTATACCCTGTGTTAGAAAACAGCCTCCCTGCAATTTAATGGATATTAGGTTAAGTATTGATGAGTTGCACGTGGTATACCCTGTGTTAGAAAACAGCCTCCCTGCAATTTAATGGATATTAGGTTAAGTATTGATGAGTTGCACGTGGTATACCCTGTGTTAGAAAACAGCCTCCCTGCAATTTAATGGATATTAGGTTAAGTATTGATGAGTTGGTCAGCTTCAAGTTCGTAGGAACCTCACAATCAAAACCAATTAAAAACAAGACTTAATTAACGTAACAACAACAGCTGTTATCTCACTAAAACCCTGAAATAGAGGGTTCAACATGAACAAGGGGTTGAACAAAACGAGCGGTTGAGTTTACCTTATTGCAGAGGAATCGTTGGTACTGATCAGCAGTACCCTGGTCTGCTGAATTGAGGACCCTATCTCTATCTTCGTCAAGCTTCATGACAACTTAACAATCAGCCAGCTATAAACCTCAGATATCCTCCTCACAGATGGCGATCACTTCAAAATGAGATCGAGTGCGGCTAGAAAATCTTAACGTAATTGTAACAAGAGAGCCTGTATTTATAATTGCCAAATGGTCGGGCCAGCACTAATGTAGTCGCCCTGGTCTAATCAACGAGGTTACCGATCACTCAATAATTTCACGCTTCGGTTGAGATTCCGAAACTGGAGGAGAGGACAACAGTCGAGGAGTATAGAATTGCGGTGGGAACCTCTAATTAATGAGGAGACACAGGTGCACTGACCATGTGAACTGAATTACGTGGGTAACAGTACCTAAAATTTGATTACGAAATGAAACACGATATGATACAAACTCATAGGTGTAGTCAACACGTTTTACGATGGGAAATATATGGAATAATTGAATAATTGGCAATAATCGAGTGAAATAACTGAAAATGTGGAGCTGCATGGTCGACAATAATTGAACCATTGAGCAAAGAAAATAGTACAATGCAGTGAGTAATGGCTAGGATTGTGTTTTACAACACAATAAAACACAATAATCACATTTCCTCAACAGTCAACATCTTGATCAGCTGTACGGGCGGGACTGTGATAATTTAATCGGCGGTAGATCACTTTATCTGTGTCTCCTGAATGGTTCCTAATCCTACATCGACTTTCAGTCCAGACAGAAATCTTGTGACGCATTCAACAGACATTTTAGAAATTCTTAAACGCGTTCCGAAGCCACATTCATTATCCATCAATGGGTGTTATAATCAATGGTTGATTAGATGTATTAGCAGCAACAATTAAACGACAACAAAGTTACATTTAGTGACCGCCATGATATTACCAAGTATTAAATAACATGACTTGGTAATTTCTTACTCAAAACAAAAATTGAGTTTAGGTTGCAAATTTGAATTGCATGGCATAAGAATTGCAAAATGTAAGTAACCGATGCATTTTAAGAACAAGATATTATGTGGATATTATGTGGAATGTGGATATATTAAACTTTTAAAATAGAGTAAGAGGATACTGCATTATTATAGCGGCATGGTTCAACAGCATATTACAATAAAAGTATTCGAAAGCTTAGCACACTGGCTTTTTGTACCACTTTCAGGGTTAAATATGACGTAGTTTCTTTAAAATAAACATATGGCTTATACTAAAAGCCTGCTATACTGTTATTCTATCTTTTGTTATCATTTGTAACTATAAACATTCACTAATAAATTTCATCGAGTCCTTAACTTAGATTCTTAATAGTAACAGCATGGTGAAATTTCTTTTTGTTTTCTGAATTAGTGAAGTCATTTATAGTGCCAAACTTCATCAGCTGGTACTTAATGAAACTTATTTCAAAGTAACCGAACTTGAGCACCGGGTTATAATCATCATCAAATTTCACTTATATTGTCGATTCCTTTCAAATAACTTATATGGCATATTCCTGAATTGGATTAAAACGTAGCCTATTTGAAACTTGCGTGGTGAAATTATCGTATTATGCCAATCGCAGTTAATTGCAATGAGAGACAAACCTCAGACCTATAATCACAAAAAGCAAAGAAGTAAAATAATTCAAAATGTGCTGCAGCTGGACAAAAATGAAAAACTCATAAATAAACTGATACCACAGCCGGAGATAATAATATAATAGGTTAAGGTACTATAGACTGAGTATTCATGGTCCCCAGCCCTAGGAACTGCAACCAAACTCCCACGGTTGATCTAAGCGTACGAAATGAGGGACAAGCTGCATCAAACATTAACAGCAGGATTTATGTCATCAGCTGCAGAAAAAATTATATTTATATCAGCGTTCCTGTGAGTTGTGACGATGTTAACTCCATCAACCAATGAGGAGTGTCAAGTGTGGAATTTTTACTGGTTGATAAAATTTAGAAATTGCAGTAATCTGCCAAGCTGAGTTTATTAAATTACTGTACAAGCGCAAGGGGTATCAGATTACCAAAGGAACGCAAAGGTCACTGCTTACTCTTGTTCCTCAATTTTTATGATCTAAGGATCCGATAATGATCCATGGACGGTTCGCCCACAAATGGGCCCACGAACCACGCAATCACTCCATGCAAACGAACGATCATAAATGTTCAGTACAGTTCATAGTTGTCAAAGGGTCGTTCACATATTATGACGTAATCACTTGTTGGCCAATTTCATTTCGCTTTATACATAGTGAAATAATGTTATCCAGTATTCAGATAATTGAAATTATTCCAGGATTTATAGATGTGGATATTGGTGAGCCATATTTTTGCTGACTACCTTATCGGACCTTATTTGGACGGACATTAACGCTGGAGGCCCTAACGTTCATCTTAATGTCCGTTCAAATAAAGTCCGTTCATTTAAGGTCCGTCCAAGTTAAAGTCCGTTGAATTTTTTTCAAAACTTTTTCCAATTCGTACTTTTTGTCCAGAATATGACAACTATGAGAACTTTATTGTGCCGCGTAAGTTAACGACGGAAAGGTTCTCCTTGGTCTGCCGGAGGCACAGAAAACTCTACTAGTATATGATGTAAGATGTTTTCAAGGGTCACTTGCATGGCGGAAAAAGTCGACAAAATTATGGCACTCAACAACATAGTTCATAAGCTAGTCCCCGCCAACATGACAAACTTGTTCCAGCCTCTAGATATTACGCCTACGGTAAATCGTGTTGCCAAGGACATTGTCCGACGTTGTTATAGTTCATATTACTCAGGGGAGGTAATGAAACAGTGCTAGGAAAGCTCCACGTGATGTTAAGGTTAACTAAATTTGTCTAAGTTAAAACCACTTCACGCCAAATGGCTTGTAAAGTTAACACTGAAATGCAGGACCATAATTATGTCCGTTCATTTAATGTCCGTCCAAATAAGGTCCGATAAGGTAGTCATTCAGGACCGGCTAGAGAACGGGTTTAAAAAGTCAGTGTCACGTGACAGTCGAGTTTAGAGTGATTAATCATCATCCCATAAAACACCCTGCTGTACAGCTGCCCTAATGGAAATTCTTTGCTGAACTGGAGAATGAATAAAGGAATAAGGCAGCAGTGCAGCGATGCAATTGGATAAAAGTTCAAAATGTTATACATAATTATAATAATTGAACTTTGAAGTTCGAGCGAAAATAGCAAGTTTAAAAAGTGACGTTCAGCAAAATTTGATGAACTAAGAAAATTGAAAATTGAAAATAAGACATAGATCCGGAAATGAGCTGGCGTTGGGATCGAATGATAAATTAGCTTAGCCGACTGAATGATTCAATGAAACAAGAAATATTTTAAGACTGTATAATTGGTGTGGAACAGCCCTTAAACATTCTGCAATTTATGGAGGATTTCTGGAAATGATCTTACTTTACCTCACGTTTGCACCCCGAGTCGACACTATAAGTGGACTGACAATGGTTATAAGAGTAAAATAATAGACTTTCTAATTGTGGTACGAGAGAGCATCAACTTAATAACACCAGAATGTGTGTGTGTCTGTGTGTCTGTGTGTCTGTGTGTAATTTCCGAACAGTTATACAAAAAAAACGGTAATAGTTACGGGACTGGTTTTTTCGGTATAGTGCCGACAAAACTCTGATGAAGCCCATAAGAAAATTTTATAAAAATCGGCCGGTGGTAAGTGGTTTAATTGATGATTTTGTTCCAGAAATGTGACATAAATGGATGGGAGAGAGAACGAGGAGGAAACATGTACCGTAATTAGTTTAGCCCCACGTAATATCAGAGCTCACTCTTGCGGCCGCTTTGTTTTAACTGTAGGGAGATTTCATACTTTCATAAGACAGCATTATGCGTGATATCAAATATATAATGCGGTTGTATACTTTTACATTGCAACTGTGACAGTAAATTCCCGGCCGAAGGCACGGGTTACACTAGTATAATTATAAAGCCTCGAGGTCCCCAGCGTAAAATTCTTGGGGAGATATAATTAAATTTCTCAATCGTGATGTGGTAGTTGGTACCCTGATAATGACTTGTAAGTTATACTTTTACTTATACGGATACCCATGTCTATACTAGTGACCCTACGCGTTTCCAAGAAAGCTTGATTACTTGATTCAATTTTATTCAATTTCCCGTAAAATAATTCCTCCTGTCCTAACCCTACTAGTACTAGATATATAATACCTCGCAATGTTCATATGTAATAGCAGATAATTCAGGGGTGTAGGAATGATTTTCTGTGCGCCACAGTCAGAATTTCAAAGGTTTTATAAATTTCAATACCATAGTAGTAGTACCGTACAGTTAAAGTTTGTCGAAGGCAAACATTTTTGAGCATTTTACTCGTGCAAAACGCCTGGAAGCAATTTGGCAATAGAGACATTTTTGAACTATGCTTACACTGTACACCATTAAAATAATCTCTAAAAAAAATATAACTCTACTAGTATATATATTTTTTTATTAGTATAGTATCATGAGTAGTACAGTATTTAGTTGTATTAGCTTACATTTCTTCTTGTCGTATTTTTTGTTGTTTTGAATTTTTTCAATTACATTTTTGGGTCATATTTCGTAAATTTTATTTCTCTGTTTTTGTTTTAATGTTATTTTAAATTTCTTTCCGTCGTTAATTTTACACATGTTTAACAATTTTATTACAGAACTGAAGAAGACGTAGTTACGTGGAATGATTATTTCTAGTCAATAAAGTTTCTAGCTTAAAGTCTGCTGCTTCAATTTGTTCGCAAGTTAAGAGTGTAAAAAGAAATTCTCCAAGAGAAATCAAGTTCAAATGCGACTCATAAATATAGCCCCCTTGAACTATTCATCTACTAGTATATGATGTTTTCAAGAGTCACTTGGCGGAAAAAGTCAACGAAATTATGGCACTCAACAACATAGTTCATAAGCTAGTCCCCGCCAACATGACAACATGTTCCAGCCTCTAGATCAAGGTTGTTAAATACGTATTTGGAGGGAATACGTATTGGAATACGAATACGTATTAATCCTCGAAAATTGACGTATTACGACGTATTCTTTATTCAAAAAATTCAAAAATTCAAATATGTTGAGGGGACTGAACTTTAGAAAATGGTCTTAAACTTTGATAATTGCGAGATCGTTTTAGGAGCAGCCTCTAATCCCTAATTAGTAATTACTGACGGCTAACAAACTGAAAAATTAATTCCCAGACCGGAGTAGTGGACTGTGAAGCTGACTGATCTTGACGAACTTCTCGCTCTCTGAACATCAAAATCATTAAATATGTATTAATATGTAATTGATAATTTCGCAAAAAATGTTAGCTTATCGGATTATCCATGAAATTTGATTACAAATTTAAGTTATCATGTATAACTGCACTCCTTTAATGCATGATCAATGATGAGGGTGGCGCGCAGCTGTAATGTTTAATTTTGACAAATCAGCGTATTACGGCGTATTATGGCGTATTCTTGGACGTATTTAACAATCCATAGAAATTACCGTATTCCGGCGTATTACGACGTATTCTTTATTAGAACCGAATACGTCGTAATCTTTCACGAAAATTTGACGTATTTAACAACCTTGCTCTAGATATTACGGTAAATCGTGTTGCCAAGGACATTGTCCGACGTTGTTATAGATCATATAACTCAGGGAAGGTAATGAAACATTGCTAGGAAAGCTCCACTTGATGTTAAGGTTAACCTAAAGTTGTCTAAGAGTAAGATAAAACCATTTCACACCGAATGGCTTGTAAAAGTTAACACTGAAATGCAGGACCGGGGTAGTTTGATAAAAAAGGTTTCCATAAAGCTAGAAATCACTGATGCTTTAAGCATGGATTATTTCATGCACGAAACTCAATTGATGAAGATGATATGTGATATTAGACACTGATAATGTACATATATTTTAACATTTTTTACTGCTTAACGACTGCTTTTCTTATTTACTGTATAAAAATGGATTTAAAAATCATTTGCTGAAATTATAAAAAAAAGAAAGTCGGATTTTTGATGGTTTTAAATGCCTTCAAGCGTTCATATTAATGTCTGTTCATAATTATGTCCGTTCATTTAATGTCCGTCCAAATAAGGTCCGATAAGGTAGATTTACCGACCAGAAGGTTTGAATCAGAATCACTGCCACGTGTCCAAATAAATATGGTTCACCCTTCCGGCCACCAGTATCTTTGCTCTAATATAAGAATATAATTACTTATTACCGCTACAGCTAGAAGTTATCATTCTGCCAAGGCTGTATTGATACTTGTATAGTTTTTGCATCACTATTCCGTGTAACTCAGTCCAACTGTAAGCTGCTGCATTTTTACACCTCAACATTAAATAGCGCCATCATTATAATGCAGTGTAGTAAAGTTGTGACTTCATGCTAATTAGCCTTAATGCCAATTGTGTAAACGATCAATTACAAGTTACGTATAAACTTTGCTCTACAAAATTCGTACACTTGACCACTACATTTGTTTGCGTCGTTACACTGCTGAGTGAGTTTTCTAGTTCGCCTCCTGCTGCTTACCTTTAATGCTTACTTCTAATTCATTAGCTAAACTCTTCTTAAATCTTCTTAAGCACCCTATAGTCATTAACACTATATGTCCGCAATTAGTTACGGTTGTGACGTGTGCTGTTGTACAATGAGTGTATTGATTCCTTTGATGTGTTGACATTTAGCAATCTTCTTACATTACAGTTGTTATAAAATAAAATGATCAAGGAAAACCTCTAAAACAAATTGAATGTTAGCAAAGCGTCATTAGGTAACTTTTGTAGGTAAGGTGAGAGAATGGAAGTGAGATCTAAACGAGACAGGGGCTTTATTGACACGAAGAAAGAAATGTTGTGGATAGAATGGCAGACACTGACTAGGCATTACACTGACGATCAGCTCATGATAGGAGAGTGGTTTTACGATATATACCAGAAATACTCCGAGCCTATCAGGTTTTACTTTCTATCTTTGAATAAATCCAAGTTGCAAATGTATTGAGGACGACGTTAGGTATATATAAACGTATTGTTGTCTTGATACATACAGAGTACAGACCTCTCGAAATGTCTTGCAGAGGTCCACAAATTAAATTGTATTATGATGTAAGAAATGTAAAATCTTAATAGACCGCTTAAAATAGATTAAAAAAGATTCTTCACTTAAATCGGAATAGGTTTAACTTTAACTGCAAATGTAATAATAAACTTAGAAGTCGTATTTACAAAAATAGTGCCATTCATATAAGCAAATATCAGATACCAAATATTCAAGATGTGCGTTAATACAATTACACTGTAATTAAGTTGGACTCTTGTGAATAATTCACAATATACTCATCAAGATGAGTATTTCACAACTTCCATATAAACCGCAATCTTAAAATTTCCGGTTTGATTTTAAAATTATGTTTTATACGTGCCCAGTTCATTCTCGCCTTATTTTGTTAACAAGTTTGTAAAAACCTTAACAAGGTTTTAAAATACCGTTTTATAGCACGATAAAATATTTAATCATATTCTGCTACAAGTAAAACTAGCTGCTGAAGCCTCCAACACAACCTTATTCAGGAAGTACCACAACACTGAACATATCTACCAGATGATTCTGAACTTTAAGCACTTCTACCAGGAGTTGACCTTTCCCAGAACAGTTCTCTTCGCTATCTTCTTTCACGACTACATATATGATCCTAAGGTGACCGCTATTTCAGTATAGTCGCATGCACAGTCGAAGTGCCAATTTATAAAAACATATAAATTCAAAGTGTTAGAACAAACTTAAATAATATTCCGGAGTAACTACTAACTTACCACTGAGATTTAAACGAATTCAATATCATATGGTATAAAGTTTAGATAAAACTTTAAACAAAGCACATATATTAGTCTTTACAGTTTCACTCACAAGTCACAACCTACCACGATATAATCTAACACGATCTTAAATTGTCAGAGCAACAATAACGAAGAAGAGAGTGTCCAAGCATTTGAGAGCTGTGCTAGAGACTTAGAGCTTGATGCGGACGTGGTGAAGGGTGTGAAACATATGATCAATCTCACATCATCTGGTCATTATACTAAGGTAAACCTCATGTCAGTGTCAGTATTATAACACTATAACAGGTATATAGGGCTGCATTGAGGGGGGGGGGGGGGAGGGGAGGGGGGGGGGGGGAGGTTGTTTTAACTATTTTATGTCAGTTGTCAAACCTTCCCCCAGTCATACTGTCATAGTGAAATACATTTGAAGGGAAGAAAATTTTAATCTCGAAAAGGTTCCGGATCAAAAGATGGGTATGTTTTGTGTTTGCTAGATTTACACATAACTGAATTAGTATTTGTTGCCAACGATTATGAGTAAGTCCTAGATGAGTAGTTTTTCAAAATACTAATTACGGTAAAATCCCAGTTTACTGTACACTCTGATGTACCGTTCTACTTTCCCTCCCCCCAACTGTACGTTAAATCAGGGTTTCATGCTGTATAACTACAGGAGCTGGAAGAAGACAAACCCAAGACACGTGACGTTCACTACTTTCTGGATTTTGATCTGTCTATCTTGGGCAGCAATCCTGTGGAGTACACGCTCTACGCCAAAAAGATACGAAAGGAATATAGCCATGTGGGAGAGGAGGAATTCTGCACAAGGCGAGCTCAGGTAATTTCAATAAACAGCATTCAGTATACTCATTAAAAAATTAACATATTTTGAAATAAGCATAGCCAATTGAATAAGCAGTGATAATTTTTCAAGCAATTAATGGCCCGTCCAATATCAGTCCTTAGAAGGGGGAACTAACTAACTCTAGCAAATGTAATCACATGAACCCCCAAATTTGAAACCACCGTTGAAAGATCCCTTATATTGGCAACAGACCCTCTCCTTTAACATTTTGTTTCCCTCCAGGTGATGGAGAAGTTTTTAGAACGAAAGTACGTGTTCTGTACGAGAGAGTTCCGTCAGTTTGCGGAGGAGAACGCCCGGAAGAACGTGCAGGGCGAGGTTGTTATCCTGAGAGGACGCGCCGAACATCTCAGAACGTGCAAAGAAAAAGGGCACACGTGCGGTATTAAAGATGGGGAAATAGAAGGTGGCACTGACGTAGAAGAATGTACGGACCTTTGCTCCCAAGATTGATTTATGGTTACTGAACAGCTAAAATGCAATTGCCTGACGGATGATTTATGATAGAATTTGATGCACAATTACTGAATAACACAAAGATAACATTTTTAAGTGCGACAACGTGTCATGCCATGAGATACAGGGAAAGCTTTATTGAAAGCAATAAATTACGTAAATTGTGTCACAAAGAAGCATGTGTCATGTCGCTGGATAATAATAAATTTGAGCACTACCGTCAAGATAGTGACAGAGCTAATGCATCATAAAATTAAAAGTTATAATTGTAACCAAGATGAACCCCTCTTTTGATCAAATCCCCCTTTATCTGATGACTGAACATTTGCTTCACTTTGTCCAGGTGGTTGAGGGGGACTGGGTCGATTTTATCGAACAAAGAAGTTGAGAAGCTACTTTGACATTTATATTGCTACATTTTGAAGATTATTATAAAATAATTTTGATGTATTAGAGGTTTAAAGTTCTGTATAACAAAAGATCTTATTCGTAACATTCAATGTTTAGTTGAAAATCTCTGAAATGGAAAATGAATTGCTACTTATATAAGCTTATAAGGTAGTGTCTACAGATTAGTAAGAGGTAGCAGCAAAACACAGTGGACGCAGAAAATATAATATAATATTCAATCATTCAATCAAGGAATAATTATCGATAGGCATATCCACAAGCGCAGCATTTTATTATATCGTTATAATGATTGTGGATGAGTTTTAAAGATTACTATATTTTGTGGGAACCCCACTGCAACTAATTATGTTTGTGGACCCAAAATCTTCAACCTTTTAATCGAATTGAACTCCTAGGAAGTTCAATTTGTATTTGGTTTTGAATACTAAATACCTACATCACAAAAGTGAAAAGGAAACGTCCTTTCTGTTCTTACACTGGGCCACCTACATGTTGTAATTTGCTGGGCTCTTATTATTTCGCTCCTCCACAAATTATCACGTGACTTGGGTTTTTTGCCCGTAGCTCCTCAGGGAAGAATTTTTACCCTACGTCATGGGGGTGATTCGGAATCAGCGTCTGAAAATACACCGATTGAAATAATTTTCATACCTTCATTTAATTGCCTTTTCACAAGTTTAAAAACATTTGGGCGAGCGATTTAGTGGGAGGAGATTTGCTGTCTAGTACTGATACATATCACGCCATCACAGGTAACTGGTAATATCATAGGTAGGTATTCAGGATCAGTTTATTCATTTTTGTTGTGCTCATGCTGCTGACACCTGAAAATTGAGTTGTTCTGTTTAACTTTTTCTTCTACCTTAAGGTCACAAAATCTTGGGGGACTTGTGCCCCACGTCCTTCTGGGAATTACGGCCCTGATTCATATCATAAACCTCAGCTGATTACATTTTGAAGGTCGTGGATGAATGGGGAAAAGAGATCGACTGATTATATTCCAAATGTGTTTCCTTTGTTTAGCCTGTGTTACAACGGGTCTTATCTTTTTATAAGATAAGAAAATCGCAACATGATAAGAAACATTTTTTCTCTTTTGTTCTTTTCTGCTTTTTTTGAATAATATTATCAATAACAATAATGAATAACAAAAAATCACCATACCATTCACAGCTTACCGTACAATAAATGATGTTAATTAATACCCCAATAGGTAGGTATAATGAACAGTGTTTATAATGTCTCCTTCTTTTAAACAAAAACTAAAAGAAATGATACCAGATTCCAATTAACCAATATTATATTTACCAAAACCCAAATATCGGGTAGAGTACGTGAACCGTATGTGTATGCAAGTTAGTCCCTCCCCCCTTCCACCTGATAAATTTAATTAAATCATATGACCGTTACCATGAAATACTAATAGCACAGATATGATAAAGAAAATGAAATCAGTCTCTCTTCTAATCAGTCTCAGCTCTTCTAATCAGTCGACGTCACTCTTCTAATCTTCCAGTTCCATGATTGGCATCATAAACTTCATAAAGAGATCGAGTCACCGATTATATTCCTTGTTTAGCAACTGTGTTACAACGGGTCATTTTCTTTGTAATTGTATATAGGAACATCGCAACACGTGCTAATGTGCCAATGACAAAGTGAAACATTGGAAAAAAATCTCGGCACAATCAACGATTGTGCAGCAGTACCGTTCACAGTACCTTTCACAGTACCGTTTACTGTACCGTTCACAGTACCGTTCATAGTACTGTTCACAGTACCGTTCACAGTACTGTTCACAGTACCGTTCACAGTACCGTTTCTAGTACCGTTCACAGTACCGTTCACAGTACCGTTCACAGTACTGTTCACAGTACCGTTCACAGTACCGTTCACAGTACCGTTCACAGTACCGTTCACAGTACCGTTCACAGTACCGTTCACAGTACCGTTCACAGTACCGTTCACAGTACCGTTCACAGTACCGTTCACAGTACCGTTCACAGTACCGTTCACAGTACCGTTCACAGTACCGTTCACAGTACCGTTCACAGTACCGTTCACAGCACCGTTCACAGTACCGTTCACAGTACCGTTCACAGTACCGTTCACAGTACCGTTCACAGTACCGTTTACAGTACCGTTCACAGTACCGTTTACAGTACCGTTCACAGTACCGTTCACAGTACCGTTTACAGTACCGTTCACAGTACCGTTCACAGTACCGTTCACAGTACCGTTCACAGTGTCGTTCACAGTACCGTTCACAGTACCGTTCACAGTACCGTTCTCAGTACCGTTCACAGTACCGTCGCAGAGTTCCGGGAGAAGGAAAAGTAGTTACAATCTCCCTTTCTGTTTGGGTGTGGGCACAGTTAGGCTTCAGGTACAAGTCCTGCTTAACGACACACCACTCTTCATCGCGTTGGAAGCTCTCTGAACTTCGTAACTCGTAATTTAAGGCTTTTTCTTCATGGCTCAAATTCTGGTCGAGCCACTCCTTGTACAGTTGTACCTCCAGATCGTTCTGTAGATGTTATAGCGCTATGGATAATTGTCTTTAGATTAATTCCAAGGTTCATCACAATAACTATCATTATAACTTTATAACTGCTTAAAATTGTTTGATAAAATTGGTTGGCAAGATGGAAATTGGAATCGATTGTTCAGTATCGTTTTAAAATTTCTGACTCATATGCTCACCCAAGGACAAAAGAAAATCGCGATTATTTAGGCCAAACATCGCGGCGAATTCGCAGAAATTTCCACGGTTCTTCAAGTGAACAAGTTGGTCTTAGGCACGTGGTTCTGGAACAAGTAGTCCTATGGCATAATATTATCATTATGGTTATCGGACAGAATGAGGTTTAAATCTTTAATTCTATCGAGTAGTGGAAAAATTTTGCAGCTCGGTGGCATTTCATGTGGACGACTTAAAGGTGGCGGCATGTTTAAATCCACATTCAAGCAAATTGTGTGTAGAATCTATTGACTACCTACATTACAATTCAATCTGATGAGGGATTGCAATCCAGCTCGACAAGTCATACGCCAAGACTCACCAGCTCAACTAGCCCCAAGCAACCCGCCCATCGAATTGATAAACCTTGGATAATGATCCCTATAAGTATAAATCTGTAAGTTATTATTTATTTTATTTAAGGTGTTTTAGACCATTAGATTTCAAACCATTGTCCACATTCAGGTACATTATAATATGTATAACTACAAGCTAAAGTGACTACATTTCAATCTGTTGAGGGATTATCGGTGTTTGTTGTCTTAATGTTGTCTTATTGTTGTCTTATTGTTGTCTTATTGTTGTATTGTTGTTGTCTTAATGTTGTCTTATTGTTGTCTTATTGTTGTCTTAATGTTGTCTTAATGTCCCATCGGTGTTCGTTCAAGTCTCCTAGTCTGAATATGTGGCCGTAGGTTGATCGACAGGTATGTTTCGCAACCGAAGATTGTCTTGATGAAGTTGTAGAATCCCAATTTTCTTTTGAGTTTTCGCTCTTTGTTCCATTGTTGAACAAAAAGGGTTTTCATAGCCTCGCTGATTTTGAGAGGGTTCAAAAGATCGCTTCCTCCTGATCATTATATGATCCTAACATGTTTTTTTCGGTTTTCTGAAGTCCGTACCTAGTATAGTAGTACCTACCTCTCGATATACGATTTTGGAAGTTTTTCCTGAAACTACTTTTGTTCATGGTTCCATATACTTATAGTTATAACTTTATAAAGAACGTGATATTTGGCCTTCGGATTTAAAGGAAAATGCACAAATTTGGTCCTCAGATTTAAAGAAAAATGCACAATTTGTCGCGGAGAATTGAAAAAAATCGCGATTCCGCACGTGCCGCGATTTCCTTTTGACCTTGTGCTCACCTGGTCGAGGTACTGGTTGATGCATCCTGAACTTATACCTTATCGGACTTTATTTGAACGGTCATTAATTGGAAGCTTGAGGCCCTAGCATTCATTTTAATGCCCGTTAAATATAAAGTCCGATAAGGTAGTTCAATTAAATACATTAAATTTAAATTAAATGAATGCATTCGGGTGTCCATTTTAATGTCCGTTCAAAATTATGTCCGTTCACGCAATATCCGGTTAAATAACGTCCGACATGAAGGTAACTTTTTGGGTAGATACATCATCAAACACTCTAAGCAGACGGGTAAATGAACGTTCGAAGATAACCATGCCAAGGATTAAGCAGCAACTTTGGTGTTGGTTAGGGTAAAGGATGTCGGAGTGTCTGGTATAGGATTCGAATCAGGCTAACTGGAACATTAGGGTAGTATCAAGTAAGGATGAGAATCTATAGAGTATGGAAAGGATTGATGGCAAGAATACAATATGCAAATCTGTGTTGCGGGAAGAGGATCATCGAAATTTGTGTTCATATGAACTTATCAATCGAGGGTGATGATGTGACGGGCGGGGGTGATAGAAGGTATGGTCTAAATTTCGCTTCGAGTTACTCCTTTTTATCAGTTCCCAGCTTGTCGCGTGATCCTCGTCGTTTCTTGTCCTGCTTGACCCTTTCTCCGAAATCCCGATGGACATAATTTATCGTTCAGGAGATAAGCTACTATCACCAGTTCCACTGTAATATTTGTATAGTCATTTTGTATCAAGTTGGTTGTAAATGCTTTTCTGATTTATCTGATAAAGTAAAAAGGTTGTAAATTGGATTATCTGTTACGCAAATTGTTACGTAAATTGAAATATTAGCTTGCTCTGCTCCAAAGGTCCCCAAAGTACAAAATGAGATTGTACGTGGCCAGCTGTACGTGGTAACTGATAACAGTACCTGATAAGTTGCTGGCATGGTTCATTTGCATGCTAGTAGGAACTAGGACTTACATACCCATGATATTCTTACCGCCCCAGCTATTACTCCTCCGCTATTATTGATTATACTACCTGTGTCCACCACGTACCTCTTATTAACACATGGTTATTCACAAAGCTTTCAATATTTTTATCCGAATCGTTTGGTAATTTCAATTGGCAATTAACCCCTATTATTATCACTCTCCTTTCCTTAATCCTCCAGTCTTTCACGTGATTTAAACACGTGAACTTTCCTCATGCTTTCTTTTCAGCACTTGTTTTTATCTAAGAAGAGAAGTACGTACAGTACGTACCTTTAAAACTGAACCATAAGTTACAAAAGCCACAATTTAGCAAAATTTTGAAATCGAGCAAAATTTTGAAATTCGCGGCGAGTTAAAAATTGTTTGCTGTTCTGAATTTTTACTCTGATCCAAAATTATTTAACTGCCATGACGCTGGCATTTGTTTAATCACGAGATTACAAAATAAGCTATTAGTTTTATGCAGTATTATACGTTCGTCACTCATATTTATTTGCTGTGTCGACTTTCACAATATTTTGCCTAATTCAGCAACAAAGATAAAATACAAAATTAAAAAGTTTCCCATTTTTGTACCGCAAGAGGAAAGGTACGGTACGTACCTTTAGGAAAGGTTACACCGTACGTGCTTTAAGCCGGGTACCGTACGTACTTCTCATCTTAGGTTTTTATGCCCATTTCTAAATTCTATTGATTTCTTCTTTCTAAATATTCGAACACATGTACTCACTAAAAGTGAAACACTGCAACGTACTATTTCAGCGCAACTCAACACTTCACCTTTTAATTCTTATCTAGCGTAAAATATACCTCGAGGAGTAATGAATCATTTTAATTGTACATAGAATTGGTTAGTTTCAGTAAATAGTTATGCAGTTTAATGTAATCAACATGAACAATGGTCCTCATCTAATTGGAGGTTTTCCACCATTTAATCCTTTATGTAGTCGTTATTACTGTTCGTTATTACTGTTCTCTCCTCTACTCCCCAATTATTTTTTTACCGTTTTCTTGTCTTCGACCTTCTCGTTGGTACTGTTTTTATATTATTAAGGTTAACAAACAGCAACCTGATAATTGGAACTACTGGTAATCTTCCACTAAACTTCGTAGTTTAGTCAGTGCGGATAGCTAGCAATGTTTTTTACAACCATTTTGAGTTCCTCTTTGAACTTTTGAATTGTATGTATAAAGAGCCAGATCAGGTTTATTGTTCAGTTGTCGCGTCGGTTGTGACTTGTGACCTGTGAGTGATAACTGATAGTGATAAACAGCCGGCAGAGACAAATCATCAATACTGCTTTTACTCTCTGGATAGCACCCTGACTCTTAACCGAACCTATTCGGAATATTAACTGCCACTTTATATATTTTCATTGATTAAATTATTTTCAATAATTACTAATAACTGCAGGTCTCAATCATATTTGAATAAGATTTTGATATGGAATCAGAAGTAGCTGAGGGTGCAGTGCAACGAGGAATGACGACAACAAAATCTGACGAGCAGACCCCTCTGATGAAAGGTACCAAAAAATCTGGATTAGCAACACTTGATTTCAAAAACATGAAAGGGAACCGGAGAGACGTTCACCTGATCGCTCTATTGACTCTGATAACACTTGGAGATGCAGTGGAGATCTACCTCCCCGGAGTGATCACCCAGGCTGCTTCTACTGAGTTGAAAGTGTCTAAGATCCAGGAGGGACTACTCGGCATCATCCTCTATCTCTGTCTGGCTCTCTCTTACTTCGTCCTCCCAGCTATCAAGAATAAGTTAGGAAGAAAAGTAACGCTACTAGCATCCCTCTATATATCCATCGTAGCTACAGTACTTTGCTCCCTGGTCCCAAGCTTCTGGACTCTTTTAACCTCTAGAGCCTTGCTTGGTCTCTGTATCGGACTGAACATGGCGATGGTGGGCGTGTACTTCGTTGAGAATATTTCAACTGATGATATGTATAATGTGGGCAAACTATCAGGAATGTTTGGTTTCACTCTGGGCGGAGGCTGGGTGGCTATTTTAGGATACCTTCTGTTAGGTAGGATCGGCTGGAGATACTTCATTGTCTGCACTTCAATCCCTATCTTCATAGTTCCTATTTTTATCCTGCACTTTGTTCTAACAGACACACCAGGAGGGGGTAGAGAGGGGCTTCAGTCCGCATTAGAACAAGAAGCCATTGAAGTTAAGGGATTCTGGGGTCGTTTGATTAAAGGTTGTGTGGCTAATTTTATAAATACACTCCAGGGTTGGGGAAGTATATTGCTGATACCAGCATTGCTCAACGTGTTTAATAATAAAGAAAGTAAGCTCACTATGGATCAGGAACTTCTTATTCTCGCCCTCCTTTACGGAGTAGCCAAACTAATTGGCAGGATTCTCGGAATCTTCCTTTTAAAGTACGTGAGTTTCCGAATCCTGCAGCCTCTTCTTTCTGTTATCATTGCATCCTGCTACCTGAGTCTCATTTTCCTGGACCACAGCCTGATTGTCACAGTGGTTGCTATGGGGATATGTAACATGTGTTTCTGTGTAACGAGGTGTGAACTGACGCTCATGGAGTTTGATAAGCACTACTTTGGGACGGAGCGGCTAGTTCTGGGGGCGGGGGTGATGTCTGGATGCGCCATGATGGGCGCTGCAGTCGGCGCTATTGTAGCCTCGTTCCTGAGCAGTCACCAAGCTGTGATAGTTACTTTTGTGTTGAGCTGTATTCAAGTGGTTACATTCTGCTTCATCACAGAACGGTAGATCAGTAAATGGAAAATGTATTTGTGACCCTCAATTATATTTATACTAGTGAGTTTTATCCTTAAAGTAACTCTTTGGATTTAACAATAATATTAATACCTACATACCATATTTTTATTTTTATTTTAATCATGTTTCTAAATGAGCAGGACTCAGTACACCGTGATATTCACAATTTTGTGATTCATTCTAACTTGATTCTGCTTTATTACAGAACGAATGAACAATTAAACTTGAAAACACTTGTAATTGAAATTATTTCTTCTGTTAGTAGGCAATATATTTTGAATAGCAAAAAAAAACGTAACGTGTTTTAATTAAATATTTATTTCAGGTTAATCATGTTTAAAGTATGAGTAACAACAAGTAAAATTAGCTATTTCTTTGAATCAAAAGTTAGGATGAAGAGGTGCACTGACTTTGAAACTGCCATTAAATTATGTGTTTGGTCGTATTGAAAATATGACATTTCCTGGACCGAAGTTTTACAGTTTTGACTTTTGAAAGAATTCTTCTCCAGAAACCAATTGCACCGTGACTGTTCAATTTGACATTTTTTAGCCTCTGTGAGAAATAAACCTAAACTTTTGGGCCTCTACATTTTTCAAAGGGCTTTGCCAGCAAATTCTCCAATTCTCTGTGCTGTTCTGTGTACCTAAAATTAGAAGCTTGTAATCTGTCAGAGAATGTTAAAGACTCCTCATGTGAGATCTTTTCAATGTAACACAAAGATAGAAGTCAAAGCAGGTACCCAGACCAATGACATAACAAAGCTTTATTCATAGGCATCGCAAATAAAGGATTCATGCTTCATTGTGGCAAGCAGACCCGTTGCTAACCAAGTTATACCAAGGATTAAAACAAAGGCCATTATGCCATTAGAAAAACTATAGACATTGTGTTCAGTCATATCGACGCCACGAACTTGTGAGAGCTGGAGTTTGGTTTTATTTCACAATCTTTACAGTTGTGCTACACAAGGCGTAGTGAATTCTTGAAATGTACGTTTTGCTGTTAATATTATTACAACTCGTTTCTAGCTCTTCAACAGATCAATCAGTGACATCTGCTCGCAGAACAGAACAGCCATCGACCTCTACTCCAGTGACTTCTATGAAATACCATACTATGAAATTCCATTCTACTACTTCTCATGAAATTGGTATACCTTATCGGACTTTATTTGAACGGACATTAATTGGACGCTGGATGCCCTTGCGTTCATTTTAATGTCTGTTCAAATAAATTCTGATAAGGTAAATAAATTAGATACTGATCATAAAATATGAATGCCTTCGAGCGTTAATTTTAATGTCCGTTAAAAATTATGTCCGTTCACGTAATGTCCGGTTAAATAACGTCCGATAAGGTAGCTATGATTATGATTATGATTACAGCTTTTGAAAATGTTTGAATTATGGCTCAATTCGTCAGCCAATAAATCTTTATATAATGCCATAATATGTGATTCTCGCCACAACGGAGGAGAACCATATTTTATTTGACATGTGACAAAGATGAAACTCCAGCATTGGCCAACCAATACAGTAATACCTCGGATCACTGTACGTGCATGAAAAACAATCATGGACAACCTTTCATCATTATTCCGATCTCTTTCAGAAAAAACACTTCATTGTGTAGCATTTCCAAATTTCTCCAAAACTAAGCATTCCAAAACTAAGCATACGTTGCAACCATAAAATCTTTCAGTTTTTTAAACGTACATTAGGAAAACTTCGCATAATCATGGATTGTTTCAGATTGGGAGTTTAAGGACGCGACTCTAGTTCGACAACATGATAACGGAACTGTAACTCTGTCCGGAGATGAGGGACTATTGTATGTTACACTCGTTAACAAACAAACTGGAGAGGAGAGGAGAGAGACAGTACATGGCGGTATTATTGAAATGCATTTCAACGCACAGACAGTTCGTCTATTCTGTCAGAACATTGGATACCCTGTTAAAGAGGGAGATTATGGGAGTAAACCGAGCTACAAATTTGTTTCAAAGTAAGGTTTTAGTTAAGTTACTATGATTATCAGATATTTGAGGAAACCTTGAACGATTTGATTTTGAAATGCATCAAGTCTGATAGATTTACTTAATCATTAATGAATCATCAATGTTACAGGAGTTGGTTAGATTTGAACGATGTACCTAGTACAATGCTTTTTGTGGAGTGTGACGAAGGTGATAAGAACATCTCGGACTGTAGAGCTTCTAGCCTCAGAAAACCCTCCGACTATGATCACGGAGATGATATCTGGCTGCAATGCAAAGGTACATCGTAGTATTATCCATGAAAATAATCATGGCATAATTATCGGTAATATAGCGTTCATTTTAATGTTCGTTAAAATAAAGTTCGTTTAAATAAAGTCCGTCCAAGTCAAAGTCCGTGTAACAGTATCATTAATATTAAAGCCTCTCAAGGGTGTCAGCTTCAAAATGTATTGTTGAGAAATATTGTAGCTAGCTTATATAATATCATTCAGAACCAGTATGCTACATTGAAGAACATGGCGGGTTCCTCAAGTACAAATGCCCTCGCCCAGGAGGAGACGAAGAGAAGTTCAAGTGTCACAACACGGACGAGTTTTACTATACATCTAGTATGTCCTTTCTTTATCGATCCGTTTTTCAGCAATCGTTATGCTCTGAGGACCCCTACTACTATCAGGCTTGTGACACGAGGATGGCTGGTTTCATGATAAGTAGTAGTGATAATATTTTATGTGAGAATTATTTGTGTCGGAGAGCGGGTGAAAGATTAAGAATAATTTCACTCACAAATCTAAGAAAATACGGATATCTTTGTGATGGTAAACAACACTGTGAGAATAACATGGATGAACAAAATTGTGCTGATAAAACAACATTACGCAGTGGACTAGAAGTAGATCCTCGTTTTATATGTAATGATATATGTGAAACTAGTACCTGTGAGGACGAAGCGTATTGTAATGGTCTGACTTATGGAATGTATTGTAAATACACATTTTTATATTTAAAACTAAATCTCAACCATTACCTACCTCCTGGTTATATATGTGATAGTGATAATGATTGTGATGATGGAGAGGATGAGTTCAACTGCACAACTACTGAGCAAACAAAGAGCACCTGTAGACAAACCAATAGATTAGATTTTCGTGATAGACCGGTTCACAACTTCACCAAGTGCGGAGTACTAAGCATTGATCAAGATCAGAATAGGTATTGTGCAGACGAAGATCTAAAGAAATATCAAACAAATTGTACAGACCAAGCTAGGGAAGGAGGATCTTGCACTATAAATGGATACAAGTCAACTATTTCTAAATATGTGATTTGCTACAAAGACAAGAATGTTCAAATTTGCGATGATCACCTAGAAAGTCAATGTCAGGACATCTCAAAATCATGTGTAAATATACACAAACACGTGATGTGTGATAACTTTCCGGATTGCAATGACAGATCTGATGAAACACTCTCAATATGTCGTATTCAAACTGAAATCACCTGCCAAAGAAAAGTTGGGAAAGCAGCAGCAGGCGAATTGACGTTACCTTTAACCTGGATACGCGACGGTATAGAGGACTGTGTAAATGGTATTGATGAACTGGAAATCTGGCCAACATGTGGAGAAGGTAAGTCCCGAAGATTAGTAACCAGCAATAAAACGTGCGAAAACGTTCTCCTGTGCCCTTCAGGAGATCCTGGCTACGTCGAATTAAACGATCTATGTGACGGACTTGAAACATGTGGTAATGAGAAACAAATGTGTTCATTATCCCAACATTCCTCGACAATCTTCACTTCAGTCTCGAGCAAAGGAAACGGCTTTTTCAAGCAGCTATCATTTTGCATGAAAGGTCTTAGGAGTATCAAAAATCTCAAAAAGGATCACTGCACACAAAAGCTTTTTATCTTTCCAGATCATCACTTTTTTGGAGTGGACACGAAAACAGAGTTGCATCTCCCTGAAAGTACACAGAATTGTGAGCATATGTTCGGGGAACAATATGTCTTTACTAGCTGCACAGAAAAATGTAAAAACTCAGCTTGCCCACTGAAGAACCTGCCAAAATACGATGCCTGTCCCAATCAATACCCTAATAGGATAGGAACCATTGCTAACAACAAATATCTGGTTTTCTTCACCAAATCACGAGAAAACTTATTCACGAATAGCTATTTCGTGTGCGATAATAATGTCACATGCATAAATTATTCTCAAGTATGTGACTTGATTGACAATTGCGGCGACCGATCGGATGAGTTGGCATGTACCAATGGTTTCACATGCGACTCTGCTCGTATCATTACAAAAGATAAAACATGTAATGGGAAATTCGATTGCTTCGACATGTCTGACGAATGTAATCTGGAGTGCTCAAAACAGATACTGGAAAATGTAGCTCTGAAAGTAAGCTCATTGATCATAGGGGGGCTAGCTGTTGTGGCAAACCTGATTGTACTGGTAAAGAACGTAGGATCTCTAAAACAGTGCAGAACATCTGTTGCCTTGGCTAACAAATCCCTAATAATATTGATATCTTTGGGAGACTTCTTAGTAGGTTGCTATTTATTGGTGATAGCAATATATGACGCAGTTATTTTCAAGAAAGACTACTGTAAAAGTCAAATCGAATGGATGACTAGCTTTCAGTGCTCCACGATAGGTGTTGTCAGTACCATAGGATCCCAGATATCTTTGTTTGCTATGGCGGGATTGAGCACCATTAGGCTAAATGGAATACAGGGTTCACTCAGAGTCCCAGGTGAAGTCAACATTGTAAAATCTCTCAAGGTTGCACTAGGGGTTCTTAGCATCTTCATGACATCTGCAGCCATTGCTATTACACCAATAATTAGTTCATTTGAAAACTTTTTTGTAAATGGATACAAATTTGCTGATGAGCTTAAACTTTTCATCGGAACCCAAAACAAGCAAGAAGTCCTCGCAGTCCTTGAAGCTTACTATGGACGGATGAAAGGAAAAAATCTGAGTTGGGAGACGATCCTAAAGATGTACCGTGGCATGTTCTCCCATGATATAGGATATCCAGACCACACCGATACGGTCACAAAGCTTGATTTCTACGGAAATGACGGTGTCTGCCTGTTTAAGTATTTTGTCGACAACAACGACCCCCAGAGAAACTTCGTTTGGGCGATACTCGCCGTAAACTTTGTCTGCTTCCTATTCATTTCAATATTCTACATTCTGATAGCTATTGTCTCCAGAGAGTCCTCAAAAGGTCTTACTAATTCGCAGAACAATCGACAAATTAGTGACCGTAACCGAAAAATTAGTAGAAGGATAACAATCATCATCACTACTGACTTCTGTTGTTGGGTGCCTTTCATCGTTATCTGTGTGTTGCACTCCCTAGAAGTTCTTGATGCAACTCCATGGTACGGCATATTCTCAATGATCATCCTGCCAATAAATTCTGTGATAAACCCATTCCTTTATGACGATTTTGTCACCGAATTATTCAAAGCACTATTTCGATCACTCTCAGCCAGAATTGTCAATTCAGCCATTCACCAAACTATCATCGCACGTTTCAGTACTGCTCAACCTGAAGTTATCGAGATGGAGCAGATAGAAGTTCGAAGAGGAGAACCTGGATACACTACTTCTAGTGTCCTCGGTACAAAGCATAAAGAAGCTGACGGACCGAAAACAACAGCAGATCTAGATATTCGAGTTACCGGTATTCAGAACCAAGCTAGAGATAAAGGAGCAGAATCGTCTTCAGCAATAGTTACAGGCGAGGACGGATGTGCTTGGTTGAACAGAACAGATGGTGACGTGATAGTTGAGGTACATGATCCACCTGTGCAGCAGAGACAAAATCCTGATGTTATCTCTGAAACCATCATCAAAGATCCAGAGATTCACAAAGGTACAAATACGGGTGGGGTTTTAGAGTCGGAACTAACACAAGACGTTATTGCTGAGGTGCACCTTCAGGAAGGCCAGTATGAGCAGAGACAAGATCCCGAATTTATCTCTCAAACCATCAACAAAGATCCAGAGATTCACAAAGGTACAAATAAGGGTGGGGTTTTAGAGTCGGAAGTAACACAAAACGATATTGCCGAGGTTCACCTTCAGGAAGGGCAGCATGAGCAGAGACAAAATCCCGAATTTATCTCTCAAACCATCAACAAAGATCCAGAGATTCACAAAGGTACAAATGAGGGTGGGGTTTTAGAGTCGGAAGTAACACAAGACGTTATTGCCGAGGTGCATCTTCAGGAAGGCCAGCATGAGCAGAGACTAGATCCCGAATTTATCATTCAAACTATCAATACAGATGCAGAGGTCCCAAAAGATATCAGCGATGTCGAAGGTTTAGAGCTGTGACTAACGGAAGACTTTATTGCTAATGTCCATTCTGAGGAGGTGCAACACAGAAACGAATATGAAATTTGCCCTCAAATCATGGACAAAGAATCTGAGATTTAAGATCTTCATCAGAGTTAACCTCGAGGTATAGTTTCGAACTTAAGTGGAGATTATATTTGTGTATATTGATAGCTTGAGATGAATTTTTCGTTTATGTTAACTGAAACTGTAAGAAAAGTAAAATGTATGAACTTATGCAGTGAAACCTCTTTATATTGGGCTTATAGGGAGAAACGAAAATAGAACGGTACAGCAAAAACTTGGTATAGAGAGTTCCATGATCCTAATCTGTCAACCTCTCAAATAAGATATCAAGTCTAGTTTTGCAATGGAATACAATTCGATATGTAGTATGCACTCACATCATCAATAATAGCGATGTGAGCTCTCACGAATCACGAATTCTCCAAACACAGGCTTCAGATCGGGGAAAGAAATGAGCACGGTGTAATCGTATAGAGGTTCGCGGTATAGACATTTTTTACTGTGCTATATTTTTGGTTCACTGTACATGTAAGTGCTTCACTGCACGTATACGTGAGATATTCAATTACAAATAGATATGAGTTCTGATGTCAAGACATTCGGAAAAAACTCAATGAGAATTTAAGGAATACCTTTTAAGAAATATGCTAATAAAATTATTAATTTGAATTCTATATAATTTATTATTTGTTATTCAATTATTTTATTGTGTAGACGATTTTATAAATCTATTGAAGATTTAGATATTCAGTTTTGTCATAAAAGATAAACTGATGTTAATGATTTTATTTGACTTGATTGATGGATCGCTTTAATGAGCAATAAAAATCAAGTTATTATTTTAAGTCAGCTGATTCTTCCAATCCTCGTAAAAGTTTAAAGCTCATTTCCAAGTAGTATTAGTACGCTTATCATAGAAACTGTAACTATCGTGATATGCAGATGTATAATATTGTGTATGATATGAATTATATTGGATTTATTTTTTAATTTCATTCCTCAATCCTCCCTATTTCGCTACTTTTGAAAAATTCAGTGTTTTATTTTGTTACAATTACATGACTGGCTTTTTCCTTACCTGATTTGGTTTTAATTCTGAAATTTTCCTAACTCGGGTCCTGGAAGTGGATCAGACGATCAGTGCTGTACAAAACTAAGTTTTTTTAGTTTCTTCTCTTTTTCACCACATTATTCTGATTATCTTTTTAACTCCGGGATAGTTTGAAACTGAGAATAACACGACGGAGGACAATTCAGTGCAACCTTTTTGAAAAAGGTGGACTATTCTTCGGAATCACATGGCACTAAGATATAATACTAAAACAAATATGATTCTTCCAGATCGCTCGTTCTAATTCTCGAACTTTTCACATAATAAGCACTCGAATCCCTATTATTTTTATTAAACTATCAGCAGTACACTAGTTTACACGTATCAACAAGTAGATTATTTAAGGGGGAGGTTTGTGTCACAGTGCTTGCAAGCACGACTGTCAGTCCTTACACCCCCTTTACTTTTGCTTTTTTATTTAGACTCACGGAAAGTCGTTCAGCAGGTTTACATTTATCTAAGCTATTCTAATTCAATGTTAAAGATGACAGAAATCAACGATAATCATGTTAAGATTGTTATGAAATGTGTGTAAATACATGACAGCACTGTGAAATGAACCCATGAGTTGCAAACAACGAAGGAGGGATCGCCATGCCCATAGGCATCGGAGTCATGGACTCGGTAGTCTTTGCAGATTAGGATTATCAATTACCAGTAATTAAATCTCATCGTTAGTGGCTTTTATCGTGATTTTGAGTACATAATTTTAGATCCTTTCACTTGTTAATTTTTTTACCCCTTTTCAATGAAGGGACATAAATGTTCATGTTTGTTGCAGAACAATCTATTATACTAATTTAATCTAGATTAAAACTTCGATCATTTATGATTTAAATGATAACAAGTATCAACTGTTAAAAGTATAACAAGAACGGTGATTTATTGAACAAAAAATAATTATTGATAATGAAATTTGTAGGGTGGTCAACATTCTTGACCAAATGATAACAGTAAACTTTTTGAGTCTCGAAAAACTCTTCAACTTTCAATGTTTTCCAGACCAACATACAGATCTAATAATATTCAAAACAATGACGTATTTTTTAGAAAATAACCATTCTAAAATGTTATATTTTTAAAGCACAAACAGGAAAGCTATAATGATCACTGATCAGGCCTAATGCTCTAATGACAATGTAATGATAACAGTTGGTGTCACAGTTAAACATAAATTAACAGCACATGTTCATTTCAAGACGTTATACCAATGCTGTTCATCACAATTTGGTTTTCGTAGCCCTCGGTCTTTTCTTAACGGTGAGGGTTTTGTCTCTGGAATCCCCATTTTTGGGTCCTTCATCTTGCTGGGTGACAATTGAGACCAGCCCAGCTAAGTCTTCCTTCACTTCAGAAAGTCTCAAAATGTAGATGACAGGATTCACAGCAGCGTTCATAACGACACTAAGCCGAGAGAGGAATATGTTGACGTACACCACTTTGCCAATGAAAGTAATGTGATCGTCAATGCTCAGGAGAACCACCAAGATGCAGAGCCAGATAGGGACATTGAAGACAGCGTATGTGACTGTGTAGAGGACGATGGTTATGGAAGCCTTGCTCATAGCAGCAGCTCTCTCCGTCCAGCTTCCTGGGTTTACAGAGGCAGAGAGCTGCTGAAGATGGGAGCCTGGGTTACAGGAAATGGAAGGTTTCTGGTACCTACTCATCCGGCTCCGGTGCTTGATGGTGATCATCAGGATATATCCGCTGCAGATAAATACAGGGACTGCAGGTAGGACCCAGGTTATTATAACAAGGGAGTAGGACACTACATTGTATGCTGCTGTGTTGTAATCTAGGAAGTTAAGATCAGGTAGGCCCCAGGAACAGGCCCCTATCTGGGGAGCAAAGTAAATGGGGGGAGACTTGGTGCTGAAGAAGAGGGGGAGGGCTGCCTGGGCTAATTGGAAGAGGAGATATAAGAAGACGGAGAGAAGAATATTGCGGTTCGTGGGACGAGGTACCAGATCACAGATAGTCATCCATCTGACCACACTAAGTGTGGCTACCACAAACACAAACATTCTAGAGGACACATTGTCCATTGAAGAGAAATCCGGTGAGGATACAAAGCGGGGGGCTGGAGAGAAGGACAGGGTCCCTGCTGTATACCATGCTGATAGCAGAGGGGAGACAGCAGAGGCAGGTCACTATGTCTGTTACTGACGCCACCAGGTACAGGAGAAACGTAGCTTTGTCTGATCGCCTGTAGAATGTGCTTCATTGTGGCAAGCAAACCCGTTGCTAACTCAATTGTTTTTGTATCACGACTTCGAGTCGATTTATGTTTTTTTGCGCTGAGCTGCTAAGCAACACCTGGCTTAAGTTCAGGGTGGAGAAAATTAATTTTGATGTCAGCAGATCCTATGCTACAGTGCTCTGCTTCAGCTTGGTTCGTGATTACTGAATTGTGTTAATTCGGGCCACCCTGTATTTTCCCTATCACACCAGCTTTAGTTTTGAGGCGACAGCTCTGCCGATTAAATCTAGGCGGTACAGTGTACTTGTACCCATAATTTAAGCAACTCCCGTTTACTATGATTTGAGAGTGTACTATCACCCAGAAGTTGCCAGATTATCGGGCACTCTCTTCTGTTTTTGATGCTTTGGTACAGCTAACTTTCCTTATACTAAGGATTGTTACAATGGCCATTATGACATTGTGCTCAGTCATATCGATTATCGACGCCAAGAACTTGTGAGAGCTGGATTTTGGTTTTATTTCACAATCTTTACAGTTGTGCAACGGAAGGCGTAGTGAATTCTTAAAATGTACGTTTTGCTGTTAATATTATTCCAACTCGTTTCTAGCTCTACAACAGTTCAATCAGTGACATCTGCTCGCAGAACAGAACAGTCATCTAGCTCTCCAACAAATCAATCAGTGACATCTGCTCACAGAACAGAACAGCCATCTAGCTCTCCAACAGATCAATCAGTGACATCTGCTCGCAGAACAGAACAGTCATCGACCTCTACTCCAGTGACTTACATCAAATATAGTCTGACTCCTTCTCCTGAAAAGGGTATATCTTATCGGACTTTATTTGAACGGACATTAATTGGACGCTGGAGGCCCTTGCGTTCATTTGAATGTCCGTTCAAATAAATTCTGATAAGGTACTTAAATTAGATACTGATTATGAATGCCTTTGAGCGTTCATTTTAATGTCCGTTAAAAATTATTTCCGTTCACGTAATGTCCGGTTGAGTAACGTCCGATAAGGTTTATATATTAACTATGATTATGATTATGATTACAGCTTTTAAAAATGTTTGAATTATGGCTCAATTCGTCAGCCAATAAATCTTTATAATGCCATAATATGTGATTCTCGCCACAATGGAGGAGAACCATATCTTATTTGACACGCGACGTGACAATGATCAAACTCCAGTATTGGCCAACCAATATCTGGGATCACTGTACGTGCATGAAAAACAAGCATGGACAACCTTCCTTCATTATTCCGACCTCTTTTAGAACAAACACTTCATTGTGTAGCATTTATATTCCAAATTTTTCCAAAACTAAGCATTCCAAAACTAAGCATACGTTGCAACCATAAAACCTTTAAGTTTTTAGACGTACATTAGGAAGACTTCGCATAATCATGAATTGTTTCAGATTGGGAGTTTAAGGACGCGACTCTAGTTCGACAACATGATAACGGAACAATAACTCCGTCAGGAGATGAGGGACTGTTGTATGTTACAATCGTTAACAAACAAACTGGAGAGGAGAGGACAGGGACAGTATGTGGCGGTAGCGGTTATTATTTAAACACGCAGACAGTTCGTTTATTCTGTCAGAACATTGGATACCCTGTTAAAGAGGGAGATTTTGGGAGTAGACCGAGCTACAAATTTGTTTCCAGGTAAGTTTTTAGTTAAGTTATTATGTTTATCAGAAATTTGAGGAAAGCTTCAACGATTTGCTTTTGAAAGTCTGATAGATTTACTTAATCAATGTTACAGGAGTTGGTTAGATTTGAACGATGTACCTACTGTAATGTCTTCTGTGGAGTGTTACGAAGGTGATAAGAACATCGCGGACTGCAGGGCTAGCTTCAGAATACCCTTCTACTGTGATCACAGAAATGATATCTGGCTGCGATGCAAAGGTACACCGTAGTATTATTCATGGAAATAATCATGGCATAATTATCGGACTTTTTTTGAACGGAGCCTCATAGGAACCCTACAGCGTTAATTTTAATGTCTGTTCAAATAAAGTCCATTCAAATAAAGTCCGTTCAAATAAAGTCCGTGTAACAGTATCGGTCATTATATTAGTATCACACCCTCTCAAAGGTGTCAGATTCAAATGTATTGTTGAGAAATATTGTAGCTAGCTTATATAATATCATTCAGATCCAGTATGCTACATTGAAGAACATGGCGGGTTCCTCAAGTACAAATGCCCTCGTCCAAGAGAAAAGGAACAGAAGTTCAAGTGCCACAACACGGAAGAGTTTTACTATACATCTAGAATACCCTTACTTCATCGATCCGAGTTTCAGCAATCGTTATGCTCTGAGGACCCCTACTACTATCAGGCTTGTGACACGGGGATGGCTGATTACATGATAAGTAGTAGTGATAATATATTATGTGAGAATTATTTGTGTCGGAGCGTGAGTGAAAGATTAAGAATAATTTCACTTACAAAGCTAAGAAAATACGGATATCTTTGTGATGGTAAACAATACTGTGAAAATAACATGGATGAACAAAATTGTGCAGACAGAACAACATTACGCAGTGGACTAGAAGTAGATCCTCGTTTTATATGTAATGATATATGTGACACTAGTACCTGTGAGGACGAATCGTATTGTAATGGTCTGACTTATGGAATGCATTGTAAATTAGGTAATAAACTAAATCTCGGCTATTACCTACCTCCTGGTTATATATGTAATATTTATAATGATTGTGATGATGGAGAGGATGAGTCCAACTGCACAACTACTGAGCAAACAAAGAGCACCTGTAGACAAGGCGATATCTCTTCATCATATGTTTATGATATACCGGTTCACAACTTCACCAAGTGCGGAGTACTAAGCATTAATCTAAATCAACATCGGAATAAGTATTGTGCAGACGAAGATCTAAAAAAATATCAAACAAATTGTACAGACCAAGCTAGGGAAGGTGGATCGTGCACTATAAATGGATACAAGTCAACTATTTCTAAATATGTGATTTGCACCGAAAACCAGAATGCTCAAATTTGCGATGATCACCTAGAAAGTCAATGTCAGGACATCTCAAAATCATGTGTAAATATACACAAACACGTGATGTGTGATAACTTTCCGGATTGCAATGACAGATCTGATGAAACACACCCAATATGTCGTATTCAAACTGAAATCACCTGCCAAAGAAAAGTTGGAAAAGCTAAAGCAGGCGAATTGACGTTACCTTTAACCTGGCTAGGCGACGGTATAGAGGACTGTGTAAATGGTATTGATGAACTGGAAATCTGGCCAACATGTGGAAAAGGTAAGTCCCGAAGATTAGTAACCAGCAATAAAACGTGCGAAAACGTTCTCCTGTGCCCCTCAGGAGATCCTGGCTACGTCGAATTGAACGATCTATGTGACGGACTTGAAACATGTGGTAATGAGAAACAAATGTGTTCATTGTCCCAACATTCCTCGACAATCTTCACTTCAGTCTCAAGCAAAGGAAATGGCTTCGTCAAGCAGCTATCATTTTGCATGAAAGGTCTTAGGAGTATCAAAAATCTCAAAAAGGATAACTGCACACAAAAGTTTTTCATCTTTCCAGATCATCACTTTTATGGAGTGGACACGAAAACAGAGTTGCATCTCCCTGAAAGTACACAGAATTGTGAGCATATGTTCGGGGAACAATATGTCTTTACTAGCTGCACAGAAAAATGTAAAAACTCAGCTTGCCCACTGAAGAACCTGCCAAAATACGATGCCTGTCCCAATCAATACCCTAATAGAATAGGAACCATTGCTAACAACAAATATCTGGTTTTCTTCACCAAATCACGTAAAAACTTATTCACGAATAAATATTTCGTGTGCGATAATAATGTCACATGCATAAATTATTCTCAAGTATGTGACTTGATTGATAATTGCGGCGACCGATCGGATGAGTTGGCATGTACCAATGGTTTCACATGCGACTCTGCTCGTATCATTACAAAAGATAAAACAAGTAATGGGAAATTCGATTGCTTCGACATGTCTGACGAATGTAATCTGGAGTGCTCAAAACAGATACTGGAAAATGTAGCTCTGAAAGTAAGCTCATTGATCATAGGGGGGCTAGCTGTTGTGGCAAACCTGATCGTAATGGTAAAGAACGTAGGATCTCTAAAACACTGCAGAACATCTGTTGCCTTGGCTAACAAATCCTTAATAATCTTGATATCTTTGGGAGACTTCTTAGTAGGTTGCTATTTATTGGTGATAGCAATATATGACGCGGTTATTTTCAAGAAAGACTACTGTAAAAGTCAAATCGAATGGATGACTAGCTTTCAGTGCTCCACGATAGGTGTTGTCAGTACCATAGGATCCCAGATATCTTTGTTTGCTATGGCGGGATTGAGCACCATTAGGCTAAATGGAATACAGGGTTCACTCAGAGTCCCAGGCGAAGTCAACATTGTAAAATCTCTTAAGGTTGCACTAGGGGTTCTTAGCATCTTCATGACATCTGCAGCCATTGCTATTACACCAATAATTAGTTCATTTGAGAACTTTTTTGTAAATGGATACAAATTTGCTGATGAGCTTAAACTTTTCATCGGAACCCAAAACAAACAAGAAGTCCTTGCAGTCCTTGAAGCTTACTATGGACGGATGAAAGGAAAAAACCTGAGTTGGGAGACGATCCTAAAGATGTACCGTGGCATGTTCTCTCATGATGTAGGATATCCAGACCATACCGATACGGTCACAAAGCTTGATTTCTACGGAAATGACGGTGTGTGCCTGTTTAAGTATTTTGTCGACAACAACGACCCCCAGAGAAACTTCGTTTGGGCGATACTCGCCGTAAACTTTGTTTGCTTCCTATTCATTTCAATATCCTACATTCTGATAGCTATTGTCTCCAGAGAGTCCTCAAAAGGTCTTACTAATTCGCAGAACAATCGACAAATTAGTGACCGAAACCGAAAAATTAGTCGAAGGATAACAATCATCATCACTACTGACTTCTGTTGTTGGGTGCCTTTCATCGTTATCTGTGTGTTGCACTCCCTAGAAGTTCTTGATGCAACTCCGTGGTACGGCATATTCTCAATGATCATCCTGCCAATAAATTCAGTGATAAACCAATTCCTTTATGACGATTTTGTCACCGAATTATTCAAAGCACTATTTCAATCACTCTCAGCCAGAATTGTCAACTCAGCCATTTACCAAACTATCATCGCACGTCTCAGTACTGCTCAATCTGAAGTTATCGAGATGGAGCAGATAGAAGTTCGAAGAGGAGAACCTGGATGCACTACTGGTAGTGTCCTCGGTACAAAGCATAAAGAAGCTGACGGACCGAAAACAACAGCAGATCTAGATATTCGAGTTACCTGTCTTCAGAACCAAGCTAGAGATAAAGGAGCAGAATTATCTTCAGCGATAGTTACAGGCGAGGACGGATGTGCTTGGTTGAACAGAACAGATGGTGACATGATAGTTGAGGTACATGATCCATCTGTGCAGCAGAGACAAAAGCCTGAAGATATCTCTCAAACCATCAACAAAGATCCAGAGATTCACAAAAGTAAAAATAAGGGTGGGGTTTTAGAGTCGGAAGTAACACAAGACGTTATTGCCGAGGTGCACCTTCAGGAAGGCCAGCATGAGCAGAGACAAGATCCCGAATTTATCATTCAAACTATCAATACAGATGCAGAGGTCCCAAAAGATATCAGCGATGTCAAAAGTTTAGAGCTGCGACTATCGGAAGATGTTATTGCTAATGTGCATTCTGAGGAGGTGCAACACAGAAACGAATCTGAAATTTGCCCTCAAATCATTGTCAAAGAATCTGAGATTTAAGATCCTAATCAGAGTTAACCTCGTGGTATAGTTTCGAACTTTTGTGGATATAATATTTGTGAATATTGATAGTTTGAGATGAGTTTTTCGTTTATGTTAACTGAAACTGTAAAAAAGTAAAATGTATGAACTTATCCAGTGAAACCTCTTTCTACTGGGCTTATAGGGAGAAACGAAAAATGCACGGTACAGCAAAAACTTGGTATAGAGAGTTCCATGATCCTAATCCATAACCTTTCAAATAACATATCAAGTCTAGTTTTGCAATGGAATACAATTCGATATGCAGTATGCACTCACATCGTCAATAATAACGATGTGAGCTCTCACGAATCACGAATTCTCCAAACACAGGCTACAGATCGGGGAAAGAAATAAGCACGGTGTAATTCATAATTGTATAGAGGTTCGCGATATAGACATTTTTTACTGTGCTATATTTTTGGTTCACTGTACATGTAAGTGCTTCACTGCACGTGTACGTGAGATATTCAATTACAAATAGATATGAGTTCTGATGTCAAGACATTCGGAAAAAACTCAATGGTATTTTATGGAATACCGTTTAAGAAATATGCTTAAAAAATTAGTAATTTGAATTCCATATAATTGATTATTTGTTATTCAATTATTTTATTGTGTAGACGATTTTATAAATCTATTGAAGATTTAGATATTCAGTTTTATCATAAAAGATAAACTGATGTAAATGATTTTATTTGACTTGATTGATGGATCGCTTTAATGAGCAATAAAAATCAAGTTCTTATTTTAAGTTAGCTGATTATTCCAATCCTCGTAATAGTTTAAAGCTCATTTCCAAGTAGTATTGGTACGCTTGTTTAAATATCATAGAAACTGTAACTATCGTGGTATGCATATGTATAATATTGTGTATGATATGAATTATATTTTATTATTTTCTTAATTTTATTCCTCCCTATTCCGCTACTCTTGAAAAATTCAGTGTTTTATTTTGTTACATGACTGGCTTTTTCCTTACCTGATTCGGTTTTAATTCCGAAATTTTCCTAACTCGGGTCCTGGATCAGACGATCAGTGCTGTACAAAACTAAGTTTTTTTAGTTTCTTCTCTTTTTCACCACATTATTCTGATTATCTTTTTAACTCCGGGATAGTTTGAAACTGAGAATAACACGACGGAAGACAATTCGGTGCAACCTTTTTGAAAATGGTGGACTATTTCTGCGGAATCACATGGCACTAAGATATAATACTAAAACGAATATGATTCTTCCAGATCGCTCGTTCTAATTATAGAACTTTTCACATAATAAGCACTCGAATCCCTATTATTTTTATTAAACTATCAGCAGTACACTAGTTTACACGTATTAACAAGTAGATTATTTAAGGGGGAGGTTTGTGTCACAGTGCCTGCAAGCACAACCGTCAGTCCTTACACCCCCTTTACTTTTTGCTTTTTCATTTAGACTCACGGAAAGTCGTTCAGCAGGTTTACATTTAATCCAAACTATTCTAATTCAATGTTAAAGATTTTTATTTAGTAGTGGAACAGCAATACTAAGGTAATGGGACTACTGCGGACCCTCTACCGGCCAAACCTTGTTAACAAAGCCGCAGTCAAGGTTCGGTGAACGGTAGTTAAAAGCGCTTAAGGGACATAAGTCAAATTGGTAGAGCAACATCATGTAGTGGACGTCTTAAGAAATGAGGAGTAGGTAGAATGTTGGGTTGCTCCTTTATAAATCGTCTTTTTCTCCGATAATAAGTTGACATCAAGTCTTGAAAATTATTCGAGAAGAATCTCGAATAATTTAGTTGCAGTAGTCCCATTACCTTAGTATTGCTGTTCCACTACTAAAGAAATAATCCCGATAACACTCAACCTCTGCCTGATCCAGAGGATATCACCATTTTACCTTCACACAGACATCGAACGCTGTAAGAAGATGACGATCAGACCTCATCAATGTTAAAGATGACAGAAATAAATGATAATCATGTTAAGATTCTTATGAAATGCGTGTAAATACATGACAGCACTGTGAAACGAAGCCAGCTGCAAACAACGAAGGAGGGATCGCCATGCCCATAGGCATCGGAGTCATGGACTCGGTAGTCTTTGCAGATTAGGATTATCAATTACCAGTAATTAAATCTCATCGTTGATCGTTTTAATCGTAATTTTGAGTACAAAATTTTAGATCCTTCCCTTTTTAATGTTTTTACCCATTTTCAATGATATGAGGGGACATAAATGTTTATGTTTGTTGCAGAACAATATATTATACTAATTTAATCTAGATTAAAACTTCGATTATTTAAATGATAACAAGTATCAACTGTAAAAAGTATAACAAGAACGGTGATTCATAGTTCCTATTTTTATCCTGCACTTTGTTCTAACAGACACTCCAGGAGGGGTAGAGAGGGGCTTCAGTCCGCATTGGAACAAGAAGTCATTGAAGTTAAGGGATTCTGGGGTCGCTTGATTAAAGGTTGTGTGGCTAATTTTATAAATACACTCCAGGGTTGGGGAAGTATATTGCTGATACCAGCATTCCTCAACGTGTTTAATAATAAAGAAAGTAAGCTCACTATGGATCAGGAACTTCTTATTCTGGCCCTTTTTTACGGAGTAGCCAAACTAATTGGCAGGATTCTCGGCATCTTCCTTTTAAAGTACGTGAGTTTCCGAATCCTGCAGCCTCTTCTTTCTGTTATCATAGCATCCTGCTACCTGAGTCTCATTTTCCTGGACCACAGCCTGATTGTCACAGTGGTTGCTATGGGGATATGTAACATGTGTTTTTGTGTAACGAGGTGTGAACTGACCCTCATGGAGTTTGATAAGCACTACTTTGGGACGGAGCGGCTTGTTCTGGGGGCGGGGGTGATGTCTGGATGCGCCATGATGGGCGCTGCAGTCGGCGCTATTGTAGCCTCGTTCCTGAGCAGTCAACAAGCTGTGATAGTTACTTTTGTGTTGAGCTGTATTCAAGTGGTTACATTCTGCTTCATCACAGAACGGTAGAACAGTAAATGGAAAATGTATACCGAATGTATATGTGACCCTTAATTATATTTATATTAGTGAGTTTTATCCTTAAAGTAACTCTTTGGATTTAACAATAATATTAATATCTACATACCATATTTATGTTAATTTTAATCATTTCTAAATGAGCAGGACTCAGTACACCGTGATATTCACAATTTTGTGATTCATTCTAACTTGATTCTGCTTTATTACAGAACGAATGAACAATTAAACTTGAAAACACTTGTAATTGAAATTATTTCTGACCCTCAGTTACTATTCAGTTAGTAGGCAATATATTTTGAATAGCAAAAAAAACGTAACGTGTTTTAATTAAATATTTATTCCAGGTTAATCATGTTTAAAGTATGAGTAACAACTAACAACAAGTAAAATGAGCTATTTCTTTGAATCAAAAGTTAAAATGAAGAGGTGCACTGACTTTGAAACTGCCATTAAATTCTGTATTTGGTCGTATTTAGAATATAATATTTATCACTTTCTGGATCGAAGTTTTACAGTTTTGACTTTTGAAAGAATTCTTCTCCAGAAACCAATTGCACCGTGAGTCGTGACGGTTCAATTTGACATTTTTTTAGCCTCTGTGAGAAATAAACCTAATCTTTTGGGTCTTTATATTTTTCAAAGGGCTTTGCCAGCAAATTTTCCAATTCTCTGTGCTGTTCTGTGTACCTAAGAGAAGCTTGTAATCTGTCAGAGAATGTTAAAGACTCCTCATGTGAGATCTTTTCAATGTAACATTAAGATAGAGGTAAAATCAGGTACCCAGACCAATGACAAAACAAAGCTTTATTCATAAGCATTGCAAGCAGAGGGTTCCTGCTTCATTGTGGCAAACAAACCCGTTGCTAACTCCCCTTATACCATTTACCAAGGATTAAAACAAAGGCCATTATGAGATTAAGAAAACTATGGTCATTGTGCTCAGTCATATCGACGCCACGAACTTGTGAGAGCTGGATTTTGGTTTTATTTCGCAATCTTTACAGTTGTGCTACACAAGGCGTAGTGAATTCTTGAAATGTACGTTTTGCTGTTAATATCATTCCAACTCGTTTCTAGCTCGCCAACAGGTCTGTTTAAATAAATTCTGATAAGTTGTTAAATTAAATACTGATCATGAATGCCTTCGAGCGTTCATTTTAATGTCCGTTAAAAATCATGTCCGTTCACGCAATGTCCGGTTGAGTAACGGGCAGTATCGAGATAGCCCGACCACTGTCCGCGGACAACTGTCCGCGGACAACTGTCCACGAACAGCTGTCTACCAGATCATATTACTGCATAATAACAGTATCCCCTGAATCAAGCAGGGTTCACCAAGAGGACAAGGGTTTGCAGTCATCTGTGATACCGCAATGCCAGCTAGTCCTTTTATACTCAAACAGAACAGCAGTTGTATGAAGGTCTTGAGAGCGAGCTTCTGTCCAGAGAGGATGCTGTCTGTTCTAATATTCTTGTACTTCTAATTATATCCGAGAGACCACATTTGAATCGTAATCAATAGTTTGATCCAGTAATTTACTACGCTACAATTAATTATAATATTAATTATACATACCATTCATATGATCTGGTAACCAATCAACTATTCACAAACACCTGTTGCTTGATTCAGGGGATACTGTTATTATACAGTTATATGATCTGGTAGACAGGTGTCCGCGGACAGTTGTCCGTGGACAGTTGACCGTGGACAGTTGTCCGCGGACAGTGGTCGGGCTATCTCGATACTGCCGAGTAACGTCCGATAAGGTTTATATAGTAACTATGATTATGATTATGATTACAGCTTTTGAAAATGTTTGAATTATGGCTCAATTCGTCAGCCAATAAATCTTTATAATGCCATAATATGTGATTCTCGCCACAATGGAGGAGAACCATATCTTATTTGACATGTGACGATGATCAAACTCCAGCATTGGTCAAGCAATACCTGGGATCACTGTACGTGCATGAAAAACAAGCATGGACAACCTTCCATCATTATTCCGATCTCTTTTAGAACAAACACTTCATTGTGTAGCATTAATATTCCAAATTTTTCCAAAACTAAGCATTCCAAAACTAAGCATACGTTAAAACCATAAAACCTTTTAGTTTTTTAGACGTACATTAGGAAAACTTCGCATAATCATGAATTGTTTCAGATTGGGAGTTTAAGGACGCGACTCTAGTTCGACAACATGATAACGGAACTGTAACTCCGTCCGGAGATGAGGGAGTGGGACTGTTGTATGTTACACTCGTTGGCAAACAAACTGGAGAGGAGAAGACAGGGACAGTACATGGCTGTTATTTTGAAATGTATTTAAACGCACAGACAGTTCGTCTATTCTGTCAGAACATTGGATACCCTGTTAAAGAGGGAGATTATGGGAGTAGACCGAGCTACAAATTTGTTTCAAAGTAAGGTTTTAGTTAAGTTACTATGATTATCAGATATTTGAGGAAAGCTTGAACGATTTGATTTTGAAATGCATCAAGTCTGATAGATTTACTTAATCATTAATCAATCATCAATGTTACAGGAGTTGGTTAGATTTGAACGATGTACCTATTATAATGCTTTTTATGGAGTGTGACGAAGGTGATAAGAACATCTCGGACTGTAGAGCATTTAGACTCAGAACACCCTCCGACTGTGATCACAGAAATGATATTTGGCTGCAATGCAAAGGTACATCGTAGTATTATTCATGAAAATAATCATGGCATAATTATCGGACGTTATACTTATATTTGAAAGGAGCCCTATAGGAACCCTATATATTGCGTTTTAATGTCCGTTCAAATGAAGTCCGTCCAAGTCAAAGTCCGTGTAACAGTATCATTAGTATTACGCCCTCTCAAGGGTGTCAGCCTCAAAATGTGTTGTTGAGAAATATTGTAGCTAGCTTATATAATATCATTCAGAACCAGTATGCTACATTGAAGAACATGGCGGATTCCTCAAGTACAAATGCCCACGCCCAGGAGAAGACAAAGAGAAGTTCAAGTGTCACAACACGGAAGAGTTTTACTATAATACATATAGTATTTATAGTGATACCGTTTTTCAGCAATCGTTATGCTCTGAGGACCCCTACTACTATCAGGCTTGCGACACGAGGATGGCTGGTTTCATGATAAGTAGTAATGATAATATATTATGTGAGAATTATTTGTGTCGGAGCGTGAGTGATTATACATTTGGAATAATTTCACTTACAAAGCTAAGAGAATACGGATATCTTTGTGATGGTACAAAACACTGTGAGGATAATATGGATGAACAAAATTGTGCAGATAAAACAACATTACGCAGTGGACTAGCAGTAGATCCTCGTTTTATATGTAATGATATATGTGAAACTAGTACCTGTGAGGACGAAGCGAATTGTAATGGTCTGACTTATGGAATTTATTGTAAAAATACATTTTATAAACTAAATCTCAACTATTACCGACCTCCTGATTACATATGTAATAGTCGTAATGATTGTGATGATAGAGAGGATGAGTTCAACTGCACAACTACTGAGCAAACAAAGAGCACCTGTAGACCACGCTTATATTGGAATATATTAAATGTTCATGATAGACCGATCCACAACTTCACCAAGTGCGGAGTACTAAGCATTGATCAAGATCAGAATAGGTATTGTGCAGACGAGGATCTAAAGAAATATCAAACAAATTGTACAGACCAAGCTAGGGAGGGAGGATCGTGCACTATAAATGGATACAAGTCAACTATTTCTAAATATGTGATTTGCTACAAAGACAAGAATGTTCAAATTTGCGATGATCACCTAGAAAGTCAATGTCAGGACATCTCAAAATCATGTGTAAATATGCACAAACACGTGATGTGTGATAACTTTCCGGATTGCAATGACAGATCTGATGAAACACACCCAATATGTCGTATTCAAACTGAAATCACCTGCCAAAGAAAAGTTGGAAAAGCAGCAGCAGGCGAATTGACGTTACCTTTAACCTGGATACGCGACGGTATAGAGGACTGTGTAAATGGTATTGATGAACTGGAAATCTGGCCAACATGTGGAAAAGGTAAGTCCCGAAGATTAGTAACCAGCAATAAAACGTGCGAAAATGTTCTCCTGTGCCCCTCAGGAGATCCTGGCTACGTCGAATTGAACGATCTATGTGACGGACTTGAAACATGTGGTAATGAGAAACAAATGTGTTCATTATCCCAACATTCCTCGACAATCTTCACTTCAGTCTCAAGCAAAGGAAATGGCTTTGTCAAGCAGCTGTCATTTTGCATAAAAGGTCTTAGGAGTATCAAAAATCTCAAAAAGGATCACTGCACACAAAAGCTTTTCATCTTTCCAGATGATCATTTTTTTGGAGTGGACACGAAAACAGAGTTGCATCTCCCTGAAAGTACACAGAATTGTGAGCATATGTTCGGGGAACAATATGTCTTTACTAGCTGCACAGAAAAATGTAAAAACTCAGCTTGCCCACTGAAGAACCTGCCAAAATACGATGCCTGTCCCAATCAATACCCTAATAGGATAGGAACCCTTGCTAACAACAAATATCTGGTTTTCTTCACCAAATCACGTGAAAACTTATTCACGAATAAATATTTCGTGTGCGATAATAATGTCACATGCATAAATTATTCTCAAGTATGTGACTTGATTGATAATTGCGGCGACCGATCGGATGAGTTTGCATGTACCAATGGTTTCACGTGCGACTCTGCTCGTATCATTACAAAAGATAAAACTTGTAATGGGAAATTCGATTGCTTCGACATGTCTGACGAATGTAATCTGGAGTGCTCAAAACAGATACTGGAAAATTTAGCTCTGAAAGTAAGCTCATTGATTATAGGGGGGCTAGCTGTTGTGGCAAACCTGATCGTATTGGTAAAGAACGTAGGATCTCTAAAACACTGCAGAACATCTGTTGCCTTGGCTAACAAATCCTTAATAATCTTGATATCTTTGGGAGATTTCTTAGTAGGTTGCTATTTATTGGTAATAGTAATATATGACGCGGTTATTTTCAAGAAAGACTACTGTAAAAGTCAAATCGAATGGATGACTAGCTTTCAGTGCTCCACGATAGGTGTTGTCAGTACCATAGGATCCCAGATATCTTTGTTTGCTATGGCGGGATTGAGCACCATTAGGCTAAACGGAATACAGGGTTCACTCAGAGTCCCAGGTGAAGTCAACATTGTAAAATCTTTTAAGGTTGCACTTGGGGTTCTTAGCATCTTCATGACATCTGCAGCCATTGCTATTACACCAATAATTAGTTCATTTGAGAACTTTTTTGTAAATGGATACAAATTTGCTGATGAGCTTAAACTTTTCATCGGAACCCAAAACAAACAAGAAGTCCTCGCAGTCCTTGAAGCTTACTATGGACGGATGAAAGGAAAAAACCTGAGTTGGGAGACGATCCTAAAGATGTACCGCGGCATGTTCTCCCATGATGTAGGATATCCAGACCACACCGATACGGTCACAAAGCTTGATTTCTACGGAAATGACGGCGTCTGCCTGTTTAAGTATTTTGTCGACAACAACGACCCCCAGAGAAACTTCGTTTGGGCGATACTCGCCGTAAACTTTGTTTGCTTCCTATTCATTTCAATATCCTACATTCTGATAGCTATTGTCTCCAGAGAGTCCTCAAAAGGTCTTACTAATTCGCAGAACAATCGACAAATTAGTGACCGAAACCGAAAAATGAGTAGAAGGATAACAATCATCATCACTACTGACTTCTGTTGTTGGGTGCCTTTCATCGTTATCTGTGTGTTGCACTCCTAGAAGTTCTTGATGCAACTCCATGGTACGGCATATTCTCAATGATCATCCTGCCAATAAATTCTGTGATAAACCCATTCCTTTATGACGATTTTGTCAACGAATTATTCAAAGCACTATTTCAATCACTCTCAGCCAGAATTGTCAACTCAGCCATTCACCAAACTATCATCGCACGTCTCAGTACTGCTCAATCTGAAGTTATCGAGATAGAGCAGATAGAAGCTCGAAGAGGAGAACCCGGATGCACTACTGGTAGTGTCCTCTGTACAAAGCATACAGAAGCTGACGGACCAAAAACAACAGCAGATCTAGATATTCGAGTTACCGGTCTTCAGAACCAAGCTAAAGATAAAGGAGCAGAATCTTCTTCAGCAATCGTTACAGGCGAGGACGGATGTGCTTGGTTGAACAGAACAGATGGTGACGTGATAGTTGAGGTACATGATCCACCTGTGCAGCAGAGACAAAATCCTGAAGTTATCTCTCAAACCATCATCAAAGATCCAGAGATTCACAAAGGTACAAATAAGGGTGGGGTTTTAGAGTCGAAACTAACACAAGACGTTATTGCCGAGGTGCACCTTCAGGAAGGGCAGCATGAGCAGAGACAAGATCCCGAATTTATCATTCAAACTATCAATACAGATGCAGAGGTCCCAAAAGATATCAGCGATGTCGAAGGTTTAGAGCTGCGACTAACGGAAGACGTTATTGCTAATGTGCATTCTGAGGAGGTGCAACACAGAAACGAATCTGAAATTTGCCCTCAAATCATGACAAAGAATCTGAGATTTAAGATCTTAATCAGAGTTAACCTCGTGGTATAGTTTCGAACTTGTGTGGATATTATATTTGTGTATATTGATAGCTTGAGATGAGTTTTTCGTTTATGTTAACTGAAACTGTAAGAAAAGTAAAATGTATGAACTTATACAGTGAAACCTATTTATACTGGGCTTACAGTTATAGGGAGAAACGAACAATGCACGGTACAGCAAAAACTTGGTATAGAGAGTTTCATGATCCTAATCCTCAACCTCTCAAATAACATATCAAGTTTAGTTTTGCAATGGAATACAATTCGATATGCAGTATGCACTCACATCATCAATAATAGCGATGTGAGCTCTCACGAATCACGAATTCTCCAAACACAGGCTTCAGATCGGGGAAAGAAATAAGCTCGGTGTAATTGCATAGAGGTTCGCGGTATAGACATTTTTTACTGTGATATATTTTAATTTTTGGTTCACTGTACATGTATAAAGTGCTTCACTGCAAGTATAAGTGCGATATTCGATTACAAATAGATATGAGTTCTGATGTCAAGACCTTCGGAAAAACTCAATGGGAATATATGGAATACCGTTTAAGAAATATGCTAAAAAATTAGTAATTCGAATTCCATATAATTGATAATTTGTTATTCAATTATTTTATTGTGTAGACCGAGACGATTTTATAAATCTATTGAAGATTTCGATATTCAGTTTTATCATTAAAGATAAACTGATGTAAATGATTTTATTTGACTTGATTGATGGATCGCTTTAATGAGCAATAATTAAAATCAAGTTCTTATTTTAAGTCAGCTGATTATTCCAATCCTCGAAAAAGTTTAAAGCTCATTTCCAAGTAGTATTAGTGCGCTTGTTTGGATATTATAGAAACTGTAACTATCGTGATATGCAGATGTATAATATTGTGTATGATATGAATTATATTTGATCATTTTCTTAATTTTATTCCTCCCTATTCCGCTACTTTTGAAAAATTCAGTGTTTCATTTTGTTACATGACTGGCTTTTTCCTTACCTGATTTGGTTTTAATTCCGAAATTTTCCTAACTCGGGTCCTGGATCAGACGATCAGTGCTGTACAAAACTAAGTTTTTTTAGTTTCTTCTCTTTTTCACCACATTATTCTGATTATCTTTTTAACTCCGGGATAGTTTGAAACTGAAAATAACACGACGGAGGAAAATTCAGTGGAACCTTTTTGAAAAAGGTGGACTATTCTGCGGAATCACATGGCACTAAGATATAATACTAAAACGAATACGATTCTTCCAGATCGCTCTTTCTAATTGTAGAACTTTTCACATAATAAGCACTCGAATCTCTATTATTTTTATTAAACTATCAGCAGTACACTAGTTTACACGTATTAACAAGTAGATTATTAAAGGGGGAGGTTTGTGTCACAGTGCTTGCAAGCACGACTGTCAGTCCTTACACCCCCTTTACTTTTTGCTTTTTTATTTAGACTCACGGAAAGTCGTTCAGCAGGTTTACATTTATCCAAACTATCCTAATTCAATGTTAAAGATGACAAGAATCAACGATAATCATGTTAAGATTTTTATGAAATGTGTGCTTAATACACAACAGCAATGTGAAACGAAGCCAGTTGCAAACAACGAGGGAGGGATCGCCATAGGCATTGGAGTCATGGACTCGCGGGTAGTCTTTGCAGATTAAGATTTATATCAATTACCAGTAATTAAATCTAATCGTTAATCGCTGTCATAGGGATTTTGAGTACATAATTTTAGATCATTTCACTTGTTAATGTTTTTACCCATTTTCAATGAATTGAGGGGACATAAATGTTTATGTTTGTTGCAGAACAATATATTATACTAATTTAATCTAGATTAAAACTTCGATTATTTAAATGATAACAAGGATCAACTGTAAAAAGTATAACAAGAACGGCGATTCATAGTTCCTATTTTTATCCTGCACTTGGTTCTAAAATACACCTCAGGAGGGGGTAGAGAGGGGCTTCAGTCCGCATTGGAACAAGAAGTCATTGAAGTTAAGGGATTCTGGGGTCGCTTGATTAAAGGTTGTGTGGCAAATTTTATAAATACACTCCAGGGTTGGGAAAGTATATTGCTGATACCAGCATTGCTCAACGTGTTTAATAATAAAGAAAGTAAGCTCACTATGGATCAGGAACTTCTTATTCTGGCCCTTCTTTACGGAGTAGCCAAACTAATTGGCAGGATTCTCGGCATCTTCCTTTTAAAGTACGTGAGTTTCCGAATCCTGCAGCCTCTTCTTTCTGTTATCATTGCATCCTGCTACCTGAGTCTCATTTTCCTGGACCACAGCCTGATTGTCACAGTGGTTGCTATGGGGATATGTAACATGTGTTTTTGTGTAACGAGGTGTGAACTGACGCTCATGGAGTTTGATAAGCACTACTTTGGGACGGAGCGGCTTGTTCTGGGGGCGGGGGTGATGTCTGGATGCGCCATGGTGGGCGCTGCAGTCGGCGCTATTGTAGCCTCGTTCCTGAGCAGTCACCAAGCTGTGATGGTTACTTTTGTGTTGAGCTGCATTCAAGTGGTTACATTCTGTTTCATCACAGAACGGTAGAACAGTAAATGGAAAATGTATACCGAATGTATTTGTGACCCTCAATTATATTAGGGTCAGGGTCAGGGTCAGGGTCAGGGTCAGGGTCAGGGTCAGGGTCAGGGTCAGGGTCAGGGTCAGGGTCAGGGTCAGGGTCAGGGTCAGGGTCAGGGTCAGGGTCAGGGTCAGGGTCAGGGTCAGGGTCAGGGTCAGGGTCAGGGTCAGGGTCAGGGTCAGGGTCAGGGTCAGGGTCAGGGTCAGGGTCAGGGTCAGGGTCAGGGTCAGGGTCAGGGTCAGGGTCAGGGTCAGGGTCAGGGTCAGGGTCAGGGTCAGGGTCAGGGGTCAGGGTCAGGGTCAGGGTCAGGGTCAGGGTCAGGGTCAGGGTCAGGTCCAGGGTCAGGGTCAGGTCAGGGTCAGGATCAGGGTCAGGGTCAGGGTCAGGGTCAGGGTCAGGGTCAGGGTCAGGGTCAGGGTCTGGGTCATGGTCAGGGTCAGGGTCAGGGTCAGGGTCAGGGTCAGGGTCAGGGTCAGGGTCAGGGTCAGGGTCAGGGTCAGGGTCAGGTCAGGGTCAGGGTCAGGGTTCAGGGTCAGGGTCAGGGTCGGGGGGTCAATTGTCGGGGGTCAATTGTCGGGGGGTCAATTGTCGCCCACCCCTTTATACTTTTCAAAGGGCTTTGCCAGCAAATTCTCCAATTCTCTGTGCTGTTCTGTGTACCTAAGAGAAGCTTGTAATCTGTCTGACAATGTTAAAGACTCCTCATGTGAGATCTTTGTGTCTCCTCCAATGTAACCAAAGATAGGAATTTAAAAGCGGTACCCGGGCCCAAATAAAAAAAAAAGCTTATTAAAAAGCTTTGAAAGAGGGGGTTTCCGGATTCTTTGGGGGCAGCAAAACCCGTTGTAATACCTTATCCCAACCCGTTTTAAAAAAAAGGCCCTTTTTAAACCATTGGGGAAAATTTGGGCTTGTGTCGTTTTATGGGACCCCCAAAAATTGTGGGGCGGGCTTTGGTTATTTTCACAATCTTTAAGGTTGGGTTTGAAAAGGCGTTTGAATTCGGGAAAGTACGTTTTGCTTTGATATTTTTCCCAAAATTCGTTTTAGTCTCAAAAAAATTTCAATCAGTGCATTTTGCTTGCGAACAGAAAGCCATCGCCCTCTACCCCGTGACTTCTATAAAATCCCATATAGTATATTTTCCTTTTTGGTTTCCCTTTCCGGATTTTTTTGAGCGGAATTATTGGACGCTGGAGGCTTTTCATTTTAAATGTCCTTTCAAAAAATTTTTGGAAAGGTGGGTAAAAAAAAAAATACTGATACGAATCCCTTCGAGGTTTTTTTTAATTTTCCTTTAAAAAAAAATTATGCCCTTTTCCGGGTAAGCAGTTTAAAAACGCCCGGGAAAAGGGTTTGTTTATGATTTTTGGTTTCCCGTTTTTAAAATTTTTAAAAAAAAAGGCCTCAGTTTGTAACCCAAATAAATCTTTTATTCCCTTATGTGTTCTCACCAAAAAGGAGGAAAACCCAATTAAATTTTTTGACCGTCCCCCCAATGCCCCAAACCCAGCATTGGAAACCAACCCCATGGGCCTATTAAAAATACCCCCTTTTTTCATGAAAATTGGTAACCTTTTTGGCCTTTTTTGGGGGAAATTAAAAGGGGACATGAAGGCCCAAAATTTTGTGTTTTTTTTAATGCCCCTTTTTTTTTAAATTCTAAAATTGGGGTTAAAAACAAAAACATGACCTAAAATCCCTTTCGAGCGTTTTTTTAATGCCTTTAAAAAAATTATGTTTTTCCCTTTAATGCCCGGTTTAAAATTTAAGCCCCGAAAAGGTTTATTTTAGTGGGAATGTTTTATGTTTTATGATTGCAGTTTTTTTAAGAATGTTTGAATTTGGCCCCAATTTTGTCGTTTTTAATTTTAAAATTCCCATAGTGATTGTTCCCACAAGGGAAAGGAAAAACCATTCTTTTTTGGGAATTGCCCAATGATAAAATTCCGTTTTGGGCCCAACCAAACCCCCGAAACCCGGGGGTTAAGGTGTCATGAAAAAATCATGGAAAACCTTCCATCTTTTTTCCGATTTTTTTGGGAAAAAACCCTTTTTCTTTGGGGGTTTTGTTTTTTTTTAAAAATTTTCCCCAAAATTAAAGAAATTAAAAACCCCTACCCTCGTTGAAACCCCATAAAACCTTTCATTTTGTTTAGACTTTAATTGGAAAATTTCGATAATCATGAAGGTTTAAGGGGGTTTTAAAGGAGGACTCTATTTCGACAAAAAAGTTAAGGGAACTCATGAAAACCCCGCCCGGGGGATGGGGGAATGTTGTATTTTTCAATCTTTTAACAACAAAATGGAGAGGAGAGGACGGGGGGACGATGGGCCCGGCGGAAAATCTTTTAAAACCACGCAGACGTTTTTTCTTTCTGAACCCCGGGGATATTTTTAAAGGGGGAAAATTTTGGGTTTTGGGGAAGCTACAAATTTTTTTCCCAAAGGTTAAGGTTTTGTTTTTTAAATTTATGATTACCGAAATTTGGGGGAAAGTTGAACGTTTTGATTTTGAATTGACCCCAAGTTGTTTGATTTTTTAACCCAATGTTCGGAGTTTTTTTGTTTTGGAACAAATTTTAACAATTGAATTTTTGGGGGGTGGAGTGTGAAAAGGTGAAAAGGGAACATCTGGTTGTTGGGCTGGATTCACAAAGCTCTTCTTTAATTGTGACCACGGGATGTTTTGGGCCTTCCCAATGCAAAGGTAATCGAAAGTTTTATCATGAAAAAAAATCATGTCATAATCTCGGGGGTTTATTTAAACGGACCCTTAAAAAACCCAAATGGTTTCCCAAAATAGTCCGTTCAAATAAAGTCCGTTAAAAAATTTCCGTCCAAGCCCAAGCCCGTGAAACCCTTGTACCCGGGCCCTTTTTTATTAAAACCCCCCTTAAAGGGTGTCAGTTTTCAAAAGGGATGTCGAAAAATTTTTTGCAGTAGTTATAAAATTTCTTTCCCCAAAACCCCGGTATAAAAATTTAAAAGGGAACCCATGGGGGTTCTTAATTTAAAAAACCCTCCCCGGGAAAGACGAAAAAGAGGTTAAAGGTCACAACAGGGAAAGAGTTTTTTTTCCATAAATTTTTTAGGGCCTTTTTAAACGATTGTTTGGGCCTGGGGGCCCCTTTATACTATCGGGCTTGTGACACGAGGGGGCGGGTTTTCCCTGATAAGAATTAGTGTTTTTAAATTTTATGTGAGAATTATTTGGCGGAGCTGGGTGAAAATTTGTTTTTAATTTCACTTACAAAGCTAAAAAAAATACGGTTTTTTAAAAAAGGTTTTCCCAAAACTGTGGAATAACATGGATGAACAAAATTGTGGGATAAAACAACTTTTAACGCAGGGGGCTGCGTAGCCCCTGTTTTATATGTATGATATATGTGAAAACTATTTATTTTTGGGACAAAGGGTTTATTGTAATGGGATTTATGGCTTGTTTGTAAACCCCAAAGTTATAAACTAGCCCTAAATCTATTACATAGCCCTCTTTAAAATATGTGTTAGTGATAATGATTGTTTTAAAGGGGAGGTTGAGTTCAATCCCAAAATACTGAGAAACAAAGGAAATGAAGCCCACCTTTACTTTAAAATTGTTCTTGTTTAGCCCTTTTTCAAAAACTTCCCCCAAGGTGGAGTCCCCAAGTTTAAACAACATAAAGAAAAAGTTTGTGTAGCGAGGATCGGGAAGAAATTCAAAAAAAAAAATTTTTCAGAAAAAAGCGGGGAGGAGGTTTCGTGCACTATAAATGGTTTCCTTTAAAAATTTTTTAAAAATTTTGTTTGCCGAAGCCAAGAATGTTCAAATTTGCAAATGATCCCCTAGAAAGTCAAGGGTGGGAAATTTCTCAAAATCATGTTTTAAATAGGGCAAAACACTTTGTTTGTGTGTTAAATTTTTCCGGGTTTTGCAATGACGTTTCTGTTTAAAAACCCTTAAATATGTCGTTTAAAACTAAAATTTTCACCTCCCCAAAGAAAATTTGGGAAAAAAGCAGGAGGCAAAAATTGAGAAATTTTAAACCCTGGTTTCGCAAACGGTATAGGGGAATTGAAAAGGGGTATTGATGAACGGGAAAAAAGGCCCAAACCCGGGAAAAAGGGTAAGTCCCCAAGTTAGAAAAATGCAATACAACGTGCAAAATTGTTTCTCCTGGGCCCATCAGGGTTCTGGCTACGTCAAATTTGAACGATCTTTGCGACGGATTAAAACATGTGGAAATGAGAAAAAATGTGTTTTTTTCCCAAAAACATTCTGGGAAAAATTTCACCCCAAGTCTCAACCCAAGGGAAAATTGGCTTTTTTTCAAGCGCTGTCATTTTGCTTTAAAAAAGGTCTTGGGGAGTAAAAAAATTTCTCAAAAAGGACCCATTGCCCCCCCAAAGTTTTTCCATCTTTCCAGTAAAATTTTTTTGGAGGGGGAAACCCCGGAAAACGAGTTGCATCCCCCTAAAAAGTCCCACAAAATTGGAGCATATGGGGGGGGAAAAATATGTCTTTACTAGCTGCAAGAAAAAGGGAAAATCCTTTCCCCACTGAAAAAACCTCCCAAAAACGGTGCCCCAATAAATCCCCCAAATAGGTGGGGGAAAAATTGAAAACCAAAAAAATATCGGTTTTTTTTTCCCCCAAAAAAAGTAAAAATTTAACGCTTAATTTTTGGTGCGATAATAATGTACATGCAAATTTTTTTCTAAAGTTGGGGACTTGTTGTAATTGCGGCGCCCGTTTCGGTGAGTTGGCATGTCCCAAAAGGTTTTACATGGATCGGGTTTCGTATCATTACAAAAGATAAAAAAAAAATGGGAAATTTTTATTGTTGACAAGTTGACCCAATGTAATCTGGAGTGCTCAAAAAAGTATGGGAAAAATTTTGTCTGAAAAATGCTCATTGATCATTGGGGGGTAGCTGTTGGGCAAACCTGTCTTTTGGTTTAAAAAATTTTAGGAAACTTTTAAAAAAACTGCGAAAATCGTTGCCTGGGGTAAAAAAATCCTTAATTTTCTTGTTTTTGGGGGGGACTTCTTAGTAGGTTGCTAATTTTTTTTGGGGTTTTTTAAAATATGGGCCCGGGTTTTTTTAAGAAAAAACTATGTAAAAATCAAAAACGGGAAAAAATGACTGGCTTTCAAATGTCAACGAAGGGTGTTTTTTCCAAAATACTAGGAACCCCAAGATAAATTTGGGTTTGCTATTTGGGGGATTGGGGAAAACCCTTAGGCTAAAAAGGAAAGGGTTCCCCCCCCGCCCGGGTTTAAGTCCCCCTTGGTTTAAAAAAATCTTTAAAGGGTTTCAATAGGGTTCTTTGCATCTTCAGGACCCCGCCGCCTTTTCTTTAACCATAATTAGTTCTTTTTTAAAGTTTTGGAAAGGATACAAAAAATTGGGTGATTTTGGCCCTTTAAAATTTTCATCCGGGGAACCCCAAAACAAACAAGAAGTCCCCCGGCCCGGCCCCTTTTAAAATTCTATGGAAAGGAATTTAAAGGAAAAAAACCCCGAGTTGGGGGCGATCCCAAAAAAGTACCGTTTGGGATGTTTCCATGAAGTTGGAAATGCCCCGATAAAGGTCCAAAAGGGTTGATTTTAAAGGAAATGGGCGGGGTCTGTGTTTACGTTATTTTGTCGACAAAAAGGGCCCCCCGAAAAAAATTCGTTTTGGGGGATTTTCCCCCGTAAAATTTGAAAAATTACCCATTTTTTTTCAATTCCCCCATTCTGAATTTGCTTGTCTACCGAGTAAATCCCAAAAAATTCTAATTGGGAAACCCTCGCCCCAAAAAGGGCCCAAAACCCAAAAGGTTGAAAGGCTAACAATTAAACTTTTAAATGATTTGTTTTTTGGGTGCCCTTTTAACCCTTATCGGGTGTTTCAAATCCTTGAAGGTTTTTGATTTCAAAATCCTTTGGGCCCGGATTTTTCCCAAAGTATCCCGCCCAAAAAATTTGTTATTAACCCCCTTCCCTTTTGCGAAATTTTTTCCCAATTTCCCGCACTATTTTTTAAAAATCTCACCAGAATTGTCCCAAATCCGCCATTTACCAAACCCCATCAAGCCGTTTTCCCGTTGCTAAAAGGGGTTTCGGAGGAGCCGTTGAAGGGAACGAAGGGAGAAACCGGCCCTGCCACCCGGTTTGTTCCCGGGTTTTTCCAAACCTAAAGGGCTGACGGACCCCCAAAAACAACGCGATTAGTATTCGAGTTACCTGTCTTCTGGGAAAAAAATTTGGTTAAAAAAGCAGGGAACATCTTCGCAATTTTTACAGGCGAGGACGGGGTGTGCTGGGTTGAAAAAGAAAGAGGGGGAGTGTTGTTGAGGGGACATGATACCCGTGCAGCAGAGACAAATCCCGAAATTATTTTTCCCAAACCCCTCACAAAGGTCCAGAGATTCACCAAAAGGAAAAAATAAGGGGGGGGATTTTTTGAGCCCGGAAAATTAAAACAAGCGTTATTGCCGAGGGGGCACCTTTAGGAAGGGGGGGCATGAGCGAGCAAAAATCCGAATTTTTTCATTTTAAACTATCAAAAACGATGCAGAGGACCAAAAGATATCAGCTTGTCGATGGGGTTTTGAGCTGGGATAACGGAAAAACGTTTTGCCCCAAAGGGAAATTTGAGGGGGAAAAACCGGGAAAAAAATCTGAATTTTTGCCCCCCAAATTTATGGACAAAGAAATTTTGGGTTTAAGAAACTTAAACAGAGTTTTCCTCGTGGTATAGTTTCGAACCCTTTTTTGGATATTTTATTTGGGGTTTTTTTTATAGCTTTACATTTTTGTTTTTATATTAATTTAATAAATGTTTAAAAATAATAATGTATGGAAATTAAGCAGTGAAACCCCTTTTTTGGGCTTAAAAGGGGGGAAAAAGAAAAAAGACGGTTCAGCAAAAAATTGGGAATTTGAGAGTTCCAAAGTCCCATTGGGCAACTCTCAAATAAATATCAAATCTATTTTTGAAGGGGTACCCAAAAAGATATGCGTATGCAAATCACTCCCTTTTAATTTGCCCCGGGGGGTTTTCCAAAAATCCGAATTTTCCCAAAAACAAACTTAAAATCGGGGAAAAAGGGTTGAGCAAGGTGTAATTGTATTTAAAGTTATAGGGGTTTGCGGAATTTGACTTTTTACGGTGATTTTTATTTTCTGTTCACTGTTTCATGGGGTACTTCATGAAGTTTAAATGCGTTTTTCAAATTCCCAATAGATTGGTTCTGATGTCAAAAACCCTTCGGGAAAAACTCAATGGGAATTTATGGGAAAACCGTTTAAAAATTTGTAACAAAATTATTTAATTTTAATTCTAATAATTTTTTTATTTGTTTTCTTTATTTTATTTTGTAGACGATTTTATTTAACTATTGAGATTTTTGATTTCAAAATTTTTTATTAAAGATAAAATGATGTTAAAGAAATTTTTTTTGAAATTTATTTTAGGAACGCTTTAAAGGGGCCCAAAAATTAAAATTTTTGTTTTTTATTTTAAGTCAATGTTTTTCAAACCTCGTAATTGTTTAAAGGGTTTATTTCCAAGTAGTATTTTGTACGTTGTTTGAATTCATAGAAAAAAGTTTAAATATCGTGAAAGCTTTTGTATAATATTTTGTTTGTATGAATTAAATTAGTTTATTTTTTTATTTTTTCAATCCTTTTTCCCCACTCTTGAAAAAATCCGGTTTTTTTTTTGTTAATGATGGCCCTTTTTCCCTTTCCTGATTTGGTTTTAATTTCCCAAATTTTTTCCCAAATGGGTCCCCCGGGGAATTTGGGGCCGCCCCATCCCGTGCTGTCAAAATAAGTTTTTTTTTGTTTTTTTTCTTTTTCCCCACCCTTATTCTGATTACTTTTTTAAATCGGGTAGTTTTTAAAAATGGGAAAAAAACACGGGCGGAGGAAATTCAGTGGAATTTTTTTTAAAATGGTGGTTTTCTGCGGGAAAAACAATGGCACTAAATAAAACTTACAAAATTTTAAAGCGAGGAATTATATTTCTATATATTTTATTTAATTTTTCCCCACCCTTTTTTGCCAAACCCGGGTCAACTTTTAAAAAGGGTTTCCCCAAAAACCGTAAAGATTAAAAACTGAAACTTTTTTAACTTTTTCAAATGCTTTAATGGCCCCAATTTTGCTTTAAAAAAACGAAAATTTGGCCAAAAGGAAAAAAGAAAATTTTGTTCCCAAAAAAAAGGAAACCCCAAAATGGGGTCAAAAACGCGAATTAAAAAAAGGGTTTTTAAAAAATTTTCCTGGGAGACTTTGGGGAGGAAAATTTCCCGGGCCCCCAAAAACCCTTTACACCGTTTTTAAAGGTTTGGGGGGTTCCCGCTAGTAATAATAAAAGAAATTTATTTTCGGCTCGTTTCTAATTTTAAAATTTCTAAAAAAGCCTCGAATCCCCTTTTTTTTTTATTAAAAAATTTTCAAACCGTATACTAGGGTTTAAAAGTATTTACAAAAGATTATTTAAAGGGGGGGGTTTGTGTCCAGGGGGTAAGCCGAAAGTCGTCCTTCACCCCCTTTTTTTTTTGCCTTTTTTTTTTTTGACTCCCGGAAAATCGTTTAGCAGGTTTACCTTTATCCAAATTATTCTAATTCAATGTTTTAAAATGGGCCAAAAAATCAAGTAAAACATGTTTAAGGGGGTTTTTTGAAAAATGTGTTAAAACAACAAAGCAAGTGAAACGAAAACCCGTTGCCAAAAACGGGGGGATTCCCATTGGGGGTTTGGGGTCCTGGCTCGGGGTAGTTTTTCAGATTAAGATTTATATCAAATTTCCAGTAAAATTTAAAATTTTAAACGTTTAAACGCGTCTGGGATTTTGAGTTCATAATTTTTGAAACATTTCTTTGTTAATGGGTTTTTTCCCATTTTTTAAAGATATGAGGGGACTAAAGTTTATGTTTGTTGCAGAACAATTTTATTCTAAATTTTAATTTGGTTTTAAAACTTCGATTATTTTTAAAGTAACAAGTATCAACTGTAAAAAATTTTTAAAAGAAAGGTGATTTTATAGTTCCCTTTTTTTTTTCCCGTTTGTTTAAAAGAAACACCCGGGGGGGTGGGGGGGGGTTTTAACCGGGATTGGAAAAAGAGAAAAAAAGAAGGGATTTGGGGGGTTTGATTTAAAAGGGTTGGGGTGGCCCCAAATTTTTAAGAAACTTTGGTTGGGGGAAATTTATTGTGTTTCCTTGCAATTTTCTCAACGTGGTTTTAAAAATTTAAAAAAAAGTAAGCTCCCCTGGATTTAGGAACTTCTTTTTCGGGGCCCCTTTTTTTCGAGTTGCCAAACCCAATTGGGGGATTTTCCCGGGATTTCCCTTTTAAAGGAGTGAGTTTCCGGGAAAACCCGGGGCTCTTTTTTTTTTGTTACCAATTTCAAACCTGTACTGGTTTTTATTTTCCCGGACCCCAGCCTGATTTAAAGGGGGGGTTTTTTGGGGATTGTAAAATGTTTTTTTGTGTAACGAGGGGAAAAATGGCCCCTCTTGGGGGTTTTTAAGCAATACTTTGGGCGGGAGCAAACTAGTTTTGGGGGCGGGGGGGGAAGTTGGATGCGCCTTTGGTTTGGGCGCTGCAGTCGGCGCTATTGTAGCCCTCGTTCCTGAGCAGTCACCAAGCTGTGATAGTTACTTTTGTGTTGAGCTGCATTCAAGTGGTTACATTCTGCTTCATCACAGAACGGTAGAACAGTAAATGGAAAATGTATACCGAATGTATTTGTGACCCTCAATTATATTTGTACTAGTGAGTTTTATCCATAAAGTAACTCTTTGGATTTAACAATAGTATTAATACCTACATACCATATTTATTTTAATTTTAATCATTTCTAAATGAGCAGGACTCAGTACACCGTGATATTCACAATTTTGTGATTCATTCTAACTTGATTCTGCTTTATTACAGACCGAATGAACGATAAATAATTAAACTTGAAAACACTTGTAATTGAAATTATTTCTGACCCTCAGTTATTACTCAGTTAGTAAGCAATATATTTTAGATAGCAAAAAAAACGTAACGTGTTTTAAATTTTATTAAATATTTATTCCAGGTTAATCATGTTTAATAAATTAAAGTATGAGTAACAACTAACAACAAGTAAAATGAGCTATTTCTTTGAATCAAAAGTTAGGATGAAGATTGAAGAGGTGCACTGACTTTGAAACTGCCATTAAATTCTGTATTTGGTCGTATTGAAAATATAATATTTGATACTTCCTGGACCGAAGTTTTACAGTTTTGACTTTTGAAAGAATTCTTCTCCAGAAACCAATTGCACCGTGAAGGTTCAATTTGACATTTTTGTAGCCTCTGTGAGAAATAAACCTAATCTGTTGGGCCTCTATATTTTTCAAAGGGCTTTACCAGCAAATTCTCTAATTCTCTGTGCCGTTCTGTGTACCTAAGAGAAGCTTGTAATCTGTCAGAGAATGTTAAAGACTCCTCCTGTGAGATCTTTTCAATGTAACATCAAGATAGGGGTCAAAGCAGGTACCCAGACCAATGACAAAACAAAGCTTTATTCATGAGCATTGCAAGCAGAGGGTTCCTGCTTCATTGTGGCAAGCAAACCCGTTGTTAACTCCCCATATACCAAGGATTAAAACAAAGGCCATTATGAGATTAGAAAAACTATGGACATTGTGCTCAGTCATATCGACGCCACGAACTTGTGAGAGCTGGATTTTGGTTTTATTTCACAATCTTTACAGTTGTGCTACACATGGCGTAGTGAATTCTTGAAATGTACGTTTTGCTGTTAATATCATTCCAACTCGTTTCTAGCTCTTCAACAGATCAATCAGTGACATCTGCTCGCAGAACAGAACAGCCATCTAGCTCTCCAACAGATCAATCAGTGACATCTGCTCGCAGAACAGAACAGCCATCGACCTTTACTTCAGTGACTTACATCAAATATAGTCTGACTCCTTCTCCTGAAAAGGGTATATCTTATCGGACTTTATTTGAACGGACATTAATTGGACGCTGGAGGCCCTTGCGTTCATTTGAATGTCCGTTCAAATAAATTCTGATAAGGTACTTAAATTAGATACTGATCATGAATGCCTTTGAGCGTTCATTTTAATGTCCGTTAAAAATGATTTCCGTTCACGTAATGTCCGGTTGAGTAACGTCCGATAAGGTTTATATATTAACTATGATTATGATTATGATTACAGCTTTTAAAAATGTTTGAATTATGGCTCAATTCGTCAGCCAATAAATCTTTATAATGCCATAATATGTGATTCTCGCCACAATGGAGGAGAACCATATCTTATTTGACACGCGACGTGACAATGATCAAACTCCAGTATTGGCCAACCAATATCTGGGATCACTGTACGTGCATGAAAAACAAGCATGGACAACCTTCCTTCATTATTCCGACCTCTTTTAGAACAAACACTTCATTGTGTAGCATTTATATTCCAAATTTTTCCAAAACTAAGCATTCCAAAACTAAGCATACGTTGCAACCATAAAACCTTTAAGTTTTTAGACGTACATTAGGAAGACTTCGCATAATCATGAATTGTTTCAGATTGGGAGTTTAAGGACGCGACTCTAGTTCGACAACATGATAACGGAACTGTTGCTCCATCTGGAGATAAGGGGCTGTTGTATGTTACAATCGTTAGCAAACAAACTGGAGAGGAGAGGACAGGGACAGTATGTGGCGGTTATCATTTAAACACGCAGACAGTTCGTCTATTCTGTCAGAACATTGGATACCCTGTTAAAAAGGGAGAGTTTGGGTAAAAGTAAGAGCTACAAATGTTGTTTCTAGGTAAGTTTTCTAGTTAAGTTACTATGATTATCAAAATTTTGAGAAAAGCTTGAACAATTTGATTTTAAAAATGCGTCAAGTCTGATAGATTTAACCTTAATACTGTTACAGGAGTTGGTTAGATTTGAACGAGTACCTTTTTGGTAATGAATTTTGTGAGTGAGTGACGAAGGTGATAAGAACATCCCAGAAACTGTAGTTGCTACTTCAGCGATTTCCTCGACTGTGATCACAGATGGATATCTGGCTGCGATGCAAAGTACACACCGTAGTATTATTCATGGAAATAATGCATGGCATAATAGCGGACTTTTTTTGAACGGAGCCTTCATAGGAACCCTACAGCGTTTTTGTTTGATTTTAATGTCTGTTCAAATACAGTCCATTCAATAAAGTCCGTTCAAATAAAGTCCGTGTTAACAGTATCGGTCATTATATTAGTATCACACCCTCTCAAAAGGTGTCAGATTTCAAATGTATTGTTGAGAAATATGTAGCTAGCGTTATATAATATCATTCAGGCCAGTATGCTACACTGATGAACATGGCGGGTTCCCCAAACAAATGCCACTCGTCCAAGAGAAAAGAACAGAAGTTCAAGTGCCACAACACGGAAGGAGTTTTACTTACATCTTAGAATTCCCATACTTTCATCCGATCCGTGTTCAGCAATCGTTATGCTCTGAGGACACCCACTACTATCAGGCTTGTGCACGAGGTTGGCTGGTTTTCATGATAAGTAGTAGTGATAATATATTATGTGAGAATTATTTGTGTCGGAGACGGGTAAAGATATGAAAAAATGTCACTCACAAATCTAGAAAAAACGGATATCCTTGAGATGGTAAACAACACTTGAGAATAACATGGAATGATCAAATTGTGCATATACCACATTACGCAGTGGACTAGCAGTAGATCCTCGTTTTATATGTAATGATATATGTGAAGCAGAATACTGTGAGGACGAAGCGAATTGTAATAGTCTGACTTATGGAATGTATTGTAAAAAAGCAGGTTTTTATAAACTCAATCTCAACTATTACGTACCTCCTAATTCTATATGTAATAGTAGAAAAGAGTGTATTGATGGAGAGGATGAATTCAACTGCACAACTACTGAGCAAACAAAGAGCACCTGTAGACCACGCTATAGCAATATAATAAATGGTCGTGATAGACCGGTTCACAACTTCACCAAGTGCGGAGTACTAAGCAGAGAAGATTATCAATATAGCCGAAAGAGTGAATCATTATTGTGCGACGCAGATCTAAAAAAATATCAAACAAATTGTACAGCCCAGACTAGGGAAGGTGGATCTGTGCACTATAATGTGATACAAGTCACTAATTCTAAATATGTGATTTCACCGAACACCAGAATGCACAAAATTTGCGATGATCACCTAAAAGCAATGTCCAGGACTATCTCAAATCTTGTGTAAATATGCACAAACACGTGATGTGTGATAACTTTTCTCGGATTGCAATGACAGATCTGATGAAACACATCCAGATATGTCGTAATCAAACTGAAATCCACTTCCAAAGAAAAGTTGGAAAAGGCTAAAGAGGCGAATTGACGTTACCTTTAACCTGCCAAGGCGACGTATAGAGGACTGTGTTAATGGTATTGATGAACTGAAATCTGGCCCAACATGTGGAAAAGTAAGTCCCGAAGGTAGTAAACCACAATAAAACGTCGAAAACGTTCTCCTGTTCCCCTCAGAGATCCTGGCTACGTCGAATTGAACGCTCTATGTGACGGAATTGAAACAGGTGGTAGAGAAAACAAATGTGTTCAATATCCCAACATTCCGCGACAATCTTCACTTCAGTCCTCAAGCAAAGGAATTGGTTCGAATTCGTCAAGCAGCTATCATTTTGCATGAAAGGTCTTAGAGTATCAAAAATTCCTCAAAAAGGATTAACTGCAAACACAAGAGCGTTTCATCTTTTCCAGATCATCACTTTTTTGAGGACACAAAAACAGAGTTGGTAGCTCTCCTGAAAGTACACAGAATATGGTGAGCATATGGTTCGGGGAACAATATGTCTTTAACTAGCTGCACAGAAAAATGTAAAAACTCAGCTTGCCCACTGAAGAATACCTGCATAAATACGATGCCTGTCCCAATCAATACCTAATAGAATAGGAACCCTTGCTAACAACAAATATTCTGGTTTTCTTCACCAAATCACGAGAAAACTTATTCACGATGAATATTTTTCGTGTGCGATAACATGTCACATGCTTAACTTATTCTCAACGTATGTACTGATTATAATTGCGGCGACCGATCGGATGAGTTGGCATGTACCAATGGTTTCAACATGCGCTCTGCTCGTCATCATTACTAAAGATAAAACATGGTAGTGGGAAATTCGATTGCTTCGACATGTCTGACGCAAATGCAAATCTGAATGCTTCAAAACGATACTGGAAAATGTAGCTCTGAAAGTAAGGGGGCTCATTGATCATAGCGGGGGGCTAGCTGTTGTGGCAAACCTGCTCGTAATGGTAAAGAACGTAGGATTCTCTAAAACACTGCAGAACAGCTGTTGCCTTGCTAACAAATCCCAAATAAACTTGATATCTTTGGGAGACTTATTAGTAGGTTGCTATGTATGGTGATAGTAATATATGACGCGTTATTTCTTCAAGAAGAATCTGCAAAAGTCAAATCGAATGGAAGACTAGCTGGTGCATGCTCCACGATAGGTGTTGTCAGTACCATAGGAGCCCAGATATCTTTGTTGCTATGGCGGGATTGCGCACCATAGCCTTAATGGAATACCGGGTTTCATCAGAGTCCCAGGCGAAGTCATACATTGTAAAATCTCTAAGGTTGCACTAGGGGTTCTAAGCATCTTCATGACATCTGCAGTCATTGCTATTACACACCAATAATTAGTTCATTTTGAAAACTTTTTTGAGTAAATGGATACAAATTTGCTGATGAGCTTAACTTTTCTCGGAACCCAAAACAAACAGAAGTCCTTGCAGTCCCTTGAAGCTACTATGGACGATGAAAGGAAAAAACTGAATTGGGAGACGATCCTAAAGATGTACCGTGGCATGTATCTCTCATGAGTAAGATATCCAGACCACACCGATACGGTCACAAAGCTTGATTTCTACGGAAATGAACGGTGTGTCCTGTTTTAAGTAGTTGCCGACAACAACGACCCCCAGAAGATACTCGTTTTGGGCGATACTCGCCGTAAACTTGTCTGCTTCCTATTCATTTCAATCTCCTACATTCTGATAGCTATGTCTCCCAGTGAGTCCTCAAAGGTCTTACTAATTCGCAGAACAATCGGACAAATTAGTGACCGAAACCGAAAAATTTAGTCGAAGATAACAATCATCATCACTACTGACCTTCGTGTTGTGGGTGGCCCTTTCAATCGTTATCTTGTGTTGCCTCCCTAGAAGCAATTTTGGCAACTCCGTGGTACGGCATATTCTCAATGATCATCCTGCCAATAAATTCTGTGATAAACCCATTCCTTTATGACGATTTTGTCACCGAATTATTCAAAGCACTATTTCAATCACTCTCAGCCAGAATTGTCAACTCAGCCATTTACCAAACTATCATCGCACGTCTCAGTACTGCTCAACCTGAAGTTATCGAGATGGAGCAGATAGAAGTTCGAAGAGGAGAACCTGGATGCACTACTGGTAGTGTCCTCGGTACAAAGCATAAAGAAGCTGACGGACCGAAAACAACAGCAGATCTAGATATTCGAGTTACTGGTCTTCAGAACCAAGCTAGAGATAAAGGAGCAGAATCATCTTCAGCAATAGTTACAGGCGAGGACGGATGTGCTTGGTTGAACAGAACAGATGGTGACGTGATAGTTGAGGTACATGATCCACCTGTGCAGCAGAGACAAAATCCTGATGTTATCTCTCAAACCATCATCAAAGATCCAGAGATTCACAAAGGTACAAATAAGGGTGGGGTTTTAGAGTCGGAACTAACACAAGACGTTATTGCCGAGGTGCATCTTCAGGAAGGGCAGCATGAGCAGAGACAAGATCCCGAATTTATCATTCAAACTATCAATACAGATGCAGAGGTCCCTAAAGATATCAGCGATGTCGAAGGTTTAGAGCTGCGACTAACGGAAGACGTTATTGCTAATGTGCATTCTGAGGAGGTGCAACACAGAAACGAATCTGAAATTTGCCCTCAAATCATGGACAAAGAATCTGAGATTTAAGATCTTAATCAGAGTTAACCTCGTGGTATAGTTTTGAACTTTTGTGGATATTATATTTGTGTATATTGATAGCTTGACATGAGTTTTTCGTTCATATTAACTGAAACTGTAAGAAAAGTAAAATGTATGAACTTATACAGTGAAACCTCTTTATACTGGGCTTATAGGGAGAAACGAAAAATGCACGGTACAGCAAAAACTTGGTATAGAGAGTTTCATGATCCTAATCCTCAACCTCTCAAATAACATATCAAGTCTAGTTTTGCAATGGAATACAATTCGATATGCAGTATGCACTCACATCATCAATAATAGCGATGTGAGCTCTCACGAATCACGAATTCTCCAAACACAGGCTTCAGATCGGGGAAAGGAATGAGCACGGTGTAATTGTATAGAGGTTCAAGGTATCTGGTATAGACATTTTTACTGTGATATAGTTTTGGTTCACTGTACATGTAAGTGCTTCACTGCAAGTATACGTGCGATATTCAATTACAAATAGATATGAGTTCTGATGTCAAGACATTCGGAAAAAACTTGATGGGAATTTATGGTATACCGTTTAAGAAATATGCTTAAAAAATTAGTAATTTGAATTCCATATAATTGATTATTTGTAATTCAATTATTTTATTGTGTAGACGATTTTATAAATCTATTGAAGATTTAGATATTCAGTTTTATCATAAAAGATAAACTGATGTAAATGATTTTATTTGACTTGATTGATGGATCGCTTTAATGAGCAATAAAAATCAAGTTCTTTTTTAAGTCAGCTGATTATTCCAATCCTCGTAAAAGTTTAAAGCTCATTTCCAAGTAGTATTAGAACGCTTGTTTGGATATCATAGAAACTGTAACTATGATATGCAGATGTATAATATTGTGTATGATATGAATTATATTTGATTTATTTCTTAATTTTATTCCTCCCTATATTCCGCTACTTTTGAAAAATTCAGTGTTTTATATTGTTACATGACTGGCTTTTTCCTTACTTGATTTGGTTTTAATTCCGAAACTTTCCTAACTCGGGTCCTGGATCAGACGATCAGTGCTGTACAAAACTAAGTATTTTTAGTTTCTTCTCTTTTTCACCACATTATTCTGATTATCTTTTTAACTCCGGGATAGTTTGAAACTGAGAATAACACGACGGAAGACAATTCGGTGCAACCTTTTTGAAAATGGTGGACTATTTCTGCGGAATCACATGGCACTAAGATATAATACTAAAACGAATATGATTCTTCCAGATCGCTAATTCTAATTCTAGAACTTTTCACATAATAAGCACTCGAATCCCTATTATTTTTATTAAACTATCAGCAGTACACTAGTTTACACGTATTAACAAGTAGATTATTTAAGGGGGAGGTTTGTGTCACAGTGCTTGCAAGCACGACTGTCAGTCCTTACACCCCCTTTACTTTTTGTTTTTTTATTTAGACTCACGGAAAGTCGTTCAGCAGGTTTACATTTAATCCAAACTATCCTAATTCAATTTTAAAGATGACAGAAATCAACGATAATCATAATAAGATTCTTATGAAATGCATGTAAATACATGACAGCACTGTGAAACGAAGCCAGCTGCAAACAACGAAGGAGGGATCGCCATGCTCATAGGCATCGGAGTCATGGACTCGGTAGTCTTTGCAGATTAGGATTATCAATTACCAGTAATTAAATCTCATCGTTAATCGCTTTTATAGTACAGAAAAACCCAAACTACAAACCCCCATGATCACAAAATAAATGACAGAGGGACTCATACCGAAACATCATGTCAAACAGATCAACCAGCTTATAATACATCACCATCTCTGATTGAAAGCAAAGAAACCCAGACCATCCTTATGATCAGAGAAGCGCCCTCGCCAAACCAGAGATCTACCACTTGTAGGGCTACAGCTAACAATATTGAACAACAGCCGGAAAATAAAGAAATTCCTCCCAGCGGAGCTGACCAAACTGAAGAAAAAACCCAAACTAGTACTCCATCACAAGCGAACAAAGTTGTATTAGCTACAGCTAACAAGATTGAACGACAGCCGGAAAACAAAGAAACTCCTCCCAGCGGAGCTGACCAAACTGAAGAAAAACCCCAAATCAGTACTCCATCACAAGCGAACAAAGTTCTTTTACCTACACCATTCGTCGCTAAGAAAGCTCACGACCAACATGCTGGAAAAAAGACTGCCAAGCAAGACGGCTCCAAAAAAGATAACCAGTATGATAAAAACTACAGCCACCGTGATGGTTCTATTAGTAGTCACCAGGAGAAAAATAAAGAGACGACACCACCACGTAGCACAAATGACACTAATAAAAAGCCACGATGCCTTCTTGTTTTTGACGACCAGCTGAACGAATTCGAAAGTGATAAATTCAGTAAACAGTTTGATATCAACACATACAAGGTGTTTTCTGTAAATGATATCCTGTCAAGAGGCGGCCTGGTAGCAAAAATAAAGAATGTCTCATACGACACAGTCTTTCTCCATGTGGGACTCCAAGATCTACACTGGCTTAAGACAACCCCTGAAGATCTACACGATAAGTACAAACAGCTTATTTATAAACTCCTAGAAACAACTAATACCAGAATCTGTGTTTCTCAAATCATCCCCATCAAGGGATATCCGTACCTGAACGAAAGGATACAACAAGTCAATGAAATGATGTCCTCCCTGATAAGCTCGATCAGGCTTACTTATGAGTACAAAAAACGTATCTTCACTTCCTGCAATGACAATTTAGCTAACCTTATCACAAGGGCTGTTGGAAGTCATGGAATTGAACTAACCCTATCGCCTGAGGGTAAAAGGAAAATCTGGCTGCTAGTTAAGGATTCCTTGCAAAGAACCCTTGGACTTAATAGAGATAGAGTAAGAAAACTCAATATCTCAAGATACACAAATAAGGACAGAGACAATGACTAGCACAATCGAGTCTTGCTCCTCCGTTCTTAACATATCGCAGCCCAATGTTAGACTGGAAACCAAAATCCTCTCGGAACTCCCGATCTTATCTTGGAACATCCACGACACCGTGATGAGCGAAGAGGGCCTTAAAACAAATGACAGTGATTTTGTGGAAATCCTGCAGCAAAGCTTGATTTTCTGTCTCCAAGAAACCAAACAAAACTTCTCGCTTCCCAATTACGAGTGTTTCAATAGCTTAAGAGCTGACTCTCGCTCTGGTGGCATATGTATTGGTGTACACCGTTCCCTCACTTCGAACGTCAAGCTGTTAAGAACGGGATGTCCGGATCTCCAGGCCATCACTGTATTCCCCCAAGATGATAGTCGGAAATTCACTATTATAAATGTGTATGACTCCCCTGAACAATCCTCTTACAAAGCACGACGAAAAGGATTGTCAGAACCGAGTACATTAGATCTCTTATTGGAATTTAGGGCCAAAACCCCCAATTTAGGAGAAACACTCCTGGTAGGTGATCTGAATGCAAGAACTGCCGGTAAAAACACCACACCAGAAGAGCTCAGTGATGAACATGAACCGGAAGTAAATTACCCTATAAGTTTTCCTGAGTCGGTCGAGAGAATTAGTAAGGACCAAATACACAACTCAAGGGGAGCGCTTTTTCTGGACTTCTTAGCATGCAACAATCTACAAATCCTAAATGGGTGTACACTTGGAGATATATTCGGAGATTTCACCTCGGTTAACTACAACGGAAGCAGTGTAGTCGATTATTTTGCTGCTACTCCTAATACCCGCGAGAGAGTATCTTCATTCCAAATCCTAGAACTCACCAAGTTCTCTGACCACAAACCGTGTTTCTGCAAACTAAAATGTAAAAGTGTTATCTCCGACGCGGAAGCGCTAACAGAAACCCTGGAAGATGCACCCCAAAAACATAAATGGAACGGGGCTGAAAATGAAGCGAACCGGTATCGCTATATTGCAGTACAAAATACCCCTCAGTTTGCAGACCAAATTGAAAGTATAATAGGAACTGAATGTTATAACAAAGAAGACGTGATACGTCTAAGTCAAGGTATTGTTAAGATTCTAAATGATGTTGCCGACAAAATGACTCCTAATAATAAAACAAAACAAAATAGGAAAAAGCGCCAAAAATACCGAGGAAAAAAGGCTCGGATGAAACCCAAAGCACCCTGGTTTGATGCTGCGTGCATCAATAGCAAGCGAGAACTGAATCGTCTCGCCAAGTCATACGGAAAAAACCCGGCAAGCCAATACCTTAGAAACAGCTACTATGAGAAACGTCGTCTTCACAGAAAACTCATCAAACTTAAGAAGTCATCCTTCTTTAAAGAACTGTGTAGTGATATTGAATCAGGTGACAATATTAATTGGGCAAGATTCAAGAAACTTAAAGAACTGAAGACAGAAGGTAGCAAACTTGACGTCTTTGACATGCTAAACTTCTGCAAATTCTTTAAAGATCTATATGGCAAACCTTCAATCGATGAAACTAGAATCGAGCAACTGCAGAACGGGATGACTAGGAGTAATTTGCAGTCGGAACTCTCTGAATCTCTCGATCAAAACATAACACACGAAGAACTCCTTAGATGCATCAACTCCCTTAAAAGAGGCAAAGCGGTTTCCGAGGATTGTGTCCTGAACGAATTTCTTAAATCTTCGAACATGAACATGCAGACCGCTATCTTACACTTGTTCAATCAGTGCCTCTCTTTTGGTGTCTACCCCTGGAGCACCTCAGTCGTAACCCCGCTGCACAAAAAAGGTAGTATATACGACCCAAACAACTACAGAGCAATTGCTGTTGCTAGTAATATCGGGAAGCTATTTTCTGGTATACTTCTACAGCGCCTGATCAGTTTCAGAAATCTTGCTTGTCCTGACACCTCGAATCAACTAGGGTTCTGCAAAGGAGCACAAACTGCTGACCATATGCTAACCCTTTCAACATGTGTAGAGAAGTATATATCAAAGAAGAAAGAGCGAGTCTACGCGTGCTTCGTCGACTATGCCAAAGCTTTCGACACAGTTTGCAGAGAAGCTCTCTTATACAAGATTTGGCACTTAGGAATACAAGGCCGATTCTTCAGCTGTTTGAAACACATGTATACTAACTCATCAGCGAAAATTAAACTCTTGAACAAACTGTCAGAAAGGATTGATGTTCTTTGTGGCACAGAACAGGGTCACCCAATGTCTCCTGAACTCTTTAAGATATTTATCCATCAGCTCTCTAAAGACCTTAACGAGCTGGAAGAAGTTGAAGTGCCTATCATCAATTCGACACGAGTAACTCACTTACTCTGGGCTGATGATCTAATACTGCTTGCCCTAAATTCGATGAGTCTCCAGAAAATGCTCAACACTCTCGAATCCTACTGCCTTGAGTGGGGCTTGTCAGTTAACATATCTAAAACAGCTATCATGGTTTTCAACCGTGCTGGGAGGATACTAAAAGAAAGCAAAAACTTCACTTACGGCCAAATATCCATCTCCTCTGTCCGAGAATATACCTACCTCGGCATAACATTTACTCTTACTGGAAGTCTGAAGCTAGCACAAGTGAAATTGAAGCAGAAAGCTATCAGAAGCTACTTCTCACTCAAAAGTATGATTGACCTACAGTCAATTAAGAAAACTGTGATATTTAAGCTTTTCGACGCCTTAGTTCTCCCTATCGCCTCTTACGGTTGTCAGATATGGTTACCCCAGACCAAATTCACGACGGCATTCTCTTCCCGGAACAAGTTCCCTCAACTCAAGGAAATTGCCGAAGATCAGATCGAGAAAGTTCACCTCTCCTTCCTAAAGTGGACTATAAGCGTCGGCAAAAGAACCTCCAATGCAGGAGTGTGGGGCGATACGGGTCGATACCCTCTTGCTATTGAGGCCAGTCCCCAAGTATTTAACTATGTTCGAAGACTAGAAAGCATGGAAACTTCCGGATCGGACGCCCTTGTTCGACATGCTTTCACAGAACAAAAGAAAATGGGCCTATCATGGTACTCCGGCATTACGTCGATGAATCAATTTCTGGCAGAAACGAACGAAAGGCAACTATCACCCATTCAGAAACGAGATGTTCTCCGTTCTTGCTTTAGAACGCAATGGGATGAAGAGAGACAGCTCAACAGAAAGCTTGGATTTTACAATTCGATTAAATCAAGTTTTGGTTGTGAAAAATACCTCTCTCTCTATCTTCCATATAACCAGTCAAAAAGACTAGCCCAAATAAGGACTAGCTCTCACCGCCTAAATATTGAAACGGGACGCCATGGACAAGACAGAAGAAACAACATCCTAAATCGTATCTGTCCTACATGTTCCACTAAGGACAAGAACACTCTGGAGTACATGGCAGAGTTACCCTTCTTTGATCCCATAATTGAAGATGAGGTTCATGTGCTTAGAACCTGCCCCCTCTACCAAGACAACAGGGACCGCCTTAGCCCTGAAGCTAAAACCAACCTCTTCGAGGGAATGGATCTCATATTCACTCAACCAAAGCTTTTAAAAGAGATTGCTAAATTTTTAGTTAATATAGATTCACTTCGTTTCCCGAGAGACTTAGCTTAAATTATGATATTTGTTTTTTCACGGTTTTCGTATCTGATTTCTAGGTTATGATTTCATTCTTGTATTGTCAAGCCAGGAGTGTTAGGGCTTCTCTTGACCAATTAACGTTTAATCCGTTTAATCCGTTTAATCCGTTTAGTAATTTTGAGTACATAATTTTAGATCCTTCCCTTTTTTAATGTTTTTTTCAATGATATGAGGGGACATAAATGTTTATGTTTGTTGCAGAACAATATATTATACTAATTTAATCTAGATTAAAACTTCGATTATTTAAATGATAACAAGTATCAACTGTAAAAAGTATAACAAGAACGGTGATTCATAGTTCCTATTTTTATCCTGCACTTTGTTCTAACAGACACACCAGGAGGGGGTAGAGAGGGGCTTCAGTCCGCATTGGAACAAGAAGTCATTGAAGTTAAGGGATTCTGGGGTCGTTTGATTAAAGGTTGTGTGGCCAATTTTATAAATACACTCCAGGGTTGGGGAAGTATATTGCTGATACCAGCATTGCTCAACGTGTTTAATAATAAAGAAAGTAAGCTCACCATGGATCAGGAACTTCTTATTCTGGCCCTTCTTTACGGAGTAGCCAAACTAATTGGCAGGATTCTCGGCATCTTCCTTTTAAAGTACGTGAGTTTCCGAATCCTGCAGCCTCTTCTTTCTGTTATCATAGCATCCTGCTACCTGAGTCTCATTTTCCTGGACCACAGCCTGATTGTCACAGTGGTTGCTATGGGGATATGTAACATGTGTTTCTGTGTAACGAGGTGTGAACTGACGCTCATGGAGTTTGATAAGCACTACTTTGGGACGGAGCGGCTAGTTCTGGGGGCGGGGGTGATGTCTGGATGCGCCATGGTGGGCGCTGCAGTCGGCGCTATTGTAGCCTCGTTCCTGAGCAGTCACCAAGCTGTGATAGTTACTTTTGTGTTGAGCTGCATTCAAGTGGTTACATTCTGCTTCATCACAGAACGGTAGAACAGTAAATGGAAAATGTATACCGAATGTATTTGTGACCCTCAATTATATTAGTGAGAATTATCCTTAAAGTAACTCTTTGGATTTAACAATAATATTAATATCTACATACCATATTTATTTTAATTTTAATCATTTCTAAATGAGCAGGACTCAGTACACCGTGATATTCACAATTTTGTGATTCATTCTAACTTGATTCATCTTTATTACAGAACGATAGTCAATTAAACTTGAAAACACTTGTAATTGAAATTATTTCTGACCCTCAGTTATTACTCAGTTAGTAAGCAATATATTTTAGATAGCAAAAAAAACGTAACGTGTTTTAAATTTATTAAATATTTATTCCAGGTTAATCATGTTTAATAAATTAAAGTATGAGTAACAACTAACAACAAGTAAAATGAGCTATTTCTTTGAATCAAAAGTTAGGATGAAGAGGTGCACTGACTTTGAAACTGCCATTAAATTCTGTATTTGGTCGTATTGAAAATATAATATTTAATACTTCCTGGACCGAAGTTTTACAGTTTTGACTTTTGAAAGAATTCTTCTCCAGAAACCAATTGCACCGTGACGGTTCAATTTGACATTTTTTTAGCCTCTGTGAAAAATAAACCTAAACTTTTGGGCTTATATATTTTTAAAGGGCTTTGCCAGCAAATTCTCTAATTCTCTGTGCTGTTCTGTGTACCTAAGAGAAGCTTGTAATCTGTCAGAGAATGTTAAAGACTCCTCATGTGAGATCTTTTCAATGTAACATCAAGATAGGGGTCAAAGCAGGTACCCAGACCAATGACAAAACAAAGCTTTATTCATGAGCATTGCAAGCAGAGGGTTCCTGCTTCATTGTGGCAAGCAAACCCGTTGCTAACTCCCCTTATACCAAGGATTAAAACAAAGGCCATTATGAGATTAGAAAACTATGGACATTGTGCTCAGTCATATCGACGCCACGAACTTGTGAGAGCTGGATTTTGGTTTTATTTCACAATCTTTACAGTTGTGCTACGAAAGGCGTAGTGAATTCTTAAATGTACGTTTTGCTATTGATATTATTCCAACTCGTTTCTAGCTCTCCAACAGATCAATCAGTGACATCTGCTCGCAGAAAAGAACAGCCATCTATCCCTCCAACAGATCAATCAGTGACATCTGCTCGCAGAAAAGAACAGCCATTTATCCCTCCAACAGATCAATCAGTGACATCTGCTCGCAGAAAAGAACAGCCATTTATCCCTCCAACAGATCAATCAGTGACATCTGCTCGCAGAAAAGAACAGCCATCTATCCCTCCAACAGATCAATCAGTGACATCTGCTCGCAGAAAAGAACAGCTATTTATCCCTCCAACAGATCAATCAGTGACATCTGCTCGCAGAAAAGAACAGCCATCTATCCCTCCAACAGATCAATCAGTGACATCTGCTCGCAGAAAAGAACAGCCATCTATCCCTCCAACAGATCAATCAGTGACATCTGCTCGCAGAAAAGAACAGCCATCTATCCCTCCAACAGATCAATCAGTGACATCTGCTCGCAGAAAAGAACAGCCATCTAGCTCTCCAACAGATCAATCAGTGACAACTGCTCGCAGAACAGAACAGTCATCTAGCTCTCCAACAGATCAATCAGTGACATCTGCTCGCAGAACAGTATTTTCAGGCACGTAGCCAGGGGGGGGGTCGCCTGGTAACTGGGCTGTGTTTATGACTGTAGTCTGTACTGTTTAAACGGCCGCAGGCAATTGTCTCCTAGACCGTAGGATCGATGAGGCCTGAGTAAGTCGTAAATTTTGATTGAAGAATGCAAATTGCTGTTGTGAAGTTACCAAATTTACGTAAGTACTTGATTCTTTTCAGTCCCAGTTTATTGCTGTCCTACAAATTTCTTTAATGCCAAATGTCGTCTAAAACACCCTATTTCTCAAAGAGGCACCCCCAAAGAAAAATCCTGGCTACGTGCCTGAGTGACTTCAAATAGTAATATATTAAAACAGGAATATCAATTAAACTAGTACTACTTCTCCTGAAATTGGTATACTACTATAGTACTATAGTACTATATATACCTTATCGGATTTTATTTGAATGTCCGTTCAAATAAATTCTGATAAGGTAGTTAAATTAAATACTGATCATGAATGCCTTCGAGCGTTCATTTTTATGTCCGTTAAAAATTATGTCCGTTCGCACGTAATGTCCGGTTAAATAATGTCTGATAGGGTAGCTATGATTATGATTATGATGACAGCTTTTAAAAATGTTTGAATTATGGCTCAATTCGTCAGCCAATAAATCTTTATAATGCCATAATATGTGATTCTCGCCACAATGGAGGAGAACCATATCTTATTTGACACGTGACAATTATCAAACTCCAATATTGGCCAATCAATCACTGTACGCGCATGAAAAACAAGCATGGACATTGGACAACCTTCCATCAATATTCCGATCTTTTTTTGGACAAACACTTCATTATGTAGCATTTATATTCCAATTTTTCCAAAACTAAGCATTCCAAAACTAAGCATACGTTGCAACCATAAAACCTTTCAGTTGTTTAGACGTACATTAGGAAAACTTCGCATAATCATGAATTGTTTCAGATTGGGAGTTTAAGGACGCGACTCTAGTTCGACAACATGATAACGGAACAGTAACTCCGTCCGGAGATGAGGGACTGTTGTATGTTACAATCGTTAGCAAACAAACTGGAGAGGAGAAGACAGCGACAGTATGTGGCGGTTATTATTTAAACACGCAGACAGTTCGTCTATTCTGTCAAAACATTGGATACCCTGTTAAAGAGGGGGATTATGGGAGTAGACCGAGCTACAAATTTGTTTCAAAGTAAGGTTTTAGTTAAGTTACTATGATTATCAGATATTTGAGGAAAGCTTGAACGATTTGATTTTGAAATGCATCAAGTCTGATAGATTTACTTAATCATTAATCAATCATCAATGTTACAGGAGTTGGTTAGATTTGAACGATGTACCTATTATATTACTTTTTGTGGAGTGTGACGAAGGTGATAAGAACATCTCGGACTGTAGAGCATTTAGCCTCAGAACAACCTCCGACTGTGATCACAGAAATGATATCTGGCTGCAATGCAAAGGTACATCGTAGTATTATTCATGAAAATAATCATGTCTAATGCCTTTCATTGCTTTATAATTATCGGACGTTATACTTATATTTGAAAGGAGCCCTAAAGGAACCCTATATATTGCGTTTTAATGTCCGTTCAAATGAAGTCCGTCCAAGTCAAAGTCCGTCCAAGTCAAAGTCCGTGTAACAGTATCATTAGTATTACACCCTCTCAAGGGTGTCAGCCTCAAAATGTGTTATTGAGAAATATTGTAGCTAGCTTATATAATATCATTCAGAACCAGTATGCTACATTGAAGAACATGGCGGGTTCCTCAAGTACAAATGCCCTCGCCCAGGAGGAGACAAAGAGAAGTTCAAGTGTCACAACACGGAAGAGTTTTACTATACATATAGTATTATGTCCGTTTTTCAGCAATCGTTATGCTCTGAGGACCCCTACTACTATCAGGCTTGTGACACGAGGATGGCTGGTTTCATGATAAGTAATAGTGATAATATATTATGTGAGAATTATTTGTGTCGGATCAGAGCGAGTGATAGATTTGGAATAATTTCACTTACAAAGCTAAGAAAATACGGATATCTTTGTGATGGTCAACAACACTGTGAGAATAACATGGATGAAAAGAATTGTGCAGATAAAACAACATTACGCAGTGGACTAGAAGTAGATCCTCGTTTTATATGTAATGATATATGTGAAACTATTTCCTGTGAGGACGAAGCGAATTGTAATGGTCTGACTTATGGAATGTATTGTAAATACACGTCATATAATAAACTAAATCTCAACTATTACGTACCTCCTGGTTATATATGTGACAAACATAAAGATTGTCATGATGATAGAGAGGATGAGTTCAACTGCACAACTACTGAGCAAACAAAGAGCACCTGTAGACAACGCGATATCTATACATCAAATGGTTATGATGTACCGGTTCACAACTTCACCAAGTGCGGAGTACTAAGCATTAATCAACATCAGAATAGGTATTGTGCAGACAATGATCTAAAGAAATATCAAACAAATTGTACAGACCAAGCTAGGGAGGGAGGATCGTGCACTATAAATGGATACAAGTCAACTATTTCTAAATATATGATTTGCTACAAAGACAAGAATGTTCAAATTTGCGATGATCACCTAGAAAGTCAATGTCAGGACATCTCAAAATCATGTGTAAATATACACAAACACGTGATGTGTGATAACTTTCCGGATTGCAATGACAGATCTGATGAAACACTCCCAATATGTCGTATTCAAACTGAAAACACGTGCCAAAGAAAAGTTGGGAAAGCAGCAGCAGGCGAATTGACGTTACCTTTAACCTGGATACGCGACGGTATAGAGGACTGTATAAATGGTATTGATGAACTTGAAATCTGGCCAACATGTGGAAAAGGTAAGTTCCGAAGATTAGTAACCAGCAATAAAACGTGCGAAAACGTTCTCCTTTGCCCCTCAGGAGATCCTGGCTATGTCGAATTGAACGATCTATGTGACGGACTTGAAACATGTGGTAATGAGAAACAAATGTGTTCATTATCCCAACATTCCTCGACAATCTTCACTTCAGTCTCAAGCAAAGGAAATGGCTTTGTCAAGCAGCTGTCATTTTGCATAAAAGGTCTTAGGAGTATCAAAGATCTCAAAAAGGATCACTGCACACAAAAGCTTTTCATCTTTCCAGATCATCACTTTTTTGGAGTGGACACGAAAACAGAGTTGCATCTCCCTGAAAGTACACAGAATTGTGAGCATATGTTCGGGGAACAATATGTCTTTACTAGCTGCACAGAAAAATGTAAAAACTCAGCTTGCCCACTGAAGAACCTGCCAAAATACGATGCCTGTCCCAATCAATACCCTAATAGGATAGGAACCCTTGCTGACAACAAATATTTGGTTTTCTTCACCAAATCACGTGAAAACTTATTCACGAATAAATATTTCGTGTGCGATAATAATGTCACATGCATAAATTATTCTCAAGTATGTGACTTGATTGATAATTGCGGCGACCGATCGGATGAGTTGGCATGTACCAATGGTTTCACGTGCGACTCTGCTCGTATCATTACAAAAGATAAAACATGTAATGGGAAATACGATTGCTTCGACATGTCTGACGAATGTAATCTGGAGTGCTCAAAACAGATACTGGAAAATTTAGCTCTGAAAGTAAGCTCATTGATCATAGGGGGGCTAGCTGTTGTGGCAAACCTGATCGTAATGGTAAAGAACGTAGGATCTCTAAAACAATGCAAAACATCTGTAGCCTTGGCTAACAAATCCCTAATAATCTTGATATCTTTGGGAGACTTCTTAGTAGGTTGCTATTTATTGGTGATAGTAATATATGACGCAGTTATTTTCAAGAAAGACTACTGTAAAAGTCAAATCGAATGGATGACTAGCTTTCAGTGCTCCACGATAGGTGTTGTCAGTACCATAGGATCCCAGATATCTTTGTTTGCTATGGCGGGATTGAGCACTATTAGGTTAAATGGAATACAGGGTTCACTCAGAGTCCCAGGCGAAGTCAACATTGTAAAATCTCTTAAGGTTGCACTAGGGGTTCTTAGCATCTTCATGACATCTGCAGCCATTGCTATCACACCAATAATTAGTTTATTTGAAAACTTTTTTGTAAATGGATACAAATTTGCTGATGAGCTCAAACTTTTCATCGGAACCCAAAACAAACATGAAGTCCTCGCAGTCCTTGAAGCTTACTATGGACGGATGAAAGGAAAAAACATGAGTTGGCAAACAATCCTAAAGATGTACCGTGGCATGTTCTCCCATGATGTAGGATATCCAGACCACACCAATACGGTCACAAAGCTTGATTTCTACGGAAATGACGGCGTCTGCCTGTTTAAGTATTTTGTCGACAACAACGACCCCCAGAGAAACTTCGTTTGGACGATACTCGCAGTAAACTTTGTCTGCTTCCTATTCATTTCAATATCCTACATTCTGATAGCTATTGTCTCTAGAGAGTCCTCAAAAGGTCTTACTAATTCGCAGAACAATCGACAAATTAGTGACCGAAACCGAAAAATGAGTAGAAGGATAACAATCATCATCACTACTGACTTCTGTTGTTGGGTGCCTTTCATCGTTATCTGTGTGTTGCACTCCCTAGAAGTTCTTGATGCAACTCCATGGTACGGCATATTCTCAATGATCATCCTGCCAATAAATTCTGTGATAAACCCATTCCTTTATGACGATTTTGTCACCGAATTATTCAAAGCACTATTTCAATCACTCTCAGCCAGAATTGCCAACTCAGCCATTCGCCAAACTATCATCCTACGTCTCAGTACTGCTCAACCTGAAGTTATCGAGATGGAGCAGATAGAAGCTCGAAGAGGAGAACCTGGATGCACTACTGGTAGTGTCCTCGGTACAAAGCATAAAGAAGCTGACGGACCGAAAACAACAGCAGATCTAGATATTCGAGTAACCTGTCTTCAGAACCAAGCTAGAGATAAAGGAGCAAAATTATCTTCAGCGATAGTTACAGGCGAGGACGAATGTGCTCGGTTGAACAGAACAGATTGTGACGTGATAGTTGAGGTACATGATCCATCTGTGCAGCAGAGACAAAAGCCTAAAGATATCTCTCAAACCATCAACAAAGATCCAGAGATTCACAAAGGTAAAAATAAGGGTGGGGTTTTAGAGTCGGAAGTAACAGAAGACGTTATTGCCGAGGTGGACCTTCAGGAAGGCCAGCATGAGCAGAGACAAGATCCCGAATTTATCTCTCAAACTATCCACAAAGATCTAGAGATTCACAAAGGTACAAATAAGGGTGGGGTTTTAGAGTCGGAAGTAACACAAGACGTTATTGCCGAGGTGCACCTTCAGGAAGGCCAGCATGAGCAGAGACAAGATCCCGAATTTATCATTCAAACTATCAATACAGATGCAGAGGTCCCAAAAGATATCAGCGATATCAAAGGTTTAGAGCTGCGACTAACGGAAGATGTTATTGCTAATGTGCATTCTGAGGAGGTGCAACACAGAAACGAATCTGATATTTGCCCTCAAATCATGGTCAAAGAATCTGAGATTTAAGATCTTAATCAGAGTTAACCTCGTGGTATAGTTTCGAACTTTTGTGGATATTATATTTGTGAATATTGATAGTTTGAGATGAGTTTTTCGTTTATGTTACCTGAAACTGTAAAAAATTAAAATGTATGAACTTATGCAGTGAAACCTCTTTATACTGGGCTTATAGGGAGAAACGAAAAATGCACGGTACAGCAAAAACTTGGTATAGAGAGTTCCATGATCCTAATCCTCAACATCTCAAATAACATATCAAGTCTAGTTTTGCAATGGAATACAATTCGATATGCAGTATGCACTCACATCGTCAATAATAACGATGTGAGCTCTCACGAATCACGAATTCTTCAAACACAGGCTACAGATCGGGGAAAGAAATAAGCACGGTGTAATTCATAATTGTATAGAGGTTCGCGGTATAGACATTTTTTACTGTGATATATTTTTGGTTCACTGTACATGTAAGTGCTTCACTGCACGTATAAGTGAGATATTCAATTACAAATAGATATGGGTTCTGATGTCAAGACATTCGGAAAAAATCGATGAGAATTTAAGGAATACCGTTTAAGAAATATGCTAATAAAATTAGTAATTTGAATTCTATATAATTTATTATTTGTTATTCAATTATTTTATTGTGTAGACGATTTTATAAATCTATTGAAGATTTAAATACCTTACGAGACATATTTATATGGTACGAAATTTGGGGATTTTTGGAAAAAATGGGAAAAAATCCCCATATTTTCGTACTGAATTTCTGAAATTTCGTACTGAATTACTGTATTTCTGAAAAAAATCCCCATATTTTCGTTCCTCCATAATTTCGATCCCCGCTCATTTTGATCCACATAAATATGTCTTGTAAGGTATTCAGTTTTATCATAAAAGATAAACTGATGTAAATGATTTTATTTGACTTGATTGATGGATCGCTTTAATGAGCAATAAAAATCAAGTTCTTATTTTAAGTCAGCTGATTATTCCAATCCTCGTAAAAGTTTGAAGCTCATTTCCAAGTAGTATTAGTACGCTTATCATAGAAACTGTAACTATCGTGATATGCAGATGTATAATATTGTGTATGATATGAATTATATTGGATTTATATCTTAATTTCATTCCTCCCTATTCCGCTACTTTTGAAAAATTCAGTGTTTTATTTTGTTACAATTACATGACTGGCTTTTTCCTTACCTGATTTGGTTTTAATTCCGAAATTTTCCTAACTCGGGTCCTGGATCAGACGATCAGTGCTGTACAAAACTAAGTTTTTTTAGTTTCTTCTCTTTTTCACCACATTATTCTGATTATCTTTTTAACTCCAGGATAATTTGAAACTGAGAATAACACGACGGAGGACAATTCAGTGGAACCTTTTTGAAAATGGTGGACTATTCTTCGGAATCATATGGCACTAAGATATAATACTAAAACGAATATGATTCTTCCAGATCGCTCGTTCTAATTCTAGAACTTTTCACATAATAAGCACTCCAATCCATATTATTTTTATTAAACTATCAGCACTGCCATATGTGTTTTCGGGGATCTCACGATTGTGCTGTTGTATCTGGTTTACATGATGTTTTAACTCAGGCTTCGATAGACCTACCTTCTAGCTACGTTTGGCTGTGCAAATCTTGCAACGAGTCTAGTTTGCCTATTGTGTCTAGAAAGAGGAAAACTCCCCATGATAGCGTGAGTATCACGGACCCCGCTATCCTTGCGAGACTTAATGCTGACACTATATCCTCTTCGCAAGTTTCCTCGCCTCACAACGAAACATCGGAATCTTTCAAGCAGAACCAGGAGAAGTTAAACCTTAATGATCTCAACTCAAAACTGGATAAAGTTGTCAGAGAACGGGTGTGTGAGAAGTATAAGCGAGGAAAATGTCCGCATGGTTTAAGGGGGAAGAAAAAACATGAAGGACGTGTCTGTGAGTTCGAACACCCTAGATACTGTGATAAGTACTGCCGCTTTGGTACTCAGCGTAACTTCGGGTGCAATAAGGGTTCCAGCTGCAAGTTCTTTCACCCCGTGCTCTGTAAGTTCTCTGTCAAGAACAAGCTGTGTACTAGCTCAGAGTGCACATTTATCCACCTGAAAGGGACCCGGAGAAAGGAGAATGGTGATGCTCCTCGGCCCAAGAAAGGTGATAAAGCTGCCCCCGCCCCTACAACTACCCAGGATTCTACCTCAGTTGCTGATTATGGGGCTTCTTTTTTAGAGTTAGCGAGACTGATGGGCAGGATGCAAACCTGCTTCACTCGGGAAATCTCGGAAATCCGTGCCAGTCTCCGCCCCAACCCTCAATACCAGTTTCCCCCACCACACCTTCAGTCAGGATTGGCGTACCCACAGCACCAGTACCCCTACCCGACACCTCTGCTCCCTACCCATGCCCAGATGATGCAGAACGTGCCCACTATTCCTCATGCCTTGTCTTAAACGTGCAGTCCATGAATCCGAGCGCTTCAAGTACAAGCCGTTGGAAGGTGCCCGATATTTCCGCTTACATTAACGATGAACGAGCGAGAAATCATTCCTTACCTTTTGTAGCGCTCACTGAGACTTGGCTCAAACCCTATATGGCTGATGCCCAACTACATGTTCCAGGGTATACAGTTTCCCGATGTGACCGAAGTGGGCGGGTCGGAGGCGGAGTTTTGCTCTATTCCCACATCAACATACCTGTAAGTGAGTGTGATACGTTTGATGATGGTACCTGCGAGGGTTTATTTTGCAGATTCAGCACGATTAATACATGTGTTGTAGTGGCTTATCGACCCCCAAATGCCCCCCTCAGCAGTTTCAACTCACTTTTGGAGTTTATCTCCACGTGTATTCACCGTGTTAATGATGAAAGCTACGATATTATGCTCACAGGTGACTACAACTTACCCTCAATAGACTGGCAGACTGTATCCGTGTCGTCAGGAGGTTCCAGTGAGACTCAGCTATCAGCTCACTCCCTTCTCAACTTCATGGCCAAGCATCTGCTGAGTCAATACGTCCTTTGTCCAACCAGGGGTAACAATGTTCTAGACTTGTTCATCACGAATAACAGCAGACTTGTTACTAATGTTCAGGCACAAGCTACCTCACTGTCTGACCATCATCTGGTGGATGTTATGCTCGCTACCAATCCGCTATCCCGAAAGGAGGCTACCATCCCTAAGTTTGACGAAAGTAGCTTCAGGTCTCTTGACTTTTTTAAGGCGGATTTTGATGCACTAAAGGAGGAGTTACAGGAAGTTAACTGGTCTCAGCTTCGTGACTCATGCTCCTTTGAGGAGTTTCCTGCTCTTTTTACGGAGACCCTGTTCCAGATTTGCTGTTCGTGTGTTCCTCAGAAATCGGTGCCCTCTGGACGTCCTAAGCACAGCAACGCGTTGAGACGGAAATGCAACCGGCAAAAAGCACGACTCCAAGCATTAATTGACAAGAATGCTTCAGAAGACCAGATCAAGGCAGTCAGGAATAAAGTTGCACTCTTACAGTACGACATCATGACTGCACATACCAAGAAACTGGATGAGAAGGAGAACAGAGCCATCGAGAAGATTAAAAGTAATCCGAAGTTCTTCTATAGTTATGCCCGATCCCTCTCAACTATCAAATCCAGTATTAACATGCTATTTGATGCAAACCAGGAGATCACTACTGACACAAAGCAGATGGCGGACTTACTTCAGGAGCAGTTCAGCTCCGTGTTCAGTGATCCAAGCTCTCCTGATATCAAGGACCCAGATTTCCCGTTACCTATGATCGAACATCCGCAAACTCTTGAAGATTTTTGCATCATGGATGACGATATCATATCTGCAATTGGGAATATTCCTCCTAACTCTGCTAGCGGACCTGATGGAATACCTGCTATCCTCTTAAAGAGCTGTGCAAAAGAGATGTGCGAGCCGATACGGCTCATCTGGAGCGAATCCTTTGAGCGTGGTGAAGTACCTAAGTTCTACAAAGATACCTACATCACTCCTCTATACAAAAAGGGTGATCGGGCGAGAGCTGTCAACTACCGGCCGGTGGCGCTCACATCTCACGTTATAAAAGTGTACGAACGCATACTGCGTGGCAAGATGGTTAGCTTCATAGAGAAGAACGGATTACTCTGTGATAATCAACATGGCTTTCGATCTGGGCGGAGCTGTCTCACCCAACTGCTCAGTCACGTTGATGACATTGTTCAAGGATTGGTGAAAAACGCTGATACTGACGCCATATACCTTGACTTTGCGAAAGCATTTGATAAAGTGGATCACCGGCTGCTTATTAAGAAACTTAGAAGAATGGGAATTCACGAAAAGGTGGTGTCGTGGATTGAATCCTTCTTAAGTGACCGCACACAGTGTGTTGTGTTGGACGGGATGTCATCACTTGCTGCAGCAATCATAAGCGGAGTGCCACAGGGTACAGTTTTGGGCCCGCTGCTTTTCATTTTGTTCATTAATGACATGAAGCTGTGCATCACAGGATGTGTCATTAGATTCTTTGCTGACGATACACGGATTTTGAGGCACATCTATACACTTGATGATGCAAGTATACTACAAAATGATCTCAACTCTGTCATTGACTGGGCAAGATGCAATAACATGTCATTGCATGAGGATAAATTTGAGATACTCGTGCACAAACACTGTCCCCGAAACAGCTTGCAAGACCTCCCGTTTGCCATCCTGACGCAAACTTATCAAGTTTCGCATGGTAACATAATGTACCCTACGGATGCAGTCAAAGACCTGGGGGTTTTGATCTCGGCGGACTTGTCTTGGAGCTCACATGTTACTATGATAGCAGATCGTGCCCGTAAAGTTGCCTCTTGGGTTCTGAGCGCTTTTAGATCGAGAAACAAGATCACTATGCTGACCCTCTACAAGTCATTAGTCAGAAGCCATCTCGAGTACTGTTGTCCCCTCTGGAATTCAACTAAGCAAGCTGATATCGCTGAGCTAGAGGGAGTACAACGTACATTTACGTCCAAAATACATGGTGTGCAACATCTGAACTATTGGCAGAGACTGAAGGCCTTAAAATTGATGTCACTTCAACGGAGGAGAGAACGTTACACTATCATTCATATGTGGAAGATCCTACACAAGAAGTGTCCTAATGATGTCAACGTTCAGTTTACAGATACACTCCGTTATGGCCAGAAAGCAGTAGTCCCTAGCTTGTCAACGTCCAGTAGCCAAAGGAATCAATCGATCTTTGACAGCTCATTTGTAGTGATGGGGCCTCGATTGTGGAACATCATTCCCGCAAACTTGCACCTTATCGAGGACCCCCTACGTTTCAAGTCATTGTTGACGGAGTTTGTTACATCTATTCCGGACGAACCTCCTGTTACTGGATATTGTTGCCAGAACGGGAATTCGTTATTGAACTGGAGCGCAGAAAAGACAGCAACTTCGCTGCACGGGTGGTCAGCCGTTCTGATGACCCGATAGAGGATCTATGAAGCAACCCCAAGTAACCCAAGTAAGTAAGTTATTATATTTATCAGAAATTTGAGGAAAGCTTCAACGATTTGCTTTTGAAAGTCTGATAGATTTATTTAATCAATGTTACAGGAGTTGGTTAGATTTGAACGATGTACCTTCTGTAATGTCTTCTGACTCTGTGGAGTGTGACGAAGGTGATAAGAACATCTCGGACTGTATTGCTAGCTTCAGAATACCCTTCTACTTTGATCACAGAAATGATATCTGGCTGCAATGCAAAGGTACATCGTAGTATTATTCATGAAAATAATCATGGCATAATTATCGGACTTTATTTGAACGGAGCCCTATAGGGACCCAATAGCGTTAATTTTAATGTCCGTTCAAATAAAGTCCGTTAAAATAAAGTCCGTGTAACAGTATCGGTCATTATATTAGTATCACACCCTCTCAAATGTGTCAGCTTCAAAATGTATTGTTGAGAAATATTGTAGCTAGCTTATATAATATCATTCAGAACCAGTATGCTACATTGAAGAACATGGCGGGTTACTCAAGTACAAATGCCCTCGTCCAGGAACAGACGAAGAAAAGTTCAAGTGTCACAACACGGAAGAGTTTTACTATACAACTAGTATTTTGTCCCCATTTAGTATTTATAGTGATACCATTTTTGAGCGATCGTTATGCTCTGAGGACCCCTACTACTATCAGGCTTGTGACACGAGGTTGGCTGGTTTCATGATAAGTAGTAGTGATAATATATTATGTGAGAATTATTTGTGTTGGAGAGCGGGTGAAATATTAAATATAATTTCACTTACACAGCTAAGAAAATACGGATGGCTTTGTGATGGTACACAACACTGTGAAAATAACATGGATGAACAAAATTGTGCAGATAAAACAACATTACGCAGTGGACTAAAAGTAGATCTTAATTTTATATGTAATGATATATGTGAAACTAATAAATGTGAGGATGAAGCATATTGTAATGGTCTGACTTATGGAATGTATTGTAAATACACAGGTTATACACAACTTGTTAATATCAACTCTTACATACCCCCTCGTTTCATATGTGATAGTTATGATGATTGTGATGATGGAGAGGATGAGTTCAACTGCACTACTACTGACCAAGAAAAGAATAATTGTAAAGGTCAATGGAGTGGTAAACTTTTAAATAGACCGGTTCACAACTTCACCAAGTGCGGAGTACTAAGCATTAATCAAAATCAGAATGAATATTGTACAGACGAAGATCTAAAGAAATATCAAACAAATTGTACAGACCAAGCTAGGGAAGGAGGATCGTGCACTATAAATGGATACAAGTCAACTATTTCTAAATATGTGATTTGCTACAAAGACAAGAATGTTCAAATTTGCGATGATCACCTAGAAAGTCAATGTCAGACATCTCAAAATCATGTGTAAATATGCACAAACACGTGATGTGTGATAACTTTCCGGATTGCAATGACAGATCTGATGAAACACTCCAATATGTCGTAATCAAACTGAAATCACCTGCCAAAGAAAAGTTGGGAAAGCAGCAGCAGGCGAATTGACGTTACCTTTAACCTGGATACGCGACGGTATAGAGGACTGTGTAAATGGTATTGATGAACTGGAAATCTGGCCAACATGTGGAAAAGGTAAGTCCCGAAGATTAGTAACCAGCAATAAAACGTGCGAAAACGTTCTCCTGTGCCCCTCAGGAGATCCTGGCTACGTCGAATTGAACGATCTATGTGACGGAATTGAAACATGTGGTAATGAGAAACAAATGTGTTCATTATCCCAACATTCCTCGACAATCTTCACTTCAGTCTCAAGCAAAGGAAATGGTTTCGTCAAGCAGCTATCATTTTGCATGAAAGGTCTTAGGAGTATCAAAAATCTCAAAAAGGATAACTGCACACAAGAGCGTTTCATCTTTCCAGATCATCACTTTTTTGGAGTGGACACAAAAACAGAGTTGCATCTCCCTGAAAGTACACAGAATTGTGAGCATATGTTCGGGGAACAATATGTCTTTACTAGCTGCACAGAAAAATGTAAAAACTCAGCTTGCCCACTGAAGAACCTGCCAAAATACGATGCCTGTCCCAATCAATACCCTAATAGGATAGGAACCCTTGCTAACAACAAATATCTGGTTTTCTTCACCAAATCACGAGAAAACTTATTCACGAATGAATATTTCGTGTGCGATAACAATGTCACATGCATAAATTATTCTCAAGTATGTGACTTGATTGATAATTGCGGCGACCGATCGGATGAGTTGGCATGTACCAATGGTTTCACATGCGACTCTGCTCGTATCATTACAAAAGATAAAACATGTAATGGGAAATTCGATTGCTTCGACATGTCTGACGAATGTAATCTGGAGTGCTCAAAACAGATACTGGAAAATGTAGCTCTGAAAGTAAGCTCATTGATCATAGGGGGGCTAGCTGTTGTGGCAAACCTGATCGTAATGGTAAAGAACGTAGGATCTCTAAAACACTGCAGAACATCTGTTGCCTTGGCTAACAAATCCTTAATAATCTTGATATCTTTGGGAGACTTCTTAGTAGGTTGCTATTTATTGGTGATAGTAATATATGACGCGGTTATTTTCAAGAAAGACTACTGTAAAAGTCAAATCGAATGGATGACTAGCTTTCAGTGCTCCACGATAGGTGTTGTCAGTACCATAGGATCCCAGATATCTTTGTTTGCTATGGCGGGATTGAGCACCATTAGGCTAAATGGAATACAGGGTTCACTCAGAGTCCCAGGCGAAGTCAACATTGTAAAATCTCTTAAGGTTGCACTAGGGGTTCTTAGCATCTTCATGACATCTGCAGCCATTGCTATTACACCAATAATTAGTTCATTTGAGAACTTTTTTGTAAATGGATACAAATTTGCTGATGAGCTTAAACTTTTCATCGGAACCCAAAACAAACAAGAAGTCCTCGCAGTCCTTGAAGCTTACTATGGACGGATGAAAGGAAAAAACCTGAGTTGGGAGACGATCCTAAAGATGTACCGTGGCATGTTCTCTCATGATGTAGGATATCCAGACCACACCGATACGGTCACAAAGCTTGATTTCTTCGGAAATGACGGCGTCTGCCTGTTTAAGTATTTTGTCGACAACAACGACCCCCAGAGAAACTTCGTTTGGGCGATACTCGCCGTAAACTTTGTCTGCTTCCTATTCATTTCAATATCCTACATTCTGATAGCTATTGTCTCCAGAGAGTCCTCAAAAGGTCTTACTAATTCGCAGAACAATCGACAAATTAGTGACCGAAACCGAAAAATTAGTAGAAGGATAACAATCATCATCACTACTGACTTCTGTTGTTGGGTGCCTTTCATCGTTATCTGTGTGTTGCACTCCCTAGAAGTTCTTGATGCAACTCCATGGTACGGCATATTCTCAATGATCATCCTGCCAATAAATTCTGTGATAAACCCATTCCTTTATGACGATTTTGTCACCGAATTATTCAAAGCACTATTTCAATCACTCTCAGCCAGAATTGTCAACTCAGCCATTCACCAAACTATCATCGCACGTCTCAGTACTGCTCAACCTGAAGTTATCGAGATGGAGCAGATAGAAGTTCGAAGAGGAGAACCTGGATGCACTACTGGTAGTGTCCTCGGTACAAAGCATAAAGAAGCTGACGGACCGAAAACAACAGCAGATCTAGATATTCGAGTTACCTGTCTTCAGAACCAAGCTAGAGATAAAGGAGCAGAATCATCTTCAGCAATAGTTACAGGCGAGGACGGATGTGCTTGGTTGAACAGAACAGATGGTGACGTGATAGTTGAGGTACATGATCCATCTGTGCAGCAGAGACAAAAGCCTGAAGTTATCTCTCAAACCATCATCAAAGATCCAGAGATTCACAAAGGTACAAATAAGGGTGGGGTTTTAGAGTCGGAACTAACACAAGACGTTATTGCCGAGGTGCACCTTCAGGAAGGGCAGCATGAGCAGAGACAAGATCCCGAATTTATCATTCAAACTATCAATACAGATGCAGAGGTCCCAAAAGATATCAGCGATGTCGAAGGTTTAGAGCTGCGACTAACGGAAGACGTTATTGCTAATGTGCATTCTGAGGAGGTGCAACACAGAAACGAATCTGAAATTTGCCCTCAAATCATGGACAAAGAATCTGAGATTTAAGATCTTAATCAGAGTTAACCTCGTGGTATAGTTTCGAACTTTTGTGGATATTATATTTGTGTATATTGATAGCTTGAGATGAGTTTTTCGTTTATGTTAACTGAAACTGTAAGAAAAGTAAAATGTATGAACTTATGCAGTGAAACCTCTTTATATGGGCTTATAGGGAGAAACGAAAAATGCACGGTACAGCAAAAACTTGGAATAGAGAGTTCCATGATCCTAATCGTCAACCTCTCAAATAACATATCAAGTCTAGTTTTGCAATGGAATACAATTCGATATGCAGTATGCACTCACATCATCAATAATAGCGATGTGAGCTCTCACAAATCACGAATTCTCCAAACACAGGCTTCAGATCGGGGAAAGAAATGAGCACGGTGTAATTGTATAGAGGTTCGCGGTATAGACATTTTTTACTGTGATATATTTTTGGTTCACTGTACATGTAAGTGCTTCACTGCAAGTATACGTGCGATATTCAATTACAAATAGATATGAGTTCTGATGTCAAGACATTCGGAAAAACTCAATGGGAATTTATGGAATACCGTTTAAGAAATATGCTAAAAAATTAGTAATTTGAATTCTATATAATTTATTATTTGTTATCTAATTATTTTATTGTGTAGACGACGATTTTATAAATCTATTGAAGATTTCGATATTCAATTTTTTCATTAAAGATAAACTGATGTTAATGATTTTATTTGACTTGATTGATGGATCGCTTTAATGAGCAATAATTAAAATCAAGTTCTTATTTTAAGTCAGCTGATTATTCAATCCTCGTAAAAGTTTAAAGCTCATTTCCAAGTAGTATTAGTACGCTTGTTTGAATATCATAGAAACTGTAACTATCGTGATATGCATATGTATAATATTGTGTATGATATGAATTATATTTGATTATTTTCTTAATTTTATTCCTCCCTATTCCGCTACTCTTGAAAAATTCAGTGTTTTATTTTGTTACATGACTGGCTTTTTCCTTACCTGATTTGGTTTTAATTCCGAAATTTTCCTAACTCGGGTCCTGGATCAGACGATCAGTGTTGTACAAAACTAAGTTTTTTTAGTTTCTTCTCTTTTTCACCACATTATTCTGATTATCTTTTTAACTCCGGGATAGTTTGAAACTGAGAATAACACGACGGAGGACAATTCAGTGGAACTTTTTTGAAAATGGTGGACTATTCTGCGGAATCACATGGCACTAAGTAATAATACTAAAACGAATATGATTCTTCCAGATCGCTCGTTCTAATTCTAGAACTTTTCACATAATAAGCACTCGAATCCCTATTATTTTTATTAAACTATCAGCAGTACACTAGTTTACACGTATTAACAAGTAGATTATTTAAGGGGGAGGTTTGTGTCACAGTGCTTGCAAGCACGACTGTCAGTCCTTACACCCCCTTTACTTTTTGCTTTTTTATTTAGACTCACGGAAAGTCGTTCAGCAGGTTTACATTTATCCAAACTATCTAATTCAATGTTAAAGATGACAAGAATCAACGATAATCATGTTAAGATTTTTATGAAATGTGTGTAAATACATGACAGCACTGTGAAATGAACCCATGAGTTGCAAACAGCGAAGGAGGGATCGCCATGCCCATAGGCATCGGATTCATGGACTCGGTAGTCTTTGCAGATTAGGATTATCAATTACCAGTAATTAAAGCTCATCGTTAGTCGCTTTTATCGTGATTTTGAGTACATAATTTTAGATCCTTTCACTTGTTAATGTTTTTACCCCTTTTCAATGAGGGGACATAAATGTTCATGTTTTTTGCAGAACAATCTATTATACTAATTTAATCTAGATTAAAACTTCGATCATTTATGATTTAAATAATAACAAGTATCAACTGTTAAAAGTATAACAAGAACGGTGATTCATTGAACAACAACTAATTATTGATAATGAAATTTGCAGGGTGGTCAAGATTCTTGACCAGATGTTTTAATTCACCAATTTTTCCACACTATCAATAACAATAAGTTTTTTGAGTCCCGAAAAACTCTTCAACTTTCAATGTTTTCCAGACCAACATACAGATCTAATGATATATTCAAAACAATGACGTATTTTTTAGAAAATAACCATTCAAAAATGTTAGATTTTTAAAGCACAAACAAGAAAGCTACAATGATCACTGATCAGGCCTAATACTCTAATGACAATGTAATGATAACAGTTGGTGTCACAGTTAAACATACATTAACAGCACAGATTCATTTCAAGACGTTACCAATGCTGTTCATCACAATTTAGTTCTCGTAGCCCTCGGTCTTTTCTTATCGGCGAGGGTTTTGTCTCTGGAATCCCCATTTTTGGGTCCTTCATCTTGCTGGGTGATATTTGAGACCAGCCCAGCTAAGTCTTCCATCACTTCAGAAAGTCTCAAAATGTAGATGACAGGATTCACAGCAGCGTTCATAACGACACTAAGCCGAGAGAGGAATATGTTGACGTACACCACTTTGCCAATGAAAGTTATGTGATCGTCAATGCTCAGGAGAACCACCAAGATGCAGAGCCAGATAGGGACATTGAAGACAGCGTATGTGACTGTGTAGAGGACGATGGTTATGGAAGCCTTGCTCATAGCAGCAGCTCTCTCCGTCCAGCTTCCTGGGTTTACAGAGGCAGAGAGCTGCTGAAGATGGGAGCCTGGGTTACAGGAAATGGAAGGTTTCTGGTACCTACTCATCCGGCTCCGGTGCTTGATAGTGATCATCAGGATATATCCGCTGCAGATAAAGACAGGGACTGCAGGTAGGACCCAGGTTATTATAACCAGGGAGTAGGACACTACATTGTATGCTGCTGTGTTGTAATCCAGGAAGTTAAGATCAGGTAGGCCCCAGGAACAGGCCCCTATCTGGGGAGCAAAGTAGATGGGGGGAGACTTGGTGCTGAAGAAGAGGGGAAGGGCTGCCTGGGCTACTTGGAAGAGGAGATAGAAGAAGACGGAGAGAAGAATATTGCGGTTCGTGGGACGAGGTACCAGATCACAGATAGTCATCCATCTGACCACACTTAGTGTGGCTACCCCAAACACAGACATTCTAGAGGACACATTGAAGAGAAATCCGGTGAGGATACAAAGCGGGGGGCTGGAGAGAAGGACAGGGTCCCTGCTGTATACCATGCTGATAGCAGAGGGGAGACAGCAGAGGCATGTCACTATGTCTGTTACTGACGCCACCAGGTACAGGAGAAACGTAGCTTTGTCTGATCGTCTGTAGAATGACGGGAGACACAACGAATTCAGCGCCAGGCCTGGGAAATTTTCTGTTTCAAATCTAATCTTTATTCAATGTTTTGTCTCATAGCAAAAACTTCAACTCATTACTTATAATTTTTAGCTGACCAACTGCCAGTAATTTATTTGCAGTAATATGTTTCTTGGGATAAAATAATGGTTATGTCTCACCTATAAGCTTATAAGACAGGAACTAATTTCTATTGCCCCGAATATTTCGTCTGTAAATGTCATTTTTCTACTGAGAAATAAAGGTTATTCATTTTAACACAACAATTTTAACATCCAAAAAATATAAATAAAAATAGTTCGCCGGAAATTGTCTTGTAAAAATGGGACGAACTATTCAGAATGAACGTACTTGAAGACAAAAGGTACGTGAACACAAAAAGTCAACAGCGGGGGGCTGGAGAGAAGGACAGGGTCCCTGCTGTATACCCTGCTGATAGCAGAGGGGAGACAGCAGAGGCAGGTCACTATGTCTGTTACTGACGCCACCAGGTACAGGAGAAACGTAGTTTTGTCTGATCGTCAGCAGAATGTGCTTCATTGTGGCAAGCAAACCCGTTGCTAACTCAATTTTATTTGTTTCACGACTCTGAGTCGATTTATGTTTTTTTGTGCTGACTTGCTGAGCTGCTAAGCAACACCTGGCTTAAGTTCAGGATGGTGAAAATTAATTTTGATGTGAGCAGATCCTATGCTACAGTGCTTTGCTTCAGCTTGGTTCGTGATCACTGAATTGTGTTAATTCGGGCCACCCTGTATTTTCCCTATCACACCAGCTTTAATTTTGAGGCGACAGCTCTGCCGATTAAATCTAGGCGGTACAGTGTACTTGTACCCATAATTTAAGCAACTCCCGTTTACTATGAATTGAGAGTGTACTATCACCCAGGAGTTGCCAGATTATTGGGCACTCTCTTCTTTTTTTGATGCTTTGGTACAGCTAACTTTCCTTATACTAAGGATTAGACAAACTATGGACATTGTGCTCAGTCATATCGACGCCACGAACTTGTGAGAGCTGGATTTTGGTTTTATTTCACGAGCTTTACAGTTGTCATGCTACGCAAGGCGTAGTGAATTGTTAAAATGTACGTTTTGCTATTGATATTATTCCAACTCGTTTCTAGCTCTCCAACAGATCAATCAGTGACATCTGCTCGCAGAACAGAACAGTCATATAGCTCTCCAACAGTTCAATCAGTGACATCTGCTCGCAGAACAGAACAGTCATATAGCTCTCCAACAGATCAATCAGTGACAACTGCTCACAGAACAGAACAGCCATCTAGCTCTCCAACAGATCAATCAGTGACATCTGCTCGCAGAACAGAACAGTCATCGACCTCTACTCCAGTGACTTACATCAAATATAGTCTGACTCCTTCTCCTGAAAAGGGTATATCTTATCGGACTTTATTTGAACGGACATTAATTGGACGCTGGAGGCCCTTGCGTTCATTTGAATGTCCGTTCAAATAAATTCTGATAAGGTAGTTAAATTAGATACTGATCATGAATGCCTTCGAGCGCTCATTTTAATGTCCGTTAAAAATTATGTCCGTTAAATAATGTCCGGTTAAATAAGGTCCGATAAGGTTTATATAGTAGCTATGATTATGATTATGATTACAGCTTTTAAAAATGTTTGAATTATGGCTCAATTTGTCAGCCATTAAATCTTTATAATGCCATATGTGATTCTCGCCACAATGGAGGGGAACCATATCTTATTTGACACGTGACAATTATCAAACTCCAGTATTGGCCAACCAATATCTGGGATCACTGTACGATCACTGTACGGGTATGAAAAACAAGCATGGACAACCTTCCATCATTATTCCGATCTCTTTTAGAACAAACACTTCATTGTGTAGCATTTATATTCCAAATTTTTCCAAAACTAAGCTATTCAAAACTAAGCATACGTTGCAACCATAAAACCTTTCAGTTTTTTAGACGTACATTAGGAAAACTTCGCATAATATCATGAATTGTTTCAGATTGGGAGTTTAAGGACGCGACTCTAGTTCGACAACATGATAACGGAACTGTAACTCCGTCAGGAGATGAGGGACTGTTGTATGTTACAATCGTTAACAAACAAACTGGGGAGGAAAGGACAGGGACAGTATGTGGCAGTAATTATTTAAACACGCAGACAGTTCGTCTATTCTGTCAGAACATTGGATACACTGTTAAAGAGGGAGATTATGGGAGTAGACCGAGCTACAAATTTGTTTCCAAGTAAGTTTTTAGTTAAGTTATTATGTTTATCAGAAATTTGAGGAAAGCTTCAACGATTTGCGATTGAAAGTCTGATAGATTTATTTAATCAATGTTACAGGAGTTGGTTAGATTTGAACGATGTACCTACTGTAATGCCTTCTGTGGAGTGTTACGAAGGTGATAAGAACATCTCGGAATGTATTGCTAGCTTCAGAATACCCTTCTACTGTGATCACAGAAAAGATTTCTGGCTGCAATGCAAAGGTACATCGTAGTATTATTCATGAAAATAATCATGGCATAATTATCGGACTTTATTTGAACGGAGCCCTATAGGGACCCAATAGCGTTAATTTTAATGTCCGTTCAAATAAAGTCCGTTAAAATAAAGTCCGTGTAACAGTATCGGTCATTATATTAGTATCACACCCTCTCAAAGGTGTCAGATTCAAAATTTATTGTTGAGAAATATTGTAGCTAGCTTATATAATAACATTCAGATCCAGTACCTTACTCGGGAATATTATAGCGGGTTAATTTATGACTGGGAAAATTAATGACCGGGAAAAATATGGCGGACTTTCCCAAAACCCGCCAAATTATCCCGGTCATGTATTTACCGGTGGCCGACCTTTCAAGTTTTTTTTCAGAGGTCAACAAATTTTCAACCGAAATTTCTATTTGTTACTTGTTAAAAGGTTAAAGAAGTTATTTCAATTTACAGTTATTGATATTACTCAGAAATAGAAAAAAAAGACACGTCTATTCAAAGGAAAATAAATCTAAGCAATAATAAGTCAAATCTTCATTAAAGCGTATTCTCATTCTCATTATCGATAATGTCCCCGCCATTATCATTATTGATATCCCCCTGAGCTGCTGACCGTCAAATTCGAAGTTGTATTATTGTTGTCTTAACAAGACTTTCATTTTGTCCGCTAATGGGGCTACTGCTATGAAGGTCAGCCGGAGCTTAATTTCCTGCCCACCGCTTGGTATTGGGGAACGTCTTGGCTTTGCATCTTCAACTGCTCCAGTAATCAATCCACCGTGGACCATACCATGAAATAGTGGCACAGTTTACTCACTTCTAGCGGGATGTGGCCACAAGTTACTTTAACGGGAAAAACTCCCTCTTTCTTTAGTCTACACACTGCACACGAGAAGCGATCAATCTTTAGAGACATTATTATTATATATATTATATATTATTATTATTTTCGTTTTCTTCTATAACATATAAATTGTTTTCTTCTCTACGGTTCACTGATTCATGGGCAAGTGAGAATCACGGTCCACCCTGAAATCCGATTTCTATAACCAAATTGTGATTTTTATAACGAAATTATGGTAGCAACCGCCAATAAAGTTACAGCCCTCCATCCACTGCTTCAAAAGTCTTCTCTAGCACACCCAGAACCCTGACAACTACAGGGCGATAACTGTTGGAAGCTGTCTAGGGAAGCTATTTGCTTCTCTTCTCCTTGAAAGACTTATCGACTTCCGCAAAGTTATCTGCCCCGATTTCCCCCACCAACTTGGCTTCAGAGCTGGTGCACAGTGCTCGGATCACATCCTTACAATTACCACAATCATTGAGAAATACACGAAAAAGCTCAAAAAGAGAGTGTTTGGTTGTTTTGTTGACTACCGGAAAGCGTTTGATACGGTGTGCAGAGAAGCACTCATGTATAAGCTCAATCACCTTGGTATCGGAGGGAACTTCTTCGCTTGCCTTAAGAACATGTACAGCAACTCGGTGACCCGCATCAAACTGATCCAAAAACTATCGGAGACCATTGATGTCACCATTGGAACAGAGCAGGGGCATCCAATGTCTCCGGAATTGTTTAAGATATACATCTACGACCTCTCCATCCATCTAGCAGCCCTAGAAGATCTCTCTGTCCCTGAACTTAATGGCTTCCCAGTCAACCACCTGCTCTGGGCCGACGATCTCATCCTTTTAGCTCTTGACCACCAAAGCCTTCAGAAAGAGCTTGACTGCCTAAATGATTTTGCAAACAAATGGGAGCTATCTATCAACATTGATAAGACTAAAATAATGGTCTTCAACTCAAGCTCGCGGGTGCTAAACTGCTCGTACGGGTTCAAGCTTGGACAGCTCGACATCTCTCCAACAAGGTCCTACTGCTATCTAGGTATCCAGCTCAGCCTCAATGGATCTTTTAAATGCGCCATGAACGAACTGAGGAAGAAGGCGCTTCGAGCATTCTTTTCGATAAAACGCATGGTAGACACCAGAGCTCTGACCACCAAAACCATGCTAAAGCTAATTGACTGTCTGGTGAAACCGGTAGCAACTTACGCCTGTCAGATATGGCTACCCTCGACTCACCTCATGAAAGAAATGGCGCGTGAACCCAGCCAAAGACACAACCTATCAAAAGTTGCAGCAAAAGACACTCTTGAGACAACACACCTCAAAATGCTCAAATGGGTACTGGGTGTGCACAAGAAAACTAACAACAACTTCTGCTACGGGGATACAGGAAGGATGCCCTGGGCCCTCTCAGTTCTGCCACAATGCCTCAGATACTTTAGAAGACTTTCCGGAGCTTCTTCTGAGACGAACAGTGTCAATTTTTTAGTATCTCAAGCGTTTCAGGAACAGAAAAATCTTAACCTCTCCTGGTACGAGAAACTTAGCTCTGTGGCTCATTATGAAACAGAAGCAGCTCATGGCACCATGAGGGATGTCTTTATCAATGACTGGAGGGTGGACCTGGGATCGCAAACCAAGATGCAGTTCTACAACCAAATCAAGGAGGAATTTGGAGAAGAGCAGTACCTCAATCTGAAGAGCAGGCAATTCCGAACGAATACAGCTAAAATCCGCTCCAGCAGCCACGACCTGATGATAGAAAGAGGGCGTTACACGAAGGAGGCCGGAGTCTGGCCAAGAGCATGCAGATTCTGCTGCGATAGGGATCACGTTCTCGGCTTCGAATACCTTCCCTTCTTTGAAGGCACGATTATTGAAGACGAGGAACACTGCCTTACTGAGTGCCCCATGTACCACTCAGTACGATCTTCTCTCTCAGATGACCTTAAAGGGCTTTTACTTCTCAGGAACTACAAAGACATGATGAATTCAGCCCACATAGAAGAACTGGGCAAGTTTCTCAGCAGCTGTCATCGCATCAGAAATCCGAAAAAGACACCAACATCGTCTTCCACTCGATCTAACACATCCGGTAACGATTCCGAGTCACTGTCTTAAGGACATTTTAACTACCCCAGTGGCCCTTAAACGAGTGTTCGAACTGTTTTCATTTGGAGTTTCAGTTGCATAATTTACGCCCGTCTTTGAGTTTGTGTGTAATCTTTCCTGATAGTGTATTTTTGACTTTTGGAGTAATTTTGTGAATTTTATGAACCATTCCTGCATAATTTATTACCTTGTCGGTGCATTATCCACTTTAATCCGGTTAAATTATTATATTTGATCTTATTTCTCTTTCGTACAGATTGTAGTGAAGTTAATTTTTTTTACGTGTTTTGGGTCTTATTTATGATTTTCTTTAAAATTATCTTATTTATTTCATTGATGTATTGTCACGACGGGTTCGTTAGTGTTCCCCCTGACTATTTAAGTTTAATTCCAGTTTTAATTCCAGTTTAATTCCACCCAGCAAACCCTACCGGCCGGGGAATATCTCCAAAAGTAAAATAGATAGAACCTTCCGGTTTTCAACAAAATGTCCGTCTCGTAAATTTAAAGGGTGCTCCCCAGGAGCACAATTGGGGACAACTTAGATTTTGAATTAAACCGAAAAGTTTGATTTTCGGCTAAATTAAAGATCGCAGCTTTTAAACTTTGCAAAGTCATGTCGTTGTCATGACTACTAAACTAAATAGTCAGTGTAATAAGCGCCAAGCGCGAGCACAAAACTTTTTTTCTCCGATTTCGATAAATTTGGTACCAAAATTTGTCTAAAAATGTGAATAAAATAAATCCACCGTGTAGCAATTTTCGGAAAAAATGCTACACGGCGCTTGTTCGCCGCGCGTGCTTTTTTCGCGCAAATTTTTAGTTTTTGGCCTATAACTTTCACATTTTCGGTTATTATCACATAATTATTATGGCATCGTAATCAGCTCATCGAGACGAAACTTTTAGTACTAATATTTTAAGATTTAAAGGAAAATTATTTTCAAAATTTTTCAATCTGAACACAAGGGTGAAATTTTGAACAAATTTTTAAAAAATTTGGTGCTTCAAATATTATAATTTTGGTACCAAAAGTTGCGTCTGACTAAGCTCATTACGATACTGTAATAATTATTTCAAAATATTCAATATTTTAGGAGTTATAGGCATTTTAAGCAATAAATTACCCATTTTTCGTCCTTTGTACATTCTTGTAATGCACAGGAGGCCCACATATAGCTCGACGTTATTTTGCTACACGGTGAATTTGCATTATTCACACTTAGAGGCAACTTTTGGTACCAAATTTATCAAAATCAGAGACAAAAAATTCTGTGCCAACTCATGGCGCTTATTACATAGACTAAAATGCAGCGTGTGAAAGGTAAACTCGATGTGACGCGCGACGCCAAACGTGCTGTTGAAAATCTATCACCTCTAGCAAGCCCAGCAGGCGGTAAGGTTTTCTGGGTAGGCGAGAGAGCTGAGAATTCATATTTCAGCTGCAAAAGAAAGCAGAAGGAAGGGGGGGGGGGGGGAGAAGTGGAAGGGGGGGGGGGGGGGAGTTGCAGGGAGGTAGTATAGGGGGATGTTTTGCGATATAAGACTTAATTTCGGCGGAAAATGTATGAAGTTTTAAAAGTCGATTTTAAGGGCGAAGATCGCGTTTTTACCTACCCATCCAGGAATCCCCTTTCTTGTTGGCGAAATTCTCTACTTTCTTTTGATATTTTAAAATTGAAATTTGACTTGATTGGTGGAGAGTTATGGTTTGTCAAAGTGAACGTTTTAAAATGAAGCGCAAATTCTTTTAAACGCGCCTAGGTTGTAGGTTCGGCCTATGAGACTTCAGGTAAAATATGATGATCACCACCCCCTTGGAACCCCATAATCTGAGTCGGCGGGTTTTTTTATGACTGGTAAAATTTTTGACCGGGAAAAATATGGCGGAATCTTCCAAAACCCACCACTTTATCCCGGTTATAATATTCCCGAGTAAGGTATGCTACATTGAAGAACATGGCGGGTTCCTCAAGTACAAATGCCCTCGTCCAGGAGAACACAAAGAGAAATTCAAGTGTCACAACACGGAAGAGTTTTACTATACATCTAGTATTGTGTCCCCATTTAGTATTTATAGTGATACCATTTTTGAGCGATCGTTATGCTCTGAGGACCCCTACTACTATCAGGCTTGTGACACGAGGTTGGCTGGTTTCATGATAAGTAGTAGTGATAATATATTATGTGAGAATTATTTGTGTCGGAGAGCGTTTGATAGATTTGGAATAATTTCACTTACAAATCTAAGATATGAAGGATGGCTTTGTGATGGTAAACAACACTGTGAAAATAACATGGATGAACAAAATTGTGCAGATAAAACAACATTACGCAGTGGACTAAAAGTAGATCTTAATTTTATATGTAATGATATATGTGAAACTAATAAATGTGAGGATGAAGCATATTGTAATGGTCTGACTTATGGAATGTATTGTAAATACACAGATTATACACAACTTGTTTATCTCAACTATTACTTACCCCCTCGTTTCATATGTGGTAGTTATGATGTTTGTGACGATGGAGAGGATGAGTTCAACTGCACTACTACTGACGAAGAAAAGAATAATTGTAAAGGTCAATGGAGTGGTAAACTTTTAAATAGACCGGTTCACAACTTCACCAAGTGCGGAGTACTAAGCATTAATCAACATCAGAATAAGTATTGTACAGACGAAGATCTAAAGAAATATCAAACAAATTGTACAGACCAAGCTAGGGAGGGAGGATCGTGCACTATAAATGGATACAAGTCAACTATTTCTAAATATGTGATTTGCTACAAAGACAAGAATGTTCAAATTTGCGATGATCACCTAGAAAGTCAATGTCAGGACATCTCAAAATCATGTGAAAATATGCACAAACACGTGATGTGTGATAACTTTCCGGATTGCAATGACAGATCTGATGAAACACTCCCAATATGTCGTATTCAAACTGAAATCACCTGCCAAAGAAAAGTTGGAAAAGCTAAAGCAGGCGAATTGACGTTACCTTTAACCTGGATACGCGACGGTATAGAGGACTGTGTAAATGGTATTGATGAACTGGAAATCTGGCCAACATGTGGAAAAGGTAAGTCCCGAAGATTAGTAACCAGCAATAAAACGTGCGATAACGTTCTCCTGTGCCCCTCAGGAGATCCTGGCTACGTCGAATTGAACGATCTATGTGACGGAATTGAAACATGTGGTAATGAGAAACAAATGTGTTCATTATCTCAACATTCCTCGACAATCTTCACTTCAGTCTCAAGCAAAGGAAATGGTTTCGTCAAGCAGCTATCATTTTGCATGAAAGGTCTTAGGAGTATCAAAAATCTCAAAAAGGATAACTGCACACAAGAGCGTTTCATATTTCCAGATCATCACTTTTTTGGAGTGGACACAAAAACAGAGTTGCATCTCCCTGAAAGTACACAGAATTGTGAGCATATGTTCGGGGAACGATATGTCTTTACTAGCTGCACAGAAAAATGTAAAAACTCAGCTTGCCCACTGAAGAACCTGCCAAAATACGATGCCTGTCCCAATCAATACCCTAATAGGATAGGAACCCTTGCTAACAACAAATATCTGGTTTTCTTCACCAAATCACGAGAAAACTTATTCACGAATGAATATTTCGTGTGCGATAACAATGTCACATGCATAAATTATTCTCAAGTATGTGACTTGATTGATAATTGCGGCGACCGATCGGATGAGTTGGCATGTACCAATGGTTTCACATGCGACTCTGCTCGTATCATTACAAAAGATAAAACATGTAATGGGAAATTCGATTGCTTCGACATGTCTGACGAATGTAATCTGGAGTGCTCAAAACAGATACTGGAAAATTTAGCTCTGAAAGTAAGCTCATTGATCATAGGGGGGCTAGCTGTTGTGGCAAACCTGATCGTATTGGTAAAGAACGTAGGATCTCTAAAACACTGCAGAACATCTGTTGCCTTGGCTAACAAATCCTTAATAATCTTGATATCTTTGGGAGACTTCTTAGTAGGTTGCTATTTATTGGTGATAGCAATATATGACGCGGTTATTTTCAAGAAAGACTACTGTAAAAGTCAAATCGAATGGATGACTAGCTTTCAGTGCTCCACGATAGGTGTTGTCAGTACCATAGGATCCCAGATATCTTTGTTCGCTATGGCGGGATTGAGCACCATTAGGCTAAATGGAATACAGGGTTCACTCAGAGTCCCAGGCGAAGTCAACATTGTAAAATCTTTTAAGGTTGCACTAGTGACTAGGGGTTCTAAGCATCTTCATGACATCTGCAGCCATTGCTATCACACCAATAATTAGTTCATTTGAAAACTTTTTTGTAAATGGATACAAATTTGCTGATGAGCTTAAACTTTTCATCGGAACCCAAAACAAACAAGAAGTCCTTGCAGTCCTTGAAGCTTACTATGGACGGATGAAAGGAAAAAACATGAGTTGGGAGACGATCCTAAAGATGTACCGTGGCATGTTCTCTCATGATGTAGGATATCCAGACCACACCGATACGGTCACAAAGCTTTATTTCTACGGAAATGACGGTGTGTGCCTGTTTAAGTATTTTGCCGACAACAACGACCCCCAGAGGAACTTCGTTTGGGCAATACTCGCCGTAAACTTTGTCTGCTTCCTATTCATTTCAATATCCTACATTCTGATAGCTATTGTCTCCAGAGAGTCCTCAAAAGGTCTTACTAATTCGCAGAACAATCGACAAATTAGTGACCGAAACCGAAAAATGAGTAGAAGGATAACGATCATCATCACTACTGACTTCTGTTGTTGGGTGCCTTTCATCGTTATCTGTGTGTTGCACTCCCTAGAAGTTCTTGATGCAACTCCATGGTACGGCATATTCTCAATGATCATCCTGCCAATAAATTCTGTGATAAACCCATTCCTTTACGACAATTTTGTCACAGAATCACTCAGTGCACCTTTTCGATCACTCTCAGCCAGAATTGCCAACTCAGCCATTCACCAAACTATCATCGCACGTTTCAGTACTGCTCAACCTGAAGTTATCGAGATGGAGCAGATAGAAGTTCGAAGAGGAGAACCTGGATGCTCTACTGGTAGTGTCCTCGGTACAAAGCATAAAGAAGCTGACGGACCGAAAACAACAGCAGATCTAGATATTCGAGTTTCTTGTCTCCAGAACCAAGCTAGAGATAAAGGAGCAGAATCATCTTCAGCAATAGTTACAGGCGAGGACGGATGTGCTTGGTTGAACAGAACAGATGGTGACGTGATAGTTGAGGTACATGATCCATCTGTAAGACAAAATCCTGAAGTTATCTCTCAAACCATCAACAAAGATCCAGAGATTCACAAAGGTACAAATAAGGGTGGGGTTTTAGAGTCGGAAGTAACACAAGACGATATTGCCGAGGTGCACCTTCAGGAAGGGCAGCATGAGCAGAGACAAGATCCCGAATTTATCTCTCAAACCATCAACAAAGATCCAGAGATTCACAAAGGTACAAATAAGGGTGGGGTTTTAGAGTCGGAAGTAACACAAGACGTTATTGCCGAGGTGCATCTTCAGGAAGGCCAGCATGAGCAGAGACTAGATCCTGAATTTATCATTCAAACTATCAATACAGATGCAGAGGTCTCAAAAGATATCAGCGATGTCGAAGGTTTAGAGCTGCGACTAACGGAAGACTTTATTGCTAATGTGCATTCTGAGGAGGTGCAACACAGAAACGAATATGAAATTTGCCCTTAAATCATGGACAAAGAATCTGAGATTTAAGATCTTCATCAGAGTTAACCTCGAGGTATAGTTTCGAACTTTAGTGGATATTATATTTGTGTATATTGATAGCTTGAGATGAATTTTTCGTTTATGTTAACTGAAACTGTAAGAAAAGTAAAATGTAAGAACTTATGCAGTGAAACCTCTTTATATTGGGCTTATAGGGAGAAACGAAAATAGAACGGTACAGCAAAAACTTGGTATAGAGAGTTCCATGATCCTAATCCTCAACCTCTCAAATAAGATAACAAGCCTAGTTTTGCAATGGAATAAAATTCGATATGCAGTATGCACTCACATCATCAATAATAGCGATGTGAGCTCTGATGAATCACGAATTCTCCAAATACAGGCTACAGATCGGGGAAAGAAATGAGCACGGTGTAATTGTATAGAGGTTCGCGGTATAGACATTTTGTACTGCGATATATTTTTGGTTCACTGTACATGTAATTACTATGTAAGTGCTTCACTGCACGTATAAGTGCGATATTCAATTATATTTAGATATGAGTTCTGATGTCAAGACATTCGGAAAAAACTCAATGGGAATTTATGGAATACCGTTTAAGAAATATGCTTAAAAAATTAGTAATTTGAATTCCGCATAATTTATTATTTGTAATTCAATTATTTGATTGTTAAAAATGTAGACGATTATATAAAGTTATTGAAGATTTAGGTATTCAGTTTTATCATAAAAGATAAACTGATGTAAATGATTTTATTTGACTTAATTATTGGATCGCTTTAATGAGCAATAAAAATCAAGTTCTATTGTTTAATACCAGGACCCCATCATTGAAACTTATTTTAAGTCAGCTGATTACTCCAATCCTCAAAAAAGTTTAAAGCTGATATGATCATTTCCAAGTATAGTAGTATTAGTACGCTTGCTTGCATATATCATGGAAACTGTAACTATCGTTATGTGCAGATGTATAATATTGTGTATGATATGAATTATATTTGATTATTTTCTTAATTTGCCCTCAAATCATGGACAAAGAATCTGAGATTTAAGATCTTAATCAGAGTTAACCTCGTGGTATAGTTTCGAACTTTTGTGGATATTATATTTGTGTATATTGATAGCTTGAGATGAGTTTTCCGTTTATGTTAACTGAAACTGTAAGAAAAGTAAAATGTATGAACTTATGCAGTGAAACCTCTTTCTATTGGGCTTATAGGGAGAAACAAAAAATGCACGGTACAGCAAAAACTTGGTATAGAGAGTTTCATGATCCTAATCCTCAACCTCTCAAATAAGATAACAAGCCTAGTTTTGCAATGGAATAAAATTCGATATGCAGTATGCACTCACATCATCAATAATAGCGATGTGAGCTCTCACGAGTCACGAATTCTCCAAACACAGGCTACAGATCGGGGAAAGAAATAAGCACGGTGTACTATACTGTATAAGAGGTTCGCGGTCTAGACATTTTTTACTGTGATATATTTTTGGTTCACTGTACATGTAAGTGCTTCACTGCACGTGTACGTGAGATATTCAATTACAAATAGATATGAGTTCTGATGTCAAGACATTCGAAAAAAAACTCAATGAGAATTTAAGGAATACCGTTTAAGAAATATGCTATTAAAATTAGTAATTTGAATTCTATATAATTTATTATTTGTTATTCAATTATTTTATTGTGTAGACGATTTTATAAATCTATTGAAGATTTAAATATTCAGTTTTATCATAAAAGATAAACTGATGTAAATGATTTTATTTGACTTAATTGATGGATCGCTTTAATGAGCAATAAAAATCAAGTTCTATTGTTTAATACCAGGACACATTCATTGAAACTTATTTTAAGTCAGCTGATTACTCCAATCCTCAAAAAAGTTTAAAGCTGATCATTTCCAAGTATAATAGTATTAGCTCGCTTGCTTGCATATATCATGGAAACTGTAACTATTGTGATGCGCAGATGTATAATATTGTGTATGATATGAATTATATTTGATTATTTTCTTAATTTGCCCTCAAATCATGGTCAAAGAATCTGAGATTTAAGATCTTAATCAGAGTTAACCTCGTGATATAGTTTCGAACTTTTGTGGATATTATATTTGTGTATATTGATTGCTTGAGATGAGTTTTTCGTTTATGTTAACTGAAACTGTAAGAAAAGTAAAATGTATGAACTTATGCAGTGAAACCTCTTTATATTGGGCTTATAGGGAGAAACAAAAAATGCACGGTACATCAAAAACTTGATATTATTATATAGAGAGTTCCATGATCCTAATCCTCAACCTCTCAAATAAGATATTAAGTCTAGTTTTGCTATGGAATACAATTCGATATGCAGTATGCACTCACATCGTCAATAATAGCGATGTGAGCTCTCACGAATCACGAATTCTCCAAACACAGGCTTCAGATCGGGGAAAGGAATGAGCACGGTGTAATTGTATAGAGGTTCGCGGTATAGACATTTTTTACTGTGATATATTTTCTGTTCACTGTACATGTAAGTGCTTCACTGCAAGTATAAGTGCGATATTCAATTACAAATAAATATGAGTCCTGATGTCATGAGACATTCGGAAAAAAACTCAATTGGAATTTATGGAATACCGTTTAAGAAATATGCTAACAAAATTAGTAATTTGAATTCTATATAATTTATTATTTGTTATCTAATTATTTTATTGTGTAGACGATTTTATAAATCTCTTGAAGATTTAGATATTTAGTTTTATCATAAAAGATAAACTGATGTAAATGATTTTATTTGACTTGATTGATGGATCGCTTAATGAGCAATAATTAAAATCAAGTTCTAATTATTTTAAGTTAGCTGATTATTCCAATCCTCGAAAAAGTTTAAAGCTCATTTCCAAGTAGTATTAGTACGCTTATCATAGAAACTGTAACTATCGTGATATGCAGATGTATAATATTGTGTCTGATATGAATTATATTGGATTTATTTCTTAATTTTATTCCTCCCTATTCCGCTACTTTTGAAAAATTCAGTGTTCTATTTTGTTACATGACTGGCTTTTTCCTTACCTGATTTGGTTTTAATTCTGAAATTTTCCGAACTCGGGTCCTGGATCAGACGATCAGTGCTGTACAAAACTAAGTTTTTTTAGTTTCTTCTCTTTTTTCACAACAAAATTTCTGATTATCTTTTTAACTCCGGGAATAATTTGAAACTGAGAATAACACGACGGATGAAAGATTCAGTGGAACCTTTTTGAAAAAGGTGGAATATTCTGCGGATCACTGGCACGAAGATCATAATACTAAATTACTCCAGTGACTTCTTGGAAATACCATACTAGTAATAGTACTACTACTTCTCCTGAAATTGGTATACCTTATCAGACTTTATTTGAGCGGACATTAATTGGACAATGGAGGCCCTTGCGTTCATTCGAATGTCCGTTCAAATAAATTCTGATAAGGTAGTTAAACTAAATACTGATCATGAATGCCTTCGAGCGCTCATTTTAATGTCCGTTAAAAATTATGTCCGTTCACGTAATGTCCGGGTAAATAACGTCCGATAAAGATTATATAGTAGCTATGATTATGATTATGATTACAGCTTTTAAAAATGTTTGAATTATGGCTCAATTCATCAGCCAATAAATCTTTATAATCCCATAATATGTGATTCTCGCCACAATGGAGGAGAACCATATCTTATTTGACACGTGACGATGATCAAACTCCAGCATTGGCCAACCAATCACTGTACGTGCATGAAAAACAAGCATGGACAACCTTCCTTCATTATTCCGACCTCTTTTAGAACAACCATTTCATTGTGTAGCAACTAGCATTTATATTCCAAATTTTTCCAAAACTAAGCATACGTTGCAACCATAAAACCTTTCAGTTTTTTAGACGTACATTTGGAAAACTTCGCATAATATCATGAATTGTTTCAGATTTGGAGTTTAAGGACGCGACTCTAGTTCGACAACATGATAACGGAACTGTAACTCCGTCCGGAGATGAGGGACTGTTGTATGTTACACTCGTTAGCAAACAAACTGGAGAGGAGAAGACAGGGACAGTATGTGGCAGTAATTATTTAAACACGCAGACAGTTCGTCTATTCTGTCAGAACATTGGATACCCTGTAAAAGAGGGAAATTTTGGGAGTAGAACGAGCTACGAATTTGTTTCAAAGTAAGTTTTTAGTTAAGTTACTATGATTATCAGAAATCTGAGGAAATATATGAAAGCTTGAACGATTTGATTTTGAAATGCATGAAGTCCGATAGATTTACTTAATCAATGTTACAGGAATTGGTTAGATTTGAACGATGTACCAATGTTTTTAGTGGAGTGTGACAAAGGTGATAAGAACATCTCGGACTGTAGAGTTAGCGTCAGACATCTCTATTACTGTGATCACAGTTATGCTATCTGGCTGCAATGCAAAGGTACATCGTAGGATTATTCATGAAAATAATCATGGCATAATTATCGGACTTTATTTGAACGGAGCCCTATAGGAACCCAATAGCGTTCATTTTAATGTCCGTTTAAATAATGTCCGTTCAAATAAAGTCCGTCCAAGTCAAAGTCCGTGTAACAGTATTATTAGTATTACGCCCTCTCAAGGGTGTCAGCTTTAAAATGTATTGTTGAGAAATATTGTAGCTAGCTTTTATAATATCATTCAGAACCAGTATGCTACATTGAAGAATATGGCGGGTTCCTCAAGTACAAATGCCCTCGCCCAGGAGACAACAAAGAGAAGTTCAAGTGTCACAACACGGAAGAGTTTTACTATACATCAATTTTTATGTCATTTGTTGAGCAATTGTTATGCTCTGAGGACCCCTACTACTATCAGGCTTGTGACACGAGGATAGTAGTAGATATATAGTAACAGTTCTCGTCACTTAATCAAATAAGTAACGGTCCCCGTTGTGCAAGTGCTGTGGGTAACTCGAGTACGTTCAGTGTTAAATTTTGTACAGTTCCCCAGGTTTATGAAAGTGCTGTGGGTAACTCGAGTACGTTCAGTGTTAAATTTTGTACAGTTCCCCAGGTTTATGAAAGTGCTGTGGGCGTACGTGGGTAAGTTGAGTACGTACAGTGCTAAATTTTGGACAGTTTCCCAGGTTTATGATATAACTATTTATTTTGTTTAAAATGTGTTTTAAGAATTGATCCAGAAGATCAGACTTGGCTACTAAGGTTCAAGAGTTGCATCTCTTTCCTGGTAGTTCCAGTTATAGGTCCAGGTTGAGTGCTAGATATTCTCTTAACTTCTCTCTTAGTTCACGGTCCGCTAGAAACGGCGATTTTTAAATGCAAGACGTAAACTAGTCGAAACAGACTGGGATCCTTTATGATGATCTGCTTGAAAAACCACCCCTGATCTAAGGTTTAACAGCTGTTCTCTTAAACTTTCATGTTTCAAATGTTTTTTTGACTCTTTTTAAACAAAAATGAGTGTGTTGAGACAGTAAAACAATGAAATAACTTTCATGAAATATTTTGATTTCGTAACAGAATATTAAACATCAATATCAGACTTAAAACTTAATAATTTACAGCGTCAGCTATTTTGCTGTGACAGTGCAACACTTTTATATTTTAGTTAAAGAATCACCCTCTTCCATCCCGAGACCTTGGTTACAATCAGGTTCTGTGGTTACATACAAATTGTTATTAGATGACTGTACAAGTTGTTTGAATATGCTAAAACCCTTTGTTTTAGATTCAAGTAAAATTCCTGCTGCAAACGTTAAAAGGAAAAAATACCAATAATTTACATCTTTTTCCAAATTGTAAACAGGCATGGTGGGAGATTGTATGTCTAAAACATTGACTATCGGAGAAACAAAAGTAAAGTGTTCAAATATAGTATGTTGAATATCTCCATTAGATCTTTGTAGCAGCATATCCACTCCATCTACCTTGAATCCTTTCCAGGAAAACAGAAAAGTTTCCCTTTTTATAGTTGTGTTGAAGAATGAGAACATCTTACCATGGTTGTGATTCAAATGTAAAAACAGTGTTTTGTTTTCACGGTATAGGTGTGCTGTTTGGTTATTTCCCTCAAAGAAAAAGTAGTCCTGTGTGTTGTTTGAATTGACTGGAAATTCAACGACAAAGGACAGTGCAGAAACTACACTAAATAAAAAATTGAAATTCATTTTTAAAGACTGTGAGGTGTTAGATTTCATTGCTTTTATACCCTATGGTACGATGCCATATCGATTATACGAATCTCGAGCAAGTTTAATTGAAACCTTGATTATAGTAAACAGGTTAACAATTTCAGAGTGTTTCTCTTTAAGTATTCTCTTAGCTGAAGTACCTGAGGCAGATTGTATTTTCTCTACCACTCTTCTTTGATCATCGGTAACCTGCTCACGCTGAGGTTGACATATTGGCAACACACCATAAGACAAACTAAGGAACAGGTTCTGTAGGGTTGGAAGATGATTCTGCACCACGATGTCCAACTGATGGTTTTTGATGAGTTTTTGAATTTCAAAAATCTCCTCCATAGTTGTACAATTAAATATTGCCTTTGATAAACTACTCAGATCTTCATCATCTTTCTGCATAGCTTTTATTTGATCATTCAATGTGCGAAGTTTTCTTTCGCAATCTTCTTCATTTTCGTCCAATTGTTTTTTATGATCATTTGCCATATTCTGTATTAGCTCATTGTGAGCTGCCCTTAAAGATTGTATCTTATCACTACACTCACCCTTCAGCAACTCATCAAGATCAGACATTTGACGTCGATGAAAGTTTTTGATCTTCTCAATTTCGTCATAGCACTCCTTTCGATATTCCCTCTTTGTACGCTCATGGTCCTTTTTATGAGAAACATCCATTCTGTCAATCTTTTTCAAAAACTTAGATTCCTGTTTTTCGTGGGCTTCAAGACAGTCCAGATATTTTTTCTTATAACCAACACTAGGTTTAATTCTAGCCTGATCTCTATCATCATATTCATCGATAACTGTTAAACCTCCATCGGACTGCCCATCATCATCATAGCTATCAACAACGCTAAGCTGATTATCGCTTTCATCATCTGCTTTGTATTCATCAACTATTTTTAACCCGTCATTACGTTGTGGATTAATTTTTGGAGACTTTGGAGGATCAGAATCTTTTGCCTTCTCCCCAAGATCCTTATACCTGTCAATAATTTCTAGTCCATCATCTGACTGTGAATCATAATTAGGAAGTTTGCGTGGATCAGAATCTCTTGGTTTTTCTCCTGGATCTTTATACTGATCGATGTCTACTAACCCATCATCATATTGTGGATCTTTTGTCGGTGATTTTTTCTTATCGCTTCTAGGTCTGTTGTTACTCCTATATCTTTTTGGAGGCAATCTCACTGCATTCGGATCATCGGGAGGGTAAACCCTCTTTTTTGGATTAGATGCCATGTTGCTATCCATATTTCTATGATTGTGACTAACTAGTACTAAACTAGATTTATTGTGCTCTCTATACTTATGTTTGTATAAGGAGGCATTTGTCGGAAAAGCTTTTTGGCAGTGTTCACATAAAAGAGCCATGTCTAAGATATGTTTTTAGGAGCTCTATTTATAGTCATCTTTCAAGGGTAAAGTAAGATGGATTTGAAGCAGCTTTATGAAAATCCTAAATTTTCAGCATCTTTTGCTGGTCAAGAACGATTTTTCCGTGCATTGCAACAAGATAACCAACGTGTGAGCAGGGGAGCAGGTAAAAACAAATTTGAAGTCTATAGACAGTTATACCTTACACAAGCCAACCAGGAAGCCTACATTGTACAGAAGAGTTTATACCAAAAGGATAAAATATCTTTATCAAGCGGATCTTATAGACCTTTCAAGTCTCCAACATGATAATGATGGATTCAAGTGGATAATAGTCATCATAGACACTTTTAGCAAGAAAGCATGGGGTTTCAAGATGAAAAACAAGAGTGCAAACACAATAGTTGGGGTTATGAAACCATTTTTTCGCCTACACACCCCTGAAAAGATTCAATTCGATCAAGGTTCTGAATTTTACAATGCTGCTTTTCTCAAACTGCTAAGGAAACATAAAATCAAACACTATAGTGTCTATAGTGAACAAAAAGCTGCAATCATTGAGCGATTTTGCAGAACTCTAAAAACTCGAATGTTTAGATATTTCACTGCTCGAGGATCTCACAGGTGGATTGATATTTTACAGGATCTTATCGACGGTTATAATAAAACCAAACATAGCTCTACATTATTCGCTCCAAACAATGTAAGTCTAGCTAATGAGAGGGAAGTTAGGCAGAATCTTTTTCCCAGAGTTGTAAAGGAGAAAAAGCACACCAAAGCATTATTAAAAGTGGGTGACTCTGTTAGAATAACTAGAAAGAAGGGTATCTTTCAAAAAGGTTATGAAATGACATTTTCATATGAAATCTTTGAAGTAAGTATAGTGAAATCTACATATCCTGTTACATATGGATTGAAGGACTATAAAGGCGAGGAGATTAAAGGTTCATTTTACACCAGTGAAATTCAATTGGTTGACAAATCTGATGGTATATGGCCAATAGAGAGGATTGTTAGCACTCGTAAAAGAAACGGGCAGACTGAATACCTTGTGAAATTTCTAGGATATCCTAGCGAAGCAAACAGTTGGATAACTCAGCAAGATCTGTTCAACACATAAACCATGCCTGTGAAATTCCTTGCTTCCCACAACTGCATCATTTTCGGACCCTCTCGGGCAGGGAAAACCCAGTTCATGCTAGAGGTAATAAGACAAAAGCTAGTACATCCGATGCCTAAAAATATATATTACATGTATAGCATTGAACAAGACTTTATGAAAACATGGAATGAAACTGAAGAACAAGCAATTACTTTTATCCAGGGTCTTGATTTTGATAAAATGAACACTTCAGAACCCAGTCTCCTTGTGGTGGATGACTTGATCTTAAGCGGAGATAACAAGGAAATGGCGAACTGTTTCATTCTCGGTTCTCATCACCGTTCAATCTCCACTTTCTTCATAACACAGAACTTATTTCCAAACTGTCCTTTGTTCAGGATGATGAGCTCAAATGCACATTATTTTGTGCTTTTCAATAGTCAGCGTCATTTGAGACAAGTAAACACGTTGGCAAGGCAGATTTTCTGTGGAAAGGATTTAAAGAGGATAACCAATGCCTATTTAAGGAGTTCAAAGCAACCCAGAGGATTTATTGTTTTGAGTTTTGCCCCTGAACTTCCAAAGAATTAACAGTGCTAACAGACTGGTGGCAATGGTTTCCAAGCGTTTATCTGTGAAACAAGCCAATTCATTGAGACAACACCGCTACATTTTAGAAAAACTATCATCTAGTAGTAAAAAAGACAGACTCAAGATTTTACGGAATGCTCCATCTGAATTATTTAAAGTTCTCAATATGATATTCAAACTTCTAGCTGATGAAAAGTTACACCTTTCAAGTCTCCAAGACAAAACAATTGGGGAGCATAGAAGACTTATTCGATCCACGAGTGGTCTTAAGGGTACGCATATAAAAAGGAGATTTTCTGGACAAAGCGGTGGTACACTGTCAACTATTCTGTCTACAGTTTTACCTGTTATTGCTGGACTAGTTCAATCAATTCTTTAAATGTCACGATTTATCTTGGCTCCTAGAGACGGTGCGTCAACCAATGGTGAAGATGTTGTTTTGCTCCTTCCAACAGAAGGACTCAGTGAGCCAAATAAAATTATTGAACTACCATCGGGTCTTATTCCACGATTAGACAATGTGCATAATGCAGAGTCAAAGAAGATTTTGGACAAACTTATGATGAAAATTGCCAAAGCCAACATTGTACGGAACAAGGATGGATTGGTAACGGTGGGAAGTAGAGTAATGGACGCTAAATTTGATGATTTTGTTTTAGATTGTTGCAATGGTGAGTTTTCCAAATGTTATGAAGAAATGTATTGTTTACTTCGTAAAAATGGTATTACGTTTTAAACACCCGAGTATCAATTGTCTATAAAAGCAAAGAAATTTTTCTGCATCCAATGAATAAGATGGAGAACATACGCAAGATTGTTATTATTGGAGGCCAAGATGGAAATCCATCACGCTTTATTTCGCAAGTTGAGCCTGTCAAACTTACTGAGGACTGTGAAATGGCTTTAACTTCTTTATACCATGGTGAGGTGTACAACATTCACGATGGAAATAATAAAGTTTATTTTTATTATACATCTCGTGAGCTCTCTATGGAGGCATTGAAACATAAAAAGGGGAAATCTGAGACTCTAATTCCTAGCGCAATGTCGAGTACATTGACGGATTTGCAATTACCTGAACCTTCAATGGTAATTGTTCCTGAAGGAAGCTACAGCTCAGTATTTACATTGTGTTGGGTGATTTCCAACTTGATAAGAGAAAAGCTACGACTTGCAAAGAAAAGAGATGGAATGATTGCCACTATAGACAAGCAATATGGTATTATCAATATCGAAATCACTAATCTATACATGGTTATCGAGGAGGTAAAGAACACTCCTTGGATGCTAATGGGTGTGCATGAAGATCAATATTCAGAGCGATTTACGATAAATGATAGCAACTTTCACTGCAGCGATTTTCCTGGATTTGTTTATGCAAACATTATTGAGAATTCCTACATTAATGGTAGATTGTCTCGAAACCTGGGTTTGGTACCGATTAAAACTGCGCCTCAGTGGTCACTCTATGAACCAACACACCCAAACTATGTACCAATCAACATAAAGCAATTTTCGACAATTTTGATTGAGCTTCGAGATATAAAAGGACAGTTCATCAAGTTCAACCCAAATTTCAAGACTGTTATTTCGCTCAGCATCCGAGCTATAAAAGGTGATAAAATCAGATCTTGATACTTCTACACAGTTTACAACCATGGAAATTTTCAAACCAGAAACTCTAAAAAGTGGAGCATATCGCTCTGTATTCGTGCAAAAGGGTGGTGCTGTTGAAATGGATCGCTACATTTACGGAATGCAAGGCGAGGGGTTGGGAAATTGGTTCGGCGCCCTCATGAAACAAGCTTTACCCCTGATAAGCAGTGGTATAAAAGGAATAGCCAAGGCCTCAAAACCAATCGCTATAGCTGCTGGAAAAGAGTTAATCACTGCTGGAGCAAAACGTGGAGCAAAAGAGCTTACTGAACTTTCCAATCGTATCAATCCAACGGAAATAAAAAATACTGTTGTCCATAGACCCCACAAAAAGAGAAGAAAATCAAAGAAATGGCAAAGTTTGTAAATAGTTCTGAATCTATTTCATCTTCCTTGCTACTATGGAACGATCGTCCTACACAGGTTTCTATCGAAGAAACCTATGATTTGAAAGTATGGCCAGTTACTAATTTATTCAATGATGGACCCATCAATTTTACTCTCCCTCCTCAACCAAAGGGTCTCCTCACAGATCTGCATATCGTTACCAAGTTAAAACTACAGAAAGATGGTGAGGACTTTTCAATACCGCAAAAGAATGTTTCCATAATAAATAATCTCGCAAACAGTCTCTGGGGTGAAGTATCTGTAATCTGTTCTGATCGTACGGAGCTATGTCAGAGTATGAAGAATGCATATGCCTATCAAACATTTTTCAACACCGCTCTTAATTCGGAAAAAAATCGGGAAGATTTTCTTTTGTATAATGAAGCGTTTCTAATGGATGAGGGGGTGTCTAAAAAGTCTGAAGAAGACTTACGATTGTTTTGGAAGTGGGATGAAAGTCATAAGAATGCAGTATTGGATAACATGGTATTTGAAGAATCGGAGGATAACGGAGAGGGAGAAAAGGAGAAGAAAAAAGAAGCCTATTGGAGTGCTGCATCCCTTCCAAAAGCTTTGTTGGTAAAAGCGCAAAGAACTGTGTTAGCTTCTTCGGGATTGTCTGGCAATAATTTGGAGTTGGCTTTGGAGGATTTTATATCCAACACAGTAAATAATTGGATTCCAACTGATGTGAACCCTGCTGCAAGCAAACGCAGTACTCTAGTCAATCGAGGACAGAGTCTTACTCTGAATTCTAAATTCCAATGCCCTCTGCTTAATACTCTGAAGTGTCTTCCGACCAATATGAAGTTACGGTTAAGTTTAACAAAAAACAAAGATGAGTTTTTGCTTCTTTGTGGTGATGATAGTCATGGCTATAGTATTGTGCTTGAAGATTGCTACATACTCGCAACATACTACAGAGTACGAGATGAAATACACAGTCTCATTGAAGAGAGACTTCAGAAAGAGCCTATTCCATATTTCATTTCAAGGCCTGAAATAATAATCAGACCTGTAACACAGAGCAGTAAAATTATCAGAATGTCTGATGTTTTCTCTGACACTCTTCCTCCATATGCATTTTTTACACTACAACGGAGCAGAGATTTTGATGGACGGTCAAACACAAATCCATTTATATTCCATGGATTCAAGAAATTCCAATTTTACCGCAATGGTGTGCCCTACTTTAATGACCCACTGGAGGTGGGTTCTATCGATAAGCTTGGGGATCACAATTATGTATATAGTGACTCTGGAGAATATTTTAGACAGCTTTATCGCACCATTGGAAAGGACTCAAAGGGAAATTGTCTGATTGATAGCACAAACTTTCATCTGAACTTTATGGTTGGAATGAGTTTTGGTGCTGACAGAAGCAGCTTGACAGAGAGACATTTAAATCTCCAAGAGAAAGCATCGACCTACCTTGAAATTGATCTGGGAATTGAGGATATACCAGAGGATCTAATTCTCATAGTATATGCAGTCTTTGACCGTCAACTTCAAATTGATGCCGATCGTATGGTCAGAATAATCGAGTAATAAAAGCAGCTAGAGATTCAACAGTCTATCATTTCTTGCATATACTTGTCAGTGTTGTTTCTACTTGTGATATGAAGCCTCTATCAACATTGGAAATAAACAGAATCCTTGAAGAAAACAGTGTGGCTAAAAAATATTATATTGGAACCTACCCCTCATGTATTGCTCTAAGAACCAAAAAGAAAACATACGCTTTTATTACAAATACTGATGAACACGATAAAACGGGACAGCACTGGAATGCATGGTTTGTTGAAGGAGAAAAGATCTCATTCTTTGACAGCTTTGGACGTGATTGGGAGGATGCTACCCTACCAAAACATTATAGAGACATTGTTGAACCATTTGAACAAATAACTTATAGTACGACTAGAGTACAAGGATGGAATAGCGTTGCATGTGGCTTTTTCTGTATTCATTTTCTTTATGTTAAATCTTTGGGTTTAGATTATGAGGATTTTTTAAATGAATATACCAAAGATTTTGAAAAAAATGATAAGATTGTGTATGAATTTTACAAGTCTATTCAGTAGAGTTGTGTTTTAATTGTTTCTGAGATTCAAATAAAAATGGATATATAAGCAGGAGAAGTGGGAAACAGCTTCATTTCTTAAAATTCATAATGGACTTTGCTGCTTCTCTCATTGTGTTGTCAATGTATGGATTCTACTCAAAAAATGGATGCAGATGCTCAAAGTGCAAAGATCAAAGTCGTGAACACAAGAAACTACACACAACATCACAATGCCAACACCAAAAAGAACAAGCTTTGCCGATACTGTTTGCAAAAAAGCAGCATAAGACATATTTGCCCTGGAAAATATGTTTATGAATTTATTATGGAATCATTTTTCAAGCGTGTTTTCTTGGACACTCAGCCATGTTGTTACCTGGACCTATACCACAACTGTAAGTTAACTATTGTTCAAGAACATCTATTTGCAAACTGTAGCAATATCGACTCAATTTTATATCAAAATCTCGTCTATTACATTTATGACTATGAGTTTTAAAAACAGATGAATCTGTTAACAGTGCTCATTTCTTGATCAACACTTTAGAATCTGTAGCTATGAATTATTTTCATGATGTATACTTGGGATTTCTTGCTGAGCAGATTGCTCGACAATGTGAACAAATGTCTGCTCTCAAGTGCTCAGCGTGTGAATCAAAAATAAAGAGCCCTCTGTTACACATTTGTCATCAACGTGGACTTTTAGAGAAGCTGCAAATTCACTTTGAGGAAGTAAGAGGACCCATGTTAACGGATATCGAAGTTTATTACGATCAGGTACAGGAGCTTTTACCTCATAGTGATAACCATTCGAAAGACAAAAATAATTATATCAACGCTGCTCGTCTGTGGTTACAAATGTGTTCTGCAGAAATTGTATTCTACGGACGATACATTAACGAATTCAACCATTCATTCATAGACAGAGCTTTTAAGAAAGTGAAAAAAGATGGGGCTGCAAGAATCTGAACGGAACATCGGATATCGCCTCATGAATTTGCGCCGATACTTCCCCAGTCGCTCAAGACATGTTAATCCTAGTAATGAGCTCCCTGTCACATGATTATCACATGTCACATTCAATAAAAGCTCTGTCGTGGATAAATTGTGTCATTTCTAAAATATGAACTTTGAATTCGTTATCGCAGCTATCGAGGGTTTCACTACTCAGAATGGAGGATTTATAGTCAGAGAACTCACTCTCATATTTCCCAATGAGCAGGAGCAGCATTTTCAATTCAAGAATCCAGAGAACATGTACCTGAATCCAGATGAGATGAAAATAGCAAAGTTCTCTCAGCGACATTTGAATGGCTTTTCACCAACCGATAACGAGAGTTTTTGTCTCCCTGCAGCGGTATATCCTAAAATACTTGAAGAGATACAGTATTGTAGAATTTACTGCGCAGGAGAAATTGAACGTTGTTTCTTTGCTACAAACCTACCAGATAGTAAAGTTATCGATGTTTATTCTCTGATTGACTTCAACTACCCAACACAACTCGATAATCCGAACTGTTTTAAATTACATCGTTACAGAAACTGTTCTCTTGCAAAAGCTAGATATTTGATTCAAAGACTTGATGGATTTAGATTATAAATTAAGCGATCATTTTTCTATTAATCTAACGTTTGTGAAATATTACAGTTTATTTTGTGATGTATACTAGATATTTGTTTAGCTTCATCATCAAACACTGTGTATCACTTGTTTGTTTTCTCGACTTAGTATACCTAGATATTCTTCAGGAAATCTAACTCTACAGTGAACTATAATTATCAGAGTTTTATCCTTATAGACTTTTACTCTGATAGAGAGTGAAGCTAGCACCTAGTGTACAATTACAGATGGACATAGAAAAAGTCTCTAAAATCATCACTGTACAGTGTACGTTCGCTCAACACCTATTTTATTTCAGACATTTAAGGTAAGCGTGTGCCATACTTTCTTCGCCCAAGACTTTGCTGCAATGGGCAGCTCCTCATTTAACCCTCACACCCGATTTCTCGAGTATTAGGCTGAGTGGACCGGGGGGGCTGCATAGACCACTCAGGATCCTTAGCTGAGCGTCGATGACGCTCACCCCACGGCTAGTGACAGAGTCGGGAATCGAACCTGGTACCTCGAGAAATGCCAGGCCGATTTACCAACTGAGTCACTAAGCCGTTTACATAACACATTTTAGTGGGAGTCCCCACATATATTTAACAAGAGTGGAGAGAATGCTCTCCTGATTCCGTCTTTTCTTGAGAGCCAACCCCAAATTTGTGATATAACTGACTCATGGCACTGTAGATAGGCTTAGATCTCGCTAAACGAACCGTCAGCATCAGCCATACCACAGCAATTTTAAATATTTTTGAGTTTTGTAAACGCAAACTAAGATGAGGGAGGGATAAAGGGAGGGGGTGAGTGGATCTCTAAGATCAGCAGCTCATTATAGAATAAAGAGCGATCATTGAGATCCGGGGTGTTTTAGTCCCCAACTGTGCGTCACATAACTCATTTTAGTGGGAGTCCCCACATACATTTGACAAGGTTGGAGAGAATACTCTCCTGATTCCGTCTTTTCTTGAGAGCCAACCCCAATCTGTGATAAAGCTGACTCATGGCACTGGAGATAGGCTCAGATCCCGCTAAACGAACCGTCAGCATCAGCCATACCACAGCAATTTTTAGAATATTTTTGAGTTTTGTAAACACAAACTAGGATGAGGGAGGGAGGGGGGGAGGGGGTGAGTGGATCTCAAAAGAGTTCCGGAGCTGTGGTAGCTCCATTGAAAATGAGGCTGTTTGAAAAAGAGGACACTATTTATACTAAAATCTAGTGCATGTCACTATGAAATATAGTTTATCTGCCACGTTATTATCATTATTTACATGCCACCTGTTCAGAGCTGTTTTAGGGCGTTGGTTCACGTGATTTCGCTCGTATACGCTGATTGGAGAAGATTTATGATATCACTCGTTCGATGAACACCTGGAAGGCTTGTAAGTTGGTAAATGATGATTAAAATATCAACGGCTTAGGACCCGTGCTTTCAATGGTATACAGTGGTTGGATAAGTTCTATGATCTATCTAACATTGAATTCTTGGTGAACACCTATATCATGTCATTTGGCTCATTTAATGAGATAATTTTGAACCGTTTATAATTTAGCTTTCAGTTCTTGAGATTGAAATATTAACGGCCTAGGACCTGTGCTTTCAATGGTAAACCTACAGTGATTAGATAAGATCTATGAATTCTTGGTGAACACCTGGATGTCATTTGGCTCATTTCATGACATAATTTTGAACCGTTTATAATCTAGCTTTCAGTTTCAGATTCTAAACAATTCTTAAAACACATTTTTAACAAAATAAATAGTTATATCATAAACCTGGGAAACTGTCCAAAATTTAGCACTGTACGTACTCAACTTACCCATGTACGCCCACAGCACTTTCATAAACCTGGGGAACTGTACAAAATTTAACACTGAACGTACTCGAGTTACCCACAGCACTTGCACAACGGGGACCGTTACTTATTTGATTAAGTGACGAGAACTGTTACTATATTATATCTACTGAGGATGGCTGGTTACATGATAAGTAGTAGTGATAATATATTATGTGAGAATTATTTGTGTCGTATCAGAGCGAGTGATAGATTAATAATAATTTCACTTACAGAGCTAAGAAAATACGGATATCTTTGTGATGGTCAACAACACTGTGAGAATAACATGGATGAACAAAATTATGCAGATAAAACAACATTACGCAGTGGACTAGCAGTAGATCCTCGTTTTATATGTAATGATATATGTGAAACTATTTCCTGTGAGGACGAAGCGAATTGTAATGGTCTGACTTATGGAATGTATTGTAAATACACATATAATAAACTAAATCTCAACCATAACCTACCTCCTGGTTATATATGTAATAGTGATAATGATTGTGATGATAGAGAGGATGAGTTCAACTGCACTACTACTGACCAAGAAAAGAATAATTGTAAAGGTCAATGGAGTGGTAAACTTTTAAATAGACCGGTCCACAACTTCACCAAGTGCGGGGTACTAAGCATTAATCAACATCGGAATAAGTATTGTGCAGACGAAGATCTAAAGAAATACCAAACAAATTGTACAGACCAAGCTAGGGAAGGAGGATCGTGCACTATAAATGGATACAAGTCAACTATTTCTAAATATGTGATTTGCTACAAAGACAAGAATGTTCAAATTTGCGATGATCACCTAGAAAGTCAATGTCAGGACATCTCAAAATCATGTGTAAATATGCACAAACACGTGATGTGTGATAACTTTCCGGATTGCAATGACAGATCTGATGAAACACTCTCAATATGTCGCATTCAAACTGAAAACACCTGCCAAAGAAAAGTTGGGAAAGCAGCAGCAGGCGAATTGACGTTACCTTTAACCTGGATACGCGACGGTATAGAGGACTGTGTAAATGGTATTGATGAACTGGAAATCTGGCCAACATGTGGAAAAGGTAAGTCCCGAAGATTAGTAACCAGCAATATAACGTGCGAAAACGTTCTCCTGTGCCCCTCTGGAGATCCTGGCTACGTCGAATGTAACGATCTATGTGATGGACTTGAAACATGTGGTAATGAGAAACAAATGTGCTCATTATCCCAACATTCCTCGACAATCTTCACTTCAGTCTCAAGCAAAAGAAATGGCTTCGTCAAGCAGCTATCATTTTGCATGAAAGGTCTTAGGAGTATCAAAAATCTCAAAAAGGATCATTGCACACAAAAGCTTTTCGTTTTTCCAGATCATCACTTTTTTGGAGTGGACACGAAAACAGAGTTGCATCTCCCTGAAAGTACACAGAATTGTGAGCATATGTTCGGGGAACAATATGTCTTTACTAGCTGCACAGAAAAATGTAAAAACTCAGCTTGCCCACTGAAGAACCTGCCAAAATACGATGCCTGTCCCAATCAATACCCTAATAGGATAGGAACCCTTGCTAACAACAAATATCTGGTTTTCTTCACCAAATCACGAGAAAACTTATTCACGAATGAATATTTCGTGTGCGATAACAATTTCACATGCATAAATTATTCTCAAGTATGTGACTTGATTGATAATTGCGGCGACCGATCGGATGAGTTGGCATGTACCAATGGTTTCACATGCGACTCTGCTCGTATCCACTGGGAGACTTTGGGACCGGAAACTGATCCGGCCCCCAAAGAGGGGTCAGATCACGTCTCCAATTAGTGACGTATAATTAGTGATGTGATCCATGGATTGAATTTAATTGACATAGAAATGGGCTAGATCTGGGGTAGAGTTCACATGTCAATTCTGTAAATCATAGCTGTACATTAAGAATTAAACATGATCTGACTGCTCGACTCGTAGATCACATAAGGGACGGGAGCTCTTGCTAAAGGGGGGGTTCTCGTATCAAGGGATGTGAGACGTACGTGTCAAAGGCATGCAAGGGGATTGAGCCGATCTAGTGTTCTAGGTATAAATATTGGGTGATAGAAGGTAGTAGTATCGCATTCTATCAACAGTCATGCCTACCTTCTCCAAGTTCCTCAATGGTTTCAGACGATGTCAACAGATCATGCTTGATTCTGACGGATATATCTACAGCGGCAAGAAATATGATGACACCGTCATCTCCTCTGCTTGGCGTTGCCAGAAGAACAAATCCCTTAAATGTCCTGCCATGACTTAAGAACCGACCGGAAATCCGGTCCGGTCCGGTCCGGTATCCGGCCGTTTTTGATCCGGTCCGGTTTTAATGCTGATTTTAGCCAGAACCGGATTTTAAACTCATTTTCATAGTTTTCGAGTGAACTTATATCTTTTTAAAATTTACTACTATATTACTAACAAAATATCATCCCCTTAGCGATCCCTCGCGCAAAATGTTCACAAACGACCGAGATGTGAGAATCATAGCCTTTGCCACCAACAGGAACCTTCACACCCTCGCAGAACACAACAATTGGATTGTCCCCAAAGTTACACCATTCATTCGGTGATAGAAAACAAATGTCTACCATTAGTTTATATTTTGACTGGTGATAAGAAAGGCGACACCTATAGTTATGTTTTGAGTGTGATTAAGTATTTCTTTGACCAGAATTGTCCAACAACCCTCTGTTCAAGAATATTTTCGTGCTATTAAGGAGCAACAGGTTGTTACAGACTATAATCTCGATCGGCTTGCTGTTGGAAAGACTCCTTCCAAAAAGAAGAGGATTTCAAGCAGTGTTCTGTACGACCTTTGTTCTTTCTACACGACATACTCAACAAAGATTGAGTACTTGTTCGCTGTTGCAAAATACTTTGGTATTTTGCACGAAGTGCGCGGCTCCCCTGTATCGTCAGGACCATAGTGAAACGACCGTGGGGGTCGCAACGTGATACAACTATGTACAGAGTTGTCATATGAACTCTACCCCAGATCTAGCCCATTTCTAGGTCAATTATATTCAATCCATGGATCACATCACTAATTATACGCCACAAGCTTCAAGCTTGCATGTTAATTACTTGATGACGTATATGGTGGATCATATCACTCCGGCCCCAAAGTCTGGCAGCCCTCGTAACATTACAAAAGATAAAACATGTAATGGGAAATTCGATTGCTTCGACATGTCTGACGAATGTAATCTGGAGTGCTCAAAACAGATACTTGAAAATTTAGCTCTGAAAGTAAGCTCATTGATCATAGGGGGGCTAGCTATTGTGGCAAACCTGATCGTAATGGTAAAGAACGTAGGATCTCTAAAACAGTGCAGAACATCTGTTGCCTTGGCTAACAAATCCTTAATAATCTTGATATCTTTGGGAGACTTCTTAGTAGGTTGCTATTTATTGGTGATAGTAATATATGACGCGGTTATTTTCAAAAAAGACTACTGTAAAAGTCAAATCGAATGGATGACTAGCTTTCAGTGCTCCACGATAGGTGTTGTCAGTACCATAGGATCCCAGATATCTTTGTTTGCTATGGCGGGATTGAGCACCATTAGGCTAAATGGAATACAGGGTTCACTCAGAGTCCCAGGCGAAGTCAACATTGTAAAATCTCTTAAGGTTGCACAAGGGGTTCTAAGCATCTTCATGACATCTGCAGCAATTGCTATCACACCAATAATTGGTTCATTTGAAAACTTTTTTGTAAATGGATACAAATTTGCTGAAGAGCTTAAACTTTTCATCGGAACCCAAAACAAACAAGAAGTCCTTGCAGTCCTTGAAGCTTACTATGGACGGATGAAAGGCAAAAACATGAGTTGGGAGACGATCCTAAAGATGTACCGTGGCATGTTCTCTCATGATGTAGGATATCCAGACCACACCGATACGGTCACAAAGCTTGATTTCTACGGAAATGACGGTGTGTGCCTGTTTAAGTATTTTGCCGACAACAACGACCCCCAGAGGAACTTCGTTTGGGCGATACTCGCCGTAAACTTTGTCTGCTTCCTATTCATTTCAATATCCTACATTCTGATAGCTATTGTCTCCAGAGAGTCCTCAAAAGGTCTTACTAATTCGCAGAACAATCGACAAATTAGTGACCGAAACCGAAAAATGAGTAGAAGGATAACGATCATCATCACTACTGACTTCTGTTGTTGGGTGCCTTTCATCGTTATCTGTGTGTTGCACTCCCTAGAAGTTCTTGATGCAACTCCATGGTACGGCATATTCTCAATGATCATCCTGCCAATAAATTCTGTGATAAACCCATTCCTTTATGACAATTTTGTCACAGAATCACTCAGTGCACCTTTTCGATCACTAATAAAACAAAAGTTAATAAAACAAAAGTTAAATTTATTACCAATTATTCAATCAATACATATCATAAATTCTAATATTGGAAACACAATGCAAAATGGATGTCTTAAACTATAATTTCATTGTGACTAATAATCTATTGACTTTCAAAGTTGAATTTTAGTTAAGTATGAAATGCCACCACATCATAGTTAGGGTAAAATGTTATTTTTAAATTTTAAAATTGAGAAGATTGCTCTATGGCTTAAAATGTAAAATTCTAGCAAAAGATATCTTATTTTTAAATAGTTGGTTACAGTTTATGACAGTACTGGCATGACTAGTTTTATTGTGGCTGGTAAAAGGACCCAGTTGCCTGTAAGGGCTTTACCGAACCCCAGGGGACCACAATGTGATAAGATCAGGCCAGATGTTTCTATGTAGAGCAATTTATTTATTTTGGAGCTATGATTACGTGGTATAGCTGGTGGTCATGTTTAAAGGTCAGTTTATCCTTGTGTGCTAATTATCCATCCAGATGCTTAGTGATGTGGGTAAATCATGCCCTTCTACGATATATAATGTTTGACCATAAATTTGTTTTTACCACATAAACTGTGGCACTAATGTCAATTAACAATATTTACATTCATTGATATTTAAAGCGTGTTTTTTCCCCAGCACTACTACACAACAAAAACCTGTCGGCCCACCGAGGAAACACGGTCGCAGAACAAAGAGCCCAATTGTGCTCTTCTATTCTGTGATCGTGTGTATCTACTATAAACTAGCTAAATATACTAAGAAAATTTAATGGAATCATTACAGTCGTTTGATAAGTTCACGTGTCAAAGTAATGTTCATGGTGATCATATTTTTTGATCCCCGGTGGGCAAACACTCGTCCGAAAGGTCAAGGCAAACCTGTCGATGTTTCACCATACGAAGTAAGGCGATTTGAACATATACTCAGCTTACAACTCAACCCATGGGACGAGACGTCGTGAGCCTCAAAATTCTTCAAAATATACAGCACATACCTAGTTAGCAAACACTAAACACAACATACATACGATACCAAATAATGTATAATGCCATTACTAATTCGAAAGAAAATATATCTGCTATCTAATTTAAAAATTGAAGAATAAACCTGAAGAAAGGGGAAGGAGAGGGGTTTGGGAGAGGCAGAGTAGGAAAACAACAGGATCCTGTGCCGCAGGATTTTAAAATTTGTTGTATGATGATTCGTTTTGTTTCGTCTCTTAGATTAATATATAGGTCTGATACCCTTGTCATGGTTCTTTGCAATAACACCGTGGTTTACTCATATGATTAAGTTTAGTTAATTAACCTATTTCAATGATAATTCATTTGCATCAAAGTTGTAACTGCACCATAGTTGTCTGTCATATTTAGATTGTAGTTCTAACAAAGCTTTCTTAAGATTATTCTTGAATATACTGATAGGAGTGGAGAAGTCTATTTCACTCGTTGACTTACGGCAGTGATTCCAAATACTGGTTGATTGGTAGATGAATAGTGAGGACGGAGTGGGTGGGATGAAGTAGTTGTCTCGTCTTGGTGACCTGTTGAATAAAGAGAACATTGAGACTGGTGATTGGAACTTATTAATTTTAAACATTTCCAGTAAACAGTGCAACTTATGAAGATTGTGGACAGTCAGGAAGTTATACTCGTTACAGATTGGTTTACTGTGTTCTAGTTCAAAGAAATCTTTGCCTAACATCTGCTTGATAACTTTACCGGTCTTATCCCTAGTGATAGGCCTTACTCTGGCACATGTTTTGAACTTATTGAAGTACGCATCATTATCACCAAAGAGAATTCTTATGCATTTCTTTTGTGTTTTAAATAAGGCTTCTAGTTTATTATTTGATACACCTCCCCAAACAGATATTCCATAACATAGGTGTGATTCAAAAAGGGTGTGGTACAGGTCCTTATAGAGTGTTTTAGGTACACAGCGTCTGATTCCACATAGTCTACCACTCTCAGTCTGAATTGCCAACTCAGCCATTCACCAAACTATCATCGCACGTTTTAGTTCTGCTCAACCTGAAGTTATCGAGATGGAGCAGATAGAAGTTCGAAGAGGAGAACCTGGATGCTCTACTGGTAGTGTCCTCGGTACAAAGCATAAAGAAGCTGACGGACCGAAAACAACAGCAGATCTAGATATTAGAGTTTCTTGTCTCCAGAACCAAGCTAGAGATAAAGGAGCAGAATCATCTTCAGCAATAATTACAGGCGAGGACGGATGTGTTTGGTTGAACAGAACAGATGGTGACGTGATAGTTGAGGTACATGATCCATCTGTGCAGCAGAGACAAAATCCTGAATTTATCTCGCAAATCATCAACAAAGATCCAGAGATTCACAAAGGTACAAATAAGGGTGGGGTTTTAGAGTCGGAAGTAACACAAGACGTTATTGCCGAGGTGGACCTTCAGGAAGGGCAGCATGAGCAGAGACAAGATCCCGAATTTATCTCTCAAACCATCAACAAAGATCCAGAGATTCACAAAGGTACAAATAAGGTTGGGGTTTTAGAGTCGGAAGTAACACAAGACGATATTGCCGAGGTTCACCTTCAGGAAGGGCAGCATGAGCAGAGACAAGATCCCGAATTTATCTCTCAAACCATCAACAAAGATCCAGAGATTCACAAAGGTACAAATAAGGGTGGGGTTTTAGAGTCGGAGGTAACACAAGACGTTATTGCTGAGGTGCACCTTCAGGAAGGCCAGTATGAGCAGAGACAAGATCCCGAATTAATCTCTCAAACCATCAACAAAGATCCAGAGATTCACAAAGGTACAAATAAGGGTGGGGTTTTAGAGTCGGAAGTAACACAAGACGTTATTGCCGAGGTGCATCTTCAGGAAGGCCAGCATGAGCAGAGACTAGATCCCGAATTTATCATCTAAACTATCAATACAGATGCAGAGGTCCCAAAAGATATCAGCGATGTCGAAGGTTTAGAGCTGCGACTAACGGAAGACTTTATTGCTAATGTCCATTCTGAGGAGGTGCAACACAGAAACGAATATGAAATTTGCCCTCAAATCATGGACAAAGAAGCTGAGATTTAAGATCTTCATCAGAGTTAACCTCGAGGTATAGTTTCGAATTTAAGTGGAGAATATATTTGTGTATATTGATAGCTTGAGATGAATTTTTCGTTTATGTTAACTGAAACTGTAAGAATAGTAAAATGTATGAACTTATGCAGTGAAACCTCTTTATATTGGGCTTATAGGGAGAAACGCAAATAGAACGGTACAGCAAAAACTTGGTATAGAGAGTTCCATGATCATAATTGTCAACCTCTCAAATAAGATATCAAGTCTAGTTTTGCAATGGAATACAATTCGATATGTAGTATGCACTCACATCATCAATAATAGCGATGTGAGCTCTCACTAATCACGAATTCTCCAATTATACAGGCTACAGATCGGGGAAAGAAATAAGCACGGTGTAATTGTATAGAGGTTCGCGGTATAAACATTTTGTACTGTGATATATTTTTGGTTCACTGTACATGTAAGTGCTTCACTGCAAGTATAAGTGCGATATTCGATTATATTTAGATGTGAGTTCTGATGTCAAGACATTCGGAAAAAACTCAATGGGAATTTATGGAATACCGTTTAAGAAATATGCTAAATTTGTAATTTTAATTCCATATAATTATTTATTTGTTATTCAATTATTTTATTGTGTAGACGATTTTATAAATCTCTTGAAGATTTAGATATTCAGTTTTATCATAACAGATAAACTGATGTAAATGATTTAATTTGAGTTGATTGATGGATCGCTTTAATGAGCAATAAAAATCAAGTTCTTATTTTAAGTCAGCTGATTATTCCAATCCTCGAAAAAGTTTAAAGCTCATTTCCAAGTAGTATTAGTACGCTTGTTTGGATATCATAGAAACTGTAACTATCGTGATATGCATATGTATAATATTGTGTATGATATGAATTATATTTGATTATTTTCTTAGTTTTATTCCTCCCTATTCCGCTACTTTTGAAAAATTCAGTGTTTTATTTTGTTGCATGACTGGTTTTTTCCTTACCTGATTTGGTTTTAATTCCGAAATTTTCCTAACTCGGGTCCTGGATCAGACGATCAGTGCTGTACAAAATTAAGTTTTTTAGTTTCTTCTCTTTTTCACCACATTATTCTGATTATCTTTTTAACTCCGGGATAATTTGAAACTGAGAATAACACGACGGAGGAAAATTCAGTGGAACCTTTGTGAAAAATGTGGAATATTCTGCGGAATCACATGGCACTAAGATATAATACCAAAACGAATATGATTCTTCCAGATCGCTCGTTCTAATTCTAAAACTTTTCACATAATAAGCACTCGAATCCCTATTATTTTTATTAAACTATCAGCAGTACACTAGTTTATACGTATTAACAAGTAGATTATTTAATGGGGAGGTTTGTGTCACACTGCTTGCAAGCACGACCGTCAGTCCTTACGGCTTACACCCCCTTTACTTTTTGCTTTTTTATTTCGACTCATGGAAAGTCGTTCAGCAGGTTTACATTTAATCCAATCTAATTAAATGTTAAAGATGATAAAAATCAACGATAATCATGTTCAGATTTTTATGAAATGTGTTCTTAATACCAGCATTGCTCAACGTGTTTGATAATAAAGAAAGTAAGCTCACTATGGATCAGGAACTTCTTATTCTCGTCTTTCTTTACGGACTACGGAGCAGCCAAACTAATTGGCAGGATTCTCGGCAACTTCCTTTTAAAGTACGTGAGTTTCCGAATCCTGCAGCCTCTTCTTAATACCAGCATTGCTCAACGTGTTTGATAATAAAGAAAGTAAGCTCACTATGGATCAGGAACTTCTTATTCTCGTCTTTCTTTACGGACTACGGAGCAGCCAAACTAATTGGCGGGATTCTCGGCAACTTCCTTTTAAAGTACGTGAGTTTCCGAATCCTGCAGCCTCTTCTTTCTGTTATCATAGCATCCTGCTACCCGAGTCTCATTTTCCTGGACAACAGCCTAATTGTAACAGTAGTTGCTATGGGGATATGTAACATGTTTTTTTGTGTAACGAGGTGTGAACTGACGCTCATGGAGTTTGATAAGCATTACTTTGGGACGGATCGAGCGGCTTGTTCTGGGGGCGGGGGTGATGTCTGGATGTGCCATGATGGGCGCTGCAGTCGGCGCTATTGTAGCCTCGTTCCTGAGCAGTCACCAAGCTGTGATAGTTACTTTTGTGTTGAGCTGCATTCAAGTGGTTACATTCTGCTTCATCACAGAACGGTAGATCAGTAAGTGGAAAATGTATACCGAATGTATTTGTGACCCTCAATTATATTTATACTAATGAGTTTTATCCTTAAAGTAACTCTTTGGATTTAACAATAATATTAATACTAGGAACCGACCGGAACGGCTTTTTTGCTGCCGGACCGGACCGGACCGGATCTCAATAAAAAATCCGGCAAGCCGGACCGGACCGGACCGGATACCGGATTCGGGCTTTTATTTAAAGGCTCGCCGGATTTTACCGTATTTCAAACAGTTGCTGCACGATAATTCCGAATATAGTATCTAGATATACAATATATTATACCATGTCGTTAAACTTAGGAACAACAAAATCAAACTCGATTTCAGGATCAGCTTCAAATATGAAATTGAATTTTCAGCAGTTAAATATTTAAAATTTATCATTCTCAGATTGTACTTTAAAAATAATAGCATTTCAACGTTCCCCGGCTTTAAATTGCAACGATTTGTAGTTACTCTTTTGGCTATTTTGAATTCTCGGTCAGAGGCGATAGAAGCCATGGGCGCCGAGAGGTATCTACGAGCCAGGCCAGAAAGGTGAGGATATTTACTGTGGTTAACCCCCCACCATTCTAGGGGCCTGGACTTTCGGGGGCTGTTGCTTTCTTGGATGTAGGATTGAAACTTGTTTAGTATACTGGACTCGTCAGGACGGATTGTCACTTCCAAATCTACTTCTGTACTGTCGTTCGAATTCATGCAGAGATCCCAGTCGTCAGTTACAGTTGTGGTACTATCTTGTGAACAATATTGCAAAATGCTATGTTGTATGTCACGTGACAAATTTAGCCGAGGGTCAGAAGTCGGAGGTCGGAAGTCAGTGGACTCTGTTGGAGTTCGGCGGACTCCGAGCGGAGTCCGCCGAGCTGGTGGACTCCGCCAAGCTCCGCCGGACTCCACCGGATTCAAGTTCGCCGGAGAGGTCCGCCGGAGTCCGCCAAGCACTCCGCCGGAGTCCGCGGCGGACCGGAGTCCGCCTAGTGGCTTAGTCCGCGGCGGACACTCCGCCGAGCCGCTGCCGAGCCGCTCGGAGTCCGCGGCGGACTTTAAAGTCCGCTCGGAGTCCGCCAAAATGTATTCGAGTCCAGTGTAAATACATTTTGGCGGAGCACCGCCGGACTCCGCTCGGAGTCCGGCGGCTCCGCCGCGGACTCTACTCCGCGACGGATAGTGCCTTGCTCTATCCAGAGCCCTTGCGCTTGCAGTAGCGCGCGCCCGCCGTGTTTGACTTGTGAAACAAGCGCGCCCGCAGTGGCGCGAAAGCACATGGTTAGGTGAAGATAGTGCCCAATAGCTCATTTCCCAGCCACTCCGATGACGAGCCTACTATTGATGTCGAATCATCCATTTTCACACTGTCCCTCGGCCAATAATTCTCCATCCAGTTCCTTGACAAGAAGTCTGGTGTCAAGTCTGGCCTAGCATCCACCCACCGATCGCTCTATCATATGACCAGAAAATCACAAGACTTTTTCACTCATTCAATTCCAGAAGGTAACGTCAACCAGGACATCAGATATAGCCTCACATTCAGATCCGTAAACTGGAAGAACAAGAACTCTACAATTCTGATAGGAGATTCCAATACAGGAATGCTCAAGTTTGGGACTAATAAACGTAATACATTTGGTGAACTCATGCCTGGCCTTAAAGTATGGGCGCCTATAATAAACTCCATTGACCCTTACTGCTGTCCAGCCTACAGCAATGTCGTTATCATGTGCGGCATAAATGATATTAAACAACCTTAAAGTGACGTCAGAAATTTACGTAGTTCACTGTTAACAAAAATAAAGGAAATTAAGCTGCTGAACCCTAAATGTTTTGTTTATGTTTGCCCTGCTGCTTCCTACTAAAATTCTTTCGTCTATTTCTAGATACATGAAATGTAATCTACTACATATTAGTGCTAAAAAGAGCTGTTATATGTATTTTTCCCCAAATAAACGTGAAAATGTAGCGTCTACAAGCAGTACATCCGATGATTTAAATAGACGGCTCCATAATAATACGTGTTAAAACAACTAAGTTTCTAGGTGTGCTGATTGATGATAAAATGAACTGGAAACCTCACATCGAATCACTAAATAAGAAACTAAGAGGTGCTTGTGGACGTATTTACCGCATAAAAAACTGTCTACCTAAAATATTTTACAAGCAGATATATCACACGCTATTTGAATCACACCTTTCGCTCGCCATCTCAGTATGGGGCGGTGTCTCTAACCAAGTTACCAACCCTGTATTCTTAACACAGAAGAGATGTAGTAAAACAAATTTTTTTAGTAAAACAAATTTTATTTTATACCCACAATCAATTCATATTTAGTTCAAATATTTAAAGTCAAAATAACCATTTCACATAAGTGGTTATATTATAATAAAATAATTTGTGATAAATTAATAAATTAATTTACACTCAAAAATGAACAAAATATACACAATTTTTACCTAGTGCAACACTGGTTCAGCGCGCGGCTGATCGAAAAAGTTTGATTTGATTTACTAACTACAGTGTACAGCGTACATGAAAAAATTACTTACTGAATCTTTTAGTACTAGACACATTTTAATTCAGATGTTGTTCAATGAGTTAGCCACAAAAATGTTCAAATTATGTAGGAGGGTAAAGGACACAATTGCTAGTAGTGCTTCTTTGTGCCCGTGTATTAGAATAATTTGTGGTGATGCAAACTCATACCAAAACAAATTCAAAACATGTGCCCGTTCTAGACCTATCCAATGTGAAATACTGAGTAAACATGAGTCTAATGCTGATAACTCTGTTAATCCACGTGTTAAACCATGTGACAAGTGTGTCCGCTCTAAATCGGTAGTTCATAATAAACTTGTTAGACCTTTATGTTGTCAAAAACTAGGAGCTGAATTCTAACCAAACCATTATTTAACAGCCATAAACTCCTTACTGTTCATAATCTTGACTGACTTCGTACTATAACTGAACTTTTTTAAATAGTGAAATATAATTATAGGGTACCCATATCTCTCTACTCTTTACTTAACATGTCTGAACTGAGGGATAACCGTCTTATACCACCAAAGCCAAGCCATAACTTTATTTATAAATCTTCTTGGCTTTGGAATCAATTCAAGGACTCCAACCCACAGAATAAACCTGACTTTGTTAACACATCCTGCAACTCAATCAAATCAACTCTTATCCAACACTCATATTTACATCTTAACAGGCAATGGTTTAGTTTAATTATTGTAAGGGCACAGCCTGTCAAAAAGCCTTTTCACATAATCCGTCGACACCGCTTGAAGGTGACTGCATAATAACGGATTAACGTGGAATAAAACGATAATAAGCTTGCAGCTTCCGATGACAATGTGTTCAATGTTGGTTCTAATCTGGTATCATGCTTGAGTTGGTTTTGGACCTCTTCATGCTTTTAATTTATTTATTACTGTTATTCGGTATCATGAACTAATATGTACATATATATGCGGTATCTAAAAGTTTAAAAGTTAAGTGTATAGCGAGGATATTTAACAATTTTTTTAGCAATAATGTATTGTGAGCAGCTGTGACTTAAATATTGCATGAAATTCATATAACTCAAAACTTAAATTTTACTGGAACATAAGAAAAACTAATACAAAATTAATGTCAGACTCGTCGCCACTTACTGGGCCGCGCTCAGCCTGTCATTCCGCCGAATCTCTATTCTGTTTATGAACATAATAGCCTGAGGTCCCCAGGTAAGTCGCCACTCTCAGCAGTCAACCAGGGCTCATAAAAGCTTAACACTAACAGCGCCTCAGCGCCTGGGTCCTTTTACCAACTGTGCTAATGTGAGTGGCGCGGTAAGACCCATTTTAACAGCGTGTATATTTGATATTGATTAAATATAATACAAGCGCGCTAATTAGCTGATATAAGCATACTTGTATCATTCAATTTTAAATCAAGTTTAATCGGATACATATTTATTGATTGTGTATTGAATTGGTGATAAATTGTAGCGCGATGCGTTACTGTGCCGCGCCGCGCACTCAATGAGGCTTCTCACAGCGACATGCACTACTGATCGGCGAAATGCGCTACTGTGCCGCGCCGAGCTGCCATGAATTGACATCGTCAATTAAGTGATAAATAATAAAATTGTCTTTTCTCAAAAAATTGTCTTTTCTCAAGGCTAAACCGATCCCTTTTAGATGCCCAAAGCAGGTTCGATAATAACTGGCAAAATGACAACTTTAACAGTTTTGGGCCATGCTAGATTAAGATAAATACGTGGAATTTATGTAAACAAATATTTAAATACTCAAATATTGCCGTTTCTGTAAGACTTGACTTACTTGACTTGACTTAAGGCGGCTTCAGCGTCCGAGTATTGATGCGCTGTCTCCATAAAACTCTATCCGCCATAAGTCCGCCCATTTCTCCAGTGTCTTGTATCACGTGGTGACCCCCACGGTCGTTTCACTATAGTGTCTTCGACGCTACAGGGGGAGCCGCGCACTTCGTGCGCGGCGGGTCATACAACGTATGACAACCAGTGTCGACGTCGTTGAGACCCGTGTCAGCTCGTAGGCTATCAACATAGGTCATGGCTGGTCTCCCCCTACTCCGCACCCCATGAGTTGGTTCCCAGAGTAGCAAGCGGTTTGCGACTAGTTCTGGGTGCCGGTTGATATGGCCTGCTAGTCGCATCCTGCGCTCTTGGATCTTCATGGTTGCTCTCGGTAGGTTGCCATAGACTTCTTTGTTGGTTTTTCGCTGCTTCCAATCCACATTATAAGTGCCATCCTTAGCATTCTAGTGTAGCAGCCATCAATGCGTTTCTTCAATTGCTCTGTCAACGTCCACGTTTCAGAACCATAAAGAAGTATTGACTCCACAGTAGCAATAAATAGACGGATCTTTAGTCCTCTTCTAAGGTCAGACTTCCACATCTTCTTTAGCTTGTGGCAGGCTGCCCAAACCTTAGCTTTTCTGAACCGCAGGTCCCTTTCTGTTGTTGCTATCCAAGCTCCAAGGTAAACAAAGTCTGTCACCTTTTCCAGCTGGTTTCCAGAACAGCTATTAAGACTACTCGCCTCCTCTGTCATGTTCAGAGTCATGAACTTAGTTTTAGAGCCGTTCATGGCTAGCCCAACACTCAGTGCTGCTTTCTCAAGCCTGTCCAGGAGTAGTTTTGCCCCTTCAATGGTATCAGTGATAAGGGCAACATCATCTGCAAACTCGACGTCTGCGATCTTCTCGGCACCAATCCTTCTACTCCGTGCACGCCTGAGAGTTTCTGTAAGGCACTATACGTAATATATATTATAAGCGCGCCGCAGCTACTCACTACTTCAACACCCAAAAAACCTTACCGCCTGGCGCCTGCCATACCGGGCTCGCTAGAGTTGTATCACGTTAAGTGACCCCCACGTCCTGACGATACAGGGGGAGCCGCGCACTCGTGCGCGGCGGGTCATACAACGTATGAAAACGCTAGAGGTGATCATTTTCAACAGCACGTTCAACGTTAGTCATCGCGCGACACGTCAAGTTTACTTTTTGCACGGCGCAAAAAACTGTGATCTTTTATTTAGTCCAAAATAAAACTTTTCGGTTTTATTCAGAATCTAAATTGTCCCAAATTTTGCTTTTGGGGAGCTAACTTTAAATTTACAAGACGGAAATTTTGTTAAAAACCGCGGGAAGGTTTTATTTATTTTACGTTTGGAGGTATACCGTACCCCAGCCGGTAGGGTTTGCTGAGCTGGGAGGTCAAGCCGTTTGTTTAAATTGAACCAACTCTAGTACCACCGCGCCGCCAGCCACGATGTCAATCATTCGCATCTCGCCGATCTGCATACGTGGTTGCGATCTGCATACGTGGTTCGAAAAGCATTATTGGATCCGCGCGCGGCCCAGTAGTGCATCGCGCAACAACGCAGTGGCGCGAAAGCACGATGGTTAGACTAAATGAATTTATACGATATTGTAGGTTTACAACCTACCAGGACGCGCGCCGAGTTGGAACAAATATTTTACGAGTATCACTTGATTCACGATGTCAATCCTTCGTAGCTCGGTGAGGCACAGTGGTGCATCTCGCCGATCTTGCGAGGAGCATTATTTGACGCGCGCGCGACCCAGTAGTGCATCGCGCTACAAGGGATTTTACTAATTCACTCGCCAGCGCGCTATCACGTGTTTTTAATGCCTTGATTTCATTGGTCACCTCTATAACGCGCATTGTTTGTGACAGCACAGTTTTTTCACATAATTTGTCAACCGCGCGTGCAATAAACTCAATTTAAGCTCCGCTTTGTGACCGAAATGGGCCCTAATATGGAATTTATGCAACGCATGGCCGGTAATTAGCTAATTGAATTTTCGGCACAAGGACCAGGTGGCAGGTTGCATATTACATATACTTAAATATAGCATAACATATATTTTATGTCAATTAATTATATTAATTACGTCGCAAGAATGTTATTTGGTTCTTGTACCAGCTAGCTGCATGTTTGAAGAATTAAAACAAAATTTTATGACGACTCGTCAATGAGCTGTTAGAATTATAATAACAACATGTAAAGATGTAAAAATGTAAAGATCGGTAATCTTTAATATAAACGCTACAGTTGATGAAATAAATGAAGGCAAAAAATCATTAACAAAATATATCGCTTATCGCCTTATAAAAGTGATAAAATAACTGCAGTTGTTAAATAGAACTCAAAGAGTCTGAATGAAATTAACAATATCGGGAGCAATTAACAGTAACTGACCAATACCACTAATCAATCATTATATTTTGATACTTCAGATTCTGTAATTATACGATTTTCCTCAAACCTATATTATATATATATAATACCGACCATGATCGATATTTAAGTATAAAATGGCTTTATTAAAACTTTTAATCTGTGCAAGTGTGGCTGAACTCCTATGTGACAACTTTAATATCACTAAATATCTAAAAATCTCTAAATTACTCTAAATGAAATTATCCATCGCATCATATTATTATTATATTAGTGCAACTATAAGTGCCTAATTCAGTGAGGATTTCTCTATCGCAGTTGGATTGCAAAATAAAACACGTGGCAGAAGCATGAACTCGCTCATCAAAACCGGCCGCATTATATAGTCAATTTAATTCTGAGCGCCAAACACGCATCCGATAGTAAACAACAAAATGTTAACTCTCTGTCTTCTCTGTTCTCTTTACCAAATCCAACGAGGAAAAAGCGGAATCGCAAATCTTAAAGTTTCAAAATTAAAGATATTTTTTGTGATCAATATAACAGTGCATCATGGATATAATATTAATTATAACGGCAGAATGGCCATAAATTTTTACTCGAAATCACTGTCGCTGTGTTGACACTTGACCAGTGTATTTCGGAAATAGTTTCCGCTTTTTCTTCGTTGGCTTTGGTAAAGTGGCTGCAAAATCGTCTCGGCGGATTTGGGCATTTTCTCCTAGCTTCTGAACCCTGAAAGAAATTGATATCTTTAAATTTATTCAATAGATTGATTTAAAATCTTTGGATATGCCGGTTTCGTTTATACCAGTTTATTAGTATAACTAGTGTAACCCGGCCTTCGGCCGGGATTTCACTGCCGCAGTTAAAAAGGGTAGGAGTATTTACCCGCTGAGTCTAAACCCGCATTAGGTGACCCAATAGTTTCTTAAACAATAATCTCATAATCAGTTATTTCTTGTGGATAAATTTAACTCCTTGAACAATTGGAGTTCTTTTGGACACCAGACTATTCGGAAATCGGACCTGAAAGAGTTTTAACCTTACAAATTGAACAAAAAAATTAACAAAGGATTAAAAGCTTAACTCGACCTTTCGGGAACAAAAGCAACAGTCATAGATGTTCGTGGAGTATCAGAAAATCACTAGTTAAAATTTGTATCGAATAAGAGAAGATATCGATTTGACAAGAAAAGATTTATCGCAGACACGCGCCACGCGGTTTACTTAGACGCTTATCCAATGCGAAATTCAAATATGGCTCTTTTTGTGAAATTGATGGCGAGTGAATTAGTAGCGCCGCGCTACAAGAGTATCACCCGTTAAATACAATATGGTCTGTAATATTGTTACCTGGGACCTCAGGCTATCATGTTCATAAACATATAGAGATTAGGCGGAATGTTGCTCTAACCAGAGCCCTCTCGCTTGCAGTAGCGCGCGACCGCCGTAGGTCACGCAGTACGCGTAGGCACATGGCTATGTGAAGGCGGAATGACAGGCTGAGCGCGGCCCAGTAATAAAATTGTTGAATGCTTCAGCTAATTCATTTAATTAATTATTAAACCACCATCGTACAATTGCAATCTTGTTTTACTACTATACGGATGATCGATGTATATAATATAAAACGATTTTGTTTTAAAATTTTTCTGTAAAATTTTAGAATTTTGACACACCGCGCGCGATTAAAAATATGGACAAGATTTAACAAAAATCGAGCTCTTTTTATTGATCTTAAATACAATATTTTCACTTATCAATACTGAAAACGGTCATCTGACTTCGGATGTCGTTACTTGACCTTATTTGCTCGTTAAAGCCAATTATGTTTGGCAACAATTTTGGATCCAATGTCACCACCTTTACATGATCGAACAATCATCATTGTGTATTCTGTGTAAAATTATCTTTCTCCCGGTTGTTGCGACAAGTAAAAATGCTCTTATTAGGGAAAGGAGTTTACTCGACGTTTCAATGTAACTACATCGTATTCAGAATACATTACAACAATGCGACTCATAAATAATACTCCAATCCGGATTTTACAATCATCATTGTGATGTATATTGTGATTCCTTTGAGTTTTAGCTAAAATTTATGCTAAAACATCATTTAGCTGCAATATTCAATTTATGTAGTCCACTGCACATGTAGATATATTCAGTATCTAGAGTGCAGCATGTCTTTATTTACAGTTATGACCCTTGTTTGATCCAAGCTTCTGATTCTTTCGTAGTTTTTGTTTTCCTGCTTGTGACTGTTTTGCTGTGAAACCCTGCTACATATAGTCAAACACCAATATACTGGGCCGTTGATATACAGTGCCCTATTAACTGTACCCTGACTAACCACAAACCCTGCAGCCATTTGCATTCCTTCCAATAGAGCTTAAAATCCATAACGTGGATAAGTAAAGCCCTGATTTACTGTGGACCCTATTTAACTGTGACTGTTTCCTTGCAATGAATCGTGGTTTACTGTTGTATAATATAGTAGCTATATTTACAGTACGCTAAAATTGAGATTTACCCTTCAATCATGATTTCCTGATCATCCCGGTCGAGTCAACCAAGGAGATTTCACAAAGTGAAAGAAGTTTTAGATCTTTTTCGTAGATCATCTAGCAGAGTCCATAGCTCAGCGCTCAATTCCTAAACTTGTGTGTTTCAAACCCAGACTTGTTGCTTTAGAGGCGGACCTTCTAACCACTTGATCAGTTAACTAACTTGGTAACTTGGTAAGGTTTATCCTCGTAGCAGGAAGGGTCATCAGATGTCTGACCACCGTGATGGCGTGTAGTCTACCAAGGAATTCGACCAGCTGCACGTATAACCGGAAACCGGAGGGTTATCCGGTATCAAAGCAAGAAACTGCGACAAACTGACTTTGAAGCTGGCAAACGTTTTCTCGGCTTTCACTTCACTCGGCACCTTATTCCACAGTTTGGATCCTTTTACTGCGAACGAGCTATCGTACAGTGTCTGGTTTCTCATCGAACTCAACTTTGATAGAGAAGGAACAACTGCTTTAATGCACACTCCTCATTATATAGAAGATTAAAAATAATTCACATATTATATAAGCCAGATTCTGGGCATTTTAGACCCTTTCCAAGAATTTCTTTACACCTAGCTATTGTTCAATGATTAAACTGCTTTTACAAATCCCATCTCTCTAGACTGGCTTACATAATACGTGGATAAGTTCTTTGTACACAGTAGATTAGTTTGTTAACTTGTTAAAAATATTTGTGATGATGTTTTTCATGAATATTTGATTCAATTTGAATTAAAGGAGCCCTTTTTGGCTAAAAACAGTTATTTCATCTTAGATTAATATATCTTAAATCCTCTCAGCAAAGGCAATGTGATGTGAGGCTGCAGTGAAAGATGACTGTAAGCAGAGTCAAGTAAGTAAGAGTTTTGTTCAGCTTTTAGTATATATTGGAGAAGAAAGGAAACACACTAATCAATACCACACCCATTATCATATACAACAAAGATTCTGTCTAGAAATAACTATCAAAATTGAACAAAAAATGCTCATGTTAGAGCGGCTCTCCAAAATGAAGACAACAATTACAAAGGTCTTTACTTTCTCTCCTTACAAGTGAAAAAAGGTAACACCAAAACAATGGTGTCTCATAGATTCATGAGTCATGAGTGTACAGTAATAAAATCAGTGGTCAACTGGGGCCCCGGCCAAAATCACAACTCCCGGCCCTTCCCGATAAAACATATGTAGAAACTATAAAGTAAAAATACTGCACTGCAGCTAAAACTACGGCTCAACGTAAACTACAGAGCCTAACATTTATGGTAAATTTTTGTGAACCGAGCCGTATTTGGATGTGGGATTACTTTTAAATCCCGAGTTCCAGATAAAGTAGCAGCTGAGGGTTATCCTCAGTTCCGAGTTGAGGATTAGAAATTAAGTATGGATCTCAGGATAATGAGGATTATCCTGAGTTGGTTCACAGCACGAAGTTGCGGTTTAATCCTCAAGTCGGTGAGGATAAGCCGCACCTTGAGTTTAATCCTTCCCGATTGCATCACACCAGCCTAAATTATTATCAAATTCATGTTTCAATTTCTGGCTTCAGTTTGACTACCCCCGGCCCCGACAAAATGGAAGATTTCCCGGCCCGGCCAATTCTCAGTGGTCAGCCCCCGCCCCGGCTATATTGGGGCTCCCCGGCCCCGGTCAGAATCCTGCCCCCGGTCGACCACTGAATACAATACTAATAATATGGAAAAATGGAAGATTTCCCGGCCAATTCTCAGTGGTCAGCCCCAGCTATATTGGGGCTCCCCGGCCCCGGCTATATTGGGGCTCCCCGGCCCCGGTCAGAATCCTGCCCCCGGTCGACCACTGAATACAATACTAATAATAATAATATTGAGTATTTGTTGTGATGTAGAATGTTTTTATGTTCTTGATATTTGATGCTGAAATTAAAGGTTTAAATCCCGAACTGAAATATAAACTGGCTTGCTAAAGTCTTGAAGCTTTCCTGAAGATGATTTAATTTCATTCATTTTGTAGTACCAAGCATGAGTTTTTAACATAGTAGGGCTAGAAAGGAGCATCGACAGACAAAGTGAAACAAGGCAAATAACTGGTTACTAAATAAAAATAATCAAAGTTTCGGCACTCATTGTCCTTTAACTAAGATTACTGACTTAATTAGGAGATCCCAACTATAGTCTATAGGAACTAAAACAAGCAAGTAAGGCGATCCCTAACTTGGCTAAACATACATGGTAATTAAAAATAATATGCTCAGGTTCTAAAAATAATACATCCAAAAAAGGGGTTAAAATATTAAGTTATTTAATAGCGATACTTACCGCAAAAAATAGCACTGGAGTCATTTGCCTTGTTTCACTTTGTCCTTCGAGAGCTGTGATGCCCCCTACTAAACACTACAATAATTATATTCAATATCTCATTCTGAATGAATTAAAGGATGAGGGGACCTTAGAATTTACTTCCAAATATTCGCGTTTAAGTCCTGTGAAAGTGTGTAGAATCAAAAAATACGCCGGACTGTGAAATCGATAATTCGTGCAATATCACGCCGCGCTCCTATTGGCTGATAGCAATTTTGGGCTGTGACGTCACTTATGTGTTAAGACCAACGCACAGTGTGCCCGCGAGCCCAATTTTCTGCAAAAAGTCAGTTTTTTTCTTCAACCAGCCTATTTTCAATTTAAAACCACCCTATCCAACCTAAAATTGCATAAGAAATCGTTTAAAGGGGTTTTAAAGATGATTAGAAGGATTTTTGACCTCATATATTGATTTAACCTGATTTTTTGTGTAAAATTACATTTTTTTGCCGTTTTTTGCCATATTTTTGAACAAATTACAAAAATAAGTGACAAATTCACTTTGGTGAGCATCCATAATTTACGCTATCTGTTAGTATAGGACATTTAGAGTAATCTCAGAAAAATTTACAGTGTGATATTGTGGCATGATTTTTTTATGGGCCATCAAAGGTTTAAGATTATACAGAAATTTTGTGAATTTTAGGACTTTTTGATTCCATTTTTAGACCATTTTATCACTTATATCAATTATAAACTACTTCTTTGTGTTTTAAATGGAAAGAGGTTATCAAGAGCTTTCATTTGATACCTCCATACATGGCTTTTGATCAAAATTCGAATTTTCTGGGACAAAAACAATGTTATTTTGAGCTAAATTGAGTTACGCGCTTACAAAATAAGGTAATTTAGCCCCAAATTGCTGATATTTTCTTTTTTAAAGCCTTTAAATCACCTCAACAAGTGTTTCCGGACCTTACAATGACCAAAAACACTTAAAAAGCAATCTTGATGCTCTCAAACAGTTCAGAAATCATTATTTTTGCAATTTAAGGTCTAAAAATGGTACATTTAGCCCTTTTTTAACTTTAAAGGACCCTAATTTCAATAAAATTACCAACATTTTAGGGCAGTAGCTGAAAATAGTTCCCAAATAGTCATTCTTAGGCATAACCATACCTAAAGGTTACTTTAAAACACATGTGGAGACTCTAAAACTGCCCCCAAGATTAGTTAAGGGTAAAATAGTGATATCCCCATATTTTGGCAGTCAAATTTTTTGAGGGAGGCTGGGGGTACTTTAAATGGCCATGGGAAGGTGTCAGATGACAAATTTGGGTTCCCCATTATGTTTTTTCTGTCAATGTAAGGTATCAGGCATAACAAATAACTTAGTTAATAGTTCCCAAAACTGCGATCTGGAAGTTGATTCTGCACTTTGGTACCATGCGAACGAAATTTTTTTCCTTCAAAAATGATGAAAACATCGAATTTTGCCTGCAAAAATCGAAATTTCGTATTTTTAACCCAATTTTTATTGGATCTGGCCCCTAACTCCATATAATAATGATGAAAAACAATGTTTATGGTTTTAGACATGTTTAGAGATTATTATTCTAGTTTATATGCGACCAATTCATCCATTAATTCTTATCCTATTGAATTTTATTCATAAATTTCATACCAATTTGGTGTATATGATTCAAAATATCTCAAAAACTAAAAATGATAGCCCCTTAATTCTTTTTTTGTTAGAAAATTCAGATTATTTCTGATCAGATCAGGCTAAACTTATCTGGAAAGCAAATATCACCCAAAATACTTTTTGCAGCCTCTGGGCACACTATGCAACGTGCGCGCGCACCCTTTGCTCGTGTCAACATTTTGTTCTGTTCTGTTTTAATTACGTCGTGTTACCTTTGGCGTTTGCGAGAGCGGTATCTTTGGTTGCACTGAATTAGTCTAAGTTACGAATAATTCTCTTTAATAATAATAGTTAAATGTAACTCAGAAAGGCTTTCTTGTAGTTGTAGTAGGTATTTCTATTTATAAATAGCTAAGATAAGTAGCATCCGCTAACTAAACCACAAACTGCTATTTTGTTTTGACTTGTTTGAAACCCGATATGGACACAATTAAAAAGAATGTATGATGTAGTAGAAGACATTTTACTAGCTGGCCCTTGGCGCCTCTAGTCCTATCTGAGTACGCACGTGCGGTTTGACACTGCGCTTGTACCGGCCTTTAGTTGTACACTCATTTATAATTTACCGTTTTAGTTTGCTGTGACTTGAGTGTAAAGCGTAACGAATGTGGATGTGTTCGTCTGCTATGCTTGGTATAATATTGCTTGGTGTAAATAGTTGCAAATCTTGCTTACGTTATAAGTAGTGTCACATAGTGAGTTAGAACTTAAAAGCTTGGTGCTTGGTGCTTGTCCAACTGGAATGAAGACATGCATTTCATACCTACCCGATCCATTTTTATTAGGACCGTGTTGTGTTGATATGACATGTTGATATATCAACTGTGGTATAACGAAACAGGGAGTTGCTAGGTGTTGCGTTGGGAGCTATAAATATACATAATTTACATGCCTTTCTGTGTGACTTCAATCTTATTCCAGGTGTATCTCGGCTCATGGTTATCGTAGGGTGATAATTCTTTTTTCAACCGGTCATAAAAAGTCTCCTCTCGATTGGTTATAGGCTCGTTAGTATCGTAAATTGTTAATTTGTTCTTAATTAGTAATTTAGTCGGCCCGCACGCTCATTTTACCTGTATTTCTATATGCGCGGATCAGAGCAACTCACATAATTGACGTCACAGGTTCAAATTGTTTTGGCTGGATATCTCGGCGCGCGAATGAAATTCAACTTTGCGGATATTACTAAAGTGGTTTATACGATTAATGTAATAAAAGGATTTGCACGAGAAAAAAACTTTTTCTCCCCTCATCCTTTAACTTGTTCATTCGGCCATGATCATGTCTCAATATTGTTCATCGTCAAAAATAAAACTTTTCCGTTATGGCCACAGAGCCTTATGCTTGTTCAAATGACATATTTCCAGCTCAATAAGATCAAGAGTTTTATCGAGGATTGTGACTACATATTAATACATCTTCTTTAAGTTTGTATAACTTTTTAAAACCTAGTTATGGTCCTACATAACACGCCCAGGTCAAGATTTATGCGAGATTGCGAGCCAGACTCATCACACAAAATTTGTAAATAAATGAGGAAACAGAAAAAGTTTAACTTAAAAGTTGAGGGAATTAGGAACTTAACATGTATTTTATACTCTTAAAGTTAACGTGTATTTTATCACTTGTTTATAGCGTGAAAACTTCGACGTAACGCGCGCGAGATTTTTGCCAGATTTTTGCGAGTTTCGTTTAAATCTCATAGCTAGGCTCACGATATCGTGAGATTCTCCGCGAGATTTCGGCATCCTCTTTCAGCACTACATATTCGGTCGCGCGCTTGCATTTTCATCGCTTTTCAGCGTGTTTATTCAATGTACTATATACTGTCTAAGTCTTAAAGGATACTAGTTGTTATAAGATCAAGATTCACAGTGGTTACTATAGTTACCATGGTTACCATTAAAGGAGGTACTATTCCTGGCTACAGTCTACTCCATCTTTCTCAGAATATACTTGATACTGCCATAGGCATAGTGAATATTTCTTCATTAAAAGTTTGAGAGAGGGTCTCTTCAACTGGAGAACTGACTTATTAATCCTAGCAGGTAATTAACTCTGGATCCTTATCACATTGATTCCATTCTAAATTCTAGTATAGTACTACCTGAAGTTGCAGGAACGCGCGAATATCTATATGTAAATATTACAACGGTATGTATGGAATCGTGGCCTAGTTGGTTAATTCATCGTTTCCTGATGAGCAGATTGCGAGTTCGAGTCCCGGAAAGGATAATTTTTTCCACTCTTTTGGCAATTATGAATAACTATACTAATGAACTAATAACTATACTAATGAATAACTAAACCTCTGTAATATAATTAGCATATAATTAGCAAAGTGAAATGAAATTGTTATCCGGCCGCGGAGCGGCCGAAAAATTTATGGTAGTCGTTTTAAAAATATATGGTAGCCGTTTTTTCTTTCCAGACTGGATTCCTAGTCCCTTTTTAAATTTATGTCACTGGGAACCATCGTGCTACGAGAGGCTTACCACGTTTACAATATGTAACATAATATAATTCATAAAAATACGCACGTAAATTGTTCGTTATTTATGGATCCAATAACAGCGACATACTTACAATTCTGAGAAATAAACATCGAGCGACATAAAGCAACTTACTTACAATTTCGCTTACAAAGGGACTCGCGAAATCTTTTTAAATAGAAAATAATTTGTGGGGCAAGAAATCTTGCAGGCTGGGGGGGGGGGGGGGGGTTGGTGGGGAGTACATTTCGCCACTGCACGTGACACGTGAAAATCGCACTTTTAGTCTCAAAATCCAATCTCATCGCACTTTTTTTAGAATCTTGATAGGGGATAACACGGTAACACTTACTTAGTACTTACCGCTAAAAATAGCGCATAAAATATGAATAAAATGCTTTTATAATTTACACAGTTCTGTACTTATGTGTATCTGTTAAAGTGTTAAGTACAGGGTGTCCTAAAAAGGGCGACCACGTGACCAAGCGACCACGTGACTTATTTAATAGCCCTTACGTCTTAAAAATTCGCAAGTCAAGTGCTATGAAGCTTTGGACACCCTAGCTTGTATGTTCTTAATCTTCCCACCATATTCTAAATATGTTGATTCCCAATAAGCTTATGCATCTAAGGGCAAAAACGAAAATCGGAAAAGCTAAACTATCCGACCCTTTAGAATAAAAGTTTCGTTATTCACGCGGCCATTTGGTCCTCCGATTAAAAAGTCACGATACTTAAATAATATCAAGAGAATGGTAGGACTAATTAAACTGGGTTTGATTTTTCAGAAAAGCAGTAGTTTTAAAAAAGATACATGTTTTATTTCTCTTGCCGACAGTATTATTTAGAATTAGAACAAAATTTACTCAGCATGTCCTTGACACAATGAGATTATTTAATGGTAACTTGTGTAACTATCTCGTGTTGCTATACTTCCAATATCTAATAACATATAATTCCAGAAGACAGGCCTGCATACATCCAATGTGGAGTACATTTTAAACGAATTAGATCACGTAATATTTCTTATTACTTATCACAGTACGAGTGATGATATGAAATTTCATTTAAAGTTTAATTGTATCCTCTACATATTATTAAATGAATTTTGTGTCACGTAGTGTACGTGTTTTTTCACCTGGTACTGTTCTGGCTTCAGGTACAGGATAATAATAACACCTCATTCACCTCATTATTTCTGTGGGTGAATATAATGATTATTAAGATATTTTCTTTTTGGAATACAACATTCCAAGTAGCTCGCACAATGAATAACACAATGATGCAATTCTCAGTATTCCTCACTTATTATTTAATGTAAATATTTACTGACTGTAGTAATGTTGTCGGTTAATCTAATATAGTCAAATTAGAGCGTGATTCAGTAAGTATGATTTGTAGAGATGACATGATCTCAGCAGTACAACAGCAAGCATGATATCAGATAGTTCATCTTTGTTCTTGTAAGGTCAGCGGATATTGATGTGTAATTTGTTACACACAGATAATTACAGCAATGGTCATTGTCCAGCTATAAGGTTAGACACCCATAATAATAGGTGGTAAGTGACAAGTATAATAAGTAATATGCAGTTCATTACTTGTTATACTTTAAAAAACAACTACTCGATGAATCTGAAAACTGTTAACCTAATGTTCGCTGGCAACACCATACGCTTGTCCAGGTAGGTATTAGATTATTTGGGAGCAGGAACGGCTTTCTCGCTTTATTGTTAAGAACAGTAACACAAGGTATGGTAAATTGGAAAGAGCAACCCTACTTCATGGAGAGAGCCCAGTTGGGAAAATAAAAGACTTAAAAGTTGCGAAATGAAAGACTTATAAGTCTTGACCTCCAGTGGACGTCTAACATTGACAAAGCTGTCAACAAAGCCTAATGACTAATGAGTTGTAGGGTGGGTCAAAAGAACGCTCATGCTGAAACATATTCGTCATGCTTAATTTCAAAAAAGTCTCATCAGACTGCATGTTGAATACGCTGTACACTGTACAGTGTACAGGTTTGGAACCCGCTTGCAGTACACGGAAACTGGGGTATGATTCCCCGACTGGAGGATGTGACGGTATAGGAATCCTGAGAGAAAGGCGCAGCTTACAACTCTCCTCGATGAGAGGGGATATATCAAAATTGATTCGGTTTTATAGTTTTATAGTTTCGCTAATAGATTAAAGAAATTTCCAGTCAATGGACATTTCTCTGTCACATTTAAACTTCAGGATATACGTTCCTATCATTTAAAAACTGTACAGTAAATTGAAGATCATTTAACCTTGCCCCATTCCGCTTACTTGTAGCGATTAAACCATTAAAAACGTTATTAAACTTAAATCAAATTATAAATTTAAAAATCATTTCGCGACAGGGTTTGCATAAGAAAGTAATTTAAATTTCGCTTTTAATGAAAATGACAGGTCCTTGATACGTTATCTACTGTAGATAAGTGGTATACTGTTAGAATGTGATATCTGACACCTTATTTTAATCTGTCTGCCCCACCTCTCACCACCTTACAAGACCGGAAATCATGTCATAACTCATGATGACTCAGTTCAATTCTGATTAATATCCAGACCGTATATTTCAAATTCCAAGAGCAGTTTCGATTAATTTCAAGTGATAGTGGGATAAGATTTGGTTCAAAGCACAAGATTTCACTGGTTAGGGTTCATATCTCAAAACATGATACTGCAAGAGACATTCATTTCCGCAACATCGATGTTATGCATCCATATATCAGTTTGTTCAGTTATTATATTAGATGTGTTGATATTCCTCTTGTTTTCTGAAATGATGAAGATATATAATAAACATATAGTTCAGAGACAAATGACAATCATTTAGTACAACAAACTTTTAACATGTATGTTGCGTTGTTTAACGATTTTAATAATCCCTCAGGGAAAAAGCGGACAGGATATTTGAATGTTATTTACAGCTCGAAGTTGTCGATGGAAGTTAGTCATTTTGTTTTGTGACTTGGAAGCGTTTATACTGATTTCAATGACAATGATATTATATTGTTAGATTCTTCGCATTCCTAAAAGGATGTACATAAAAGTTAGTCGTTAGTCTCAAGCAACAATTTATTGAATTTCAGAAAAGACGGTTACATACAAGTATCCTGACAATTTCGACAATCAGGTGAGTTCATGTTTTTGTTTTGGATTCATTACAACCAGTCTTTTTCCTTATTATTCCTATCGAATTTCGATTTGGTTACGACTTCATAAAAACTGTAACCAATAAGGTCTACTAAAAATAAAATTGGCGCGCGCTTAAACAATAGATTTGACTTAGCTGCGCCGGTTTTTCGGCACAAGCGTTTTATTTGTAAAACGCGTTGAATTTAGGATAACTTGGATCGCGCGATTTTTGTTTTAGTAACTTTAGACTGGCTGAAATCACTTAAAACATATCTTAATCATTAATGTGCATTAAGTTTTAACTTTGGGCATGAAGGAAAAGTCATAGCACTTGGGCTACCACAAGCGCAGGTTTACACCAAATTCTTTCTCATATTAGTAACTCGTTGATCGCATTTATTAAAGGGTTTTCTTTTATAATTACATTTATTTCGTATGACGCATCGGGGAAGCCCTGTCCTACAACATAGTTAGTTGCAAATGATCCATTTACTAGAGGGTAGTGGTCCCCATCTTCCAATTATCCGACACATGTTAATTTTGTTTTCAGAATTTTTGCATGCTGAAAGAGGCCTTAAAATAGTTGCACGGTGGTGTTTATACAGATTAGCTTTTTAAAATGTGCTTAATTTGTTCCTGTTTGAAACTGGTTGTGTACTATGATGTCTCATTGTAACGCCCACCGTTTACTAAATTGGATCCTCGTTATTACACTTTAAATGCACCCTTACTATTTGAATATGCCATTTCGAGGCCAGCTGGCAACATGCTGCGTTCTTATATACTAAGGGGGGGGGGGGGGGGGGGGGGGATAGTTCACATGTTACATACTATACAGCTGGCAACATGCTGCGTTCTTATATACTAAGGGGGGGGGGGGGGATAGTTCACATGTTACATACTATACAGCTGGCAACATGCTGCGTTCTTATATACTAAGGGGGGGGGGGGGGGGGGGGGGGGGGGATAGTTCACATGTTACATACTATACAGCTGGTCTAAAGTTGAACAAGGTCCCCATTTCTACACAATAGCCACACTATGCCCAAGGGTTATTTCTACCCAGAAGCTACACTATAACTGCTGCTACCTGATACGAAGTTACACAATGAATACAAAGTAACACAAATGATGTTAAAATCGAAAGGAACCAAAATAATCGTATGTGATATGTTCGGAAACGTTGCCCATGTGTGCTCATTACCATCGATCACCTTTAAAGTCACTCAATTCTATATACAGCCAGTTGTATAACTGCCATCCCTAATAGTGATTTGCACGGGTAGAAAATTGGTCTATTTTTCCTTTGAAATTTCCTATAAGTGAGCCCAATTTTGGAAACCTTTTTTCCTTTTTTAGCACACTTCCGATTGGTATGCTGATTCACAGATATGTGATTTCTCTTGGAATAAGAATAAAATAGGGTCTAATTATTCTATCTTTGGTGTCTGTTCTTTTTTGCAATGCATATCATTTTTTGTAATCGAAAAATGTCGATATTGGAGGGGCTACATTTTATAACACAGATGGAATTCCGTCAATGACAGACGATAATTAATGGTTTGCACACAAATGGACAACGGTTGGGAACATTCCTAGATCGGTGGTATGTAAAATTTTGGTGTACTTTGTATCAGTGTCACCTAGTCTAGGGAGTAGCTAAGGATACATTGGATCTATGCGATCTCCTCGGTCGACTCAGCCGAATGATAGGAAACTTAATTGAGGGTTAAATGAGGAGGGGTACCTGTTAAAAGTTCAAGAAACTTCCTAGGATACCCCTTCAGTACATACTGTAAACATAGTACTATTATTAACTATTAACTATCAGGGAATATCAGATGGAGGATAAGTAAAAGGTGGCTCGAAGAGGGTAGAGGGGGTCTAATATGGCCAAAATCTGGCTACGTTATTATATCGGTCATACATCCGGATCCCGACAGCACTGTCGCAGCACTCTCGTGGCACTGTGGCGGCATAGTTCCAATTTTCAATCATGTATTACCGTAATATCTGTACCATATACAATTACCCGGTTTTTAAATTGACGATATCAAAGCTAAGAACTGGGGAATGATTCCCCACTGCTTCTGCTATACAGAGAACAGCACTAAAGGGAAGATATCTGTTTTTGTTCTCGAATTACAATTTACACAGCTTTGCCTCTCCCGTCTCAGTGTCTACCGAATAATAGAAAATAGATCTTAAGAGCCGACAAAACGTTGCTTAGGTGGCTAGAAGTCATAAAGGTGGCAATAAAATAGTCCCGACAAAAAAGTTAGTTGTCGGAAGCTCGACGGAATTGATACGTCTCGGTTGCTTGGGGGGCTTTTTTGTCACAAAAGCGACATTGATCCTGGTACAACCACAATTGCAGTATCAATCTTTTGCCTCTGACTGACAATGACTCTAAGTAAGAAATTAATATTCATACTGTATTCAGCTTCTTGTATTACTAATAGAACTCACCTATGCCAAAAGTATGGTGATACCCGGCAGCAGGGTATCACCGGCAGTAGCACCGATTATTAAACCAACCCACATTCTAGAGTTTAACCTTCCTTCCTCCCTAATGACCTAGTAATTTCATCAGTTTCACCCCGGGTTTCGTGCCCAAACTCGGAGAGGAACTGAAAATAAGACTCCAACTAAACGGCACATACACTCAAGTAAATGATGTAATTAGTCCTCTAAATGAATCCCATTTCAGGATATTCTGCACAATGTTCCGGTGTTCTGTTTCCCGATCACCAACATGTGAGTATGAACAATTTTATAGAGTAATTTGGTAATTAATTAATTAATTAAGGGAATTAATTTGTTTGTTTATTAAGTAATCCATTAAACACAGCCCACAGGTGCAATGTCACCTTGTTGTCCTGTCTGCACACTTGTACTACTCCCGCACCGTAATTTGTCAATCATTTCCATCCTGTAATACAGGAGAGAGGAGACTTACTTCGGGTAATGAACATAGCTTTGACTAGAATGAGGAACAATGTAGTCCTGATAGACCCGGGGCGCGTCTGCACTCTAACACTCTAATTATATAACTCCCATATTGCTACCACACTGAACAGTGCACTTTTGTACCTTCTACCATATTGTTTATTATAAGTAGATGAACACAGTTCCTCTGGGAATAACACCAGTATCTAATAGACGATGACTTGAGTTCGCACCGTATTAGTATTACACATTTACAACGTATTACCTGTTTGACGTTTTATAATATTACATAATATAACCTTATCTCAACTAATGAGTTGTTCTGGTTTCCTAGAAAGTGCTGGAGCCTTTTAATTTACAGACAATTAATGTTCTCTGTGATAATGACCTAACAATCTACTGACGATTGGCATTGTAATTATATTATCAGAATACAAATTGTTTTAGTTGTTAGCAACCTTATCTCTGTATATTAGCATGTATTAAGTGATAGGAAGTGTCGCTGTGTGAATTTTTTATTTTTATCGATTCCACGGAAATATTCTCATTGAAATTCAACACTTTCAATTTCGAAACATTCCAGAGTATTGTCACATGTTAGTGAGCCATGAAGTACATTGTGCCTCAATATTGGAGTATTAGCTCTCGCCTCTCATGGAAGTAAATGGGTCGGATAACCCATAAATTGTACGGATTCTGGATTTATCATAGATTTTGAAATCGTTGCTAGGCGATCGTATCAACTTAAATGCATAACAACTTGATTTCTTGGAAATTAAATCCACCTTTATATTTCATATAGAGTCATCAATACTACATAAAACCAATTTTACTTAGAAGTTCATTAAATGAGTAAGTCTAATGTTAAGCTCACTCAGGCAGGCGGGCAAGTATTTTGGTTTTACTATAACGAACTGTGCGGAGTCAATGTTCTCTTTTGGCTACTGCTATACTACATCAGCCACTACAGCTATATGCGTAGTCAGGTACTGTTAATCTACATTACACTTTACTGTACCATACCGCTCTACACTACACTAGTCACTACACTACACTACACTACACTACACTACACTACACTACACTACACTACACTACACTACACTACACTACACTGCACTACACTACACTACACTACAATCAGAGAGACTAGTCCTAGATTTTGGATACTAGGTTAAGGGTTAACCTTATGAATTATATTGGTTTCACATAATGGTCTGGTTTGACAGTTTCTTTTCAGCTACCTCCCTTGGCACGACTTCTTCCACCGATTTGTGCTGATGGTGGAGAAGATAATGAACGTAGCCCAATACAAAAGGAACGCTCACGAAATTGTCGGCACTCTCTACCGCTCCCCTGTACCACCTCCTGGACCCTTTTCTTTTGATGCCGGATCTATGGTGAGTCAGCCTTTGGAAAGCTGCCGCCTGCCTGATATATCTCATGGACCTAATTTGATACAATTTAAGCACCTTGGCTGGAGCCCAACCTTTCTTGAGGATTCAAAACACATAGCCAAATTAGATAGCACGTGACTGATTACCTCCCATGAGTAATCATACAGAGGGCGTGAAATTAGTGTGTCCCGATTAGTAACGACCACAATCTCACGGCGACACCAAAATCACCAACACTGCCTAATTTATCGAATTGAGGCCAAATCTTTATTTAGCCACTATTTTACCCTTTATCATGTTCATCACCTCCGTAACGGATATTTACGTACTGATTAAATTACAAGTTTACCCATTTATCTTATATTGCACAATATTACGGTAAATAACGAGCCTTATATAAAAGTGTTAAAAAAATCAGCTTGTATGTAAGAAAAATTTCTTGCTGAGCTCAGTATGGAAGCCTCGTATTTGCGATGATCTAACTTGTGAAGCTAGACATGTGCAAACATTACGCTATCTGCCTGCCGGCAAGTGAGGACAATTATTAGCACTCTCACATAACTTGGCATAATGACGAAGTAGACCGTCCTCAGTCAAGTGTGATGAGGGGAATAACACCAGCAAATTGTAAACACTCTGAATGTACACACTCTTTTAATCGCACTTACACTCGACACACGCGTCATGTACAACGGAAATGTACTCTCTCTCTCTCTCTCTCTCTCTCTCTCTCTCTCTAGTTGAAGCGGCGATGTTACGGATTCTCACCCTTACAATGCTAACACTCCAAAAATAGCCATGACTTGCAGCTATACTTTACCTCCTTGCTAGCTCCCCCTTATAAAATGAAAATCTGACACTTTGCTAGGTCACCCTTATAAATGGACTCCCAACCTTCTTAAGCAACATCAATAATGAATATAAATAAAGTCAGAGCGTTAGATTCTTCAGAAATGTCGCACTTATATTCACTCCAAACCCTACCCAGTGAAACTACCACCTCCATCATTACCATTTTTAGCCCCAAAATGAGACAGCCACAAAACAATCAGGCTGCTCCATACCCACTCCTAACAACTAATATCCTCACTCCCCAGCTCTGCAAGCTGTCTGTACCAGATCACCAAGGGCTGGTGTCCCTCTCAGAAAACAGGAACCAGTCTACCCTCCTTCCTCTGCTCAACACACGGTGCCTCTACACACTCTACATGGCCCTCATCATGGAGAGGAGAATTATTCTGGTGTCTGATTCGCTGGATAGGTGCTCAGCAGCCGTAAGTTGTCGGGTGTCAGGTTAGAGAGTAGCGTGAGAAATTTCAGCATTCTGTTTTTCACGCGCGGCTCAACTCACATACTTTGTGTAAGTCTCGTAGTTAGTTGTGTGTGTGTGCGTGTGTGGGGTAATATGACACTATCTATGTGTAATATTTTGTTGGTTTCTGTGTTTACTTGGATATGGTAGCTACTAGCTACTATAGTCCAGCTACGGTTTGGTAGATGTAACAGAAGAGAGCACAAATAATACAGGGTATTTCAAAACAAAAATAAATTACTTGATAATCTTAAATAAGCAGATTAGAAAAAAAAACACAGGGTGAATCCGCATCCTACATGCGGACCATATAAATGCTGAAAAACATGTAAAAATTTTACAAAACTTTAACCTATGTCACCCATCCGGAAGTTTAAAATTTGAAGTGAATTTAACCGTAAAAATAAGTAGGAAACTTAACAAATCATTGGTCAAACAGTCATAAAACACTCAGTTAAATCTAAATAACTAACAAGTAACACATCGTAATTATTCCTTTTTTAGATTAAAAACCCCAAAAATATACCCTACTAAGATGAGGAGGACTAGAGCCACGTTACCATGGTAACCACTAGAGTACGCTAACAATTGTTCGACATAGTCAGTTTATAAGTGTCCAAGAATCCAAGTATTATTTTTAGTAGCATACAACCTCCATTTCAGTTAAACTCCCTCGTGTTCCATAAAAATCTCTGTCCCAACACCAATAAAGGGTACAGATTCTGAGTACAAAACCAGCGTTCTTAAGTATTAACACTGATATCATAAAAACACTCGACTTGAAGTAATCTGAAGAAAAAGCCTATTTCCAACCCGAAAACAGCTATTAAAAACAGCTCAAATAATAGTCCGTCAGTTGAAAGGATCCAGCTCTTGCTTCATACTGGGCGTCTCAGGCTCTCTTTTGACGAATAGTTCAGCGAAGGTGGAGGGAGGGAGATCTTGTGAGAAGCCCGGGGTGGTGGGTTTGTGGCAGTAGTGGGTCTCCAGCAGCTGTTTCAGCTCTTCTTTTTCTCTCTGTAAAGCCCCGATTTGCTCTTCCAGGTGCTTCGTTTTAGCGATAACCTGGGGTAGAAAGTTTGGTGAGTTTACAAGTCAGATTAAGAAATAAACAGGAAATTCAATTTAGGAAACGTGGTGCAGTGGTCAAAAGTCAAAACCACATTTTGTTATGAGCAGGCAGGAGTTTCGAAAGTAAAAACTGAACGAAGGATCAAATATCTAGAGAAATCGCACGGATATATAAAAGAAATCCTATCTGCATGATTACAATAGGAATTAATTAGAATTAAGTACTAAACATACCTGGTTATATTCGCTGTCCACATTGGTGCTATGTGCTCGTCTTTTCTGCCGACACTTAGTCGCTGCGATCTTATTCCTTTCTCTCCTTATCCTACGCTTCTCTTCTTCATCTTTCGATAGAATCTGAAAAAATCAGGTCGGTTAGAATGGCTCGAGATATTTGATAAGTGAATAAACATGGTTTAAACGGATTCTAAAAACTTTGGTATTATAACATGCCAGTGCCATACGGCAATGGACAAGTGACTCAGAAAATATAAAATATGTGTACACTCATAATTATGTAATATGCTATTCGCATATATTCGTGACCAAAATGTCAATACTCCTTGTTACACACGGAGGAGCTACTTTTAGTTATTTGTTTAGACCCCTCTCACCAGGACAATGAGAGTTCTAGCATGTTAAATTATTAAAGAAACTGGCTTGATAAGACAGTGTAAAGTCTAGAACATGATATGAAACTGTACTCACTTTCTTTTGAGAGTGATGAAGAAGTAGGAGGGCCATGTTGATAGAGTCGTTAACAGAAGCGCCAGTAATAGGTCCGGGTGCCCCGCTAAAACTGCTGGAACTGTCCATGCTTTCAGTTTTACTGGTGTCGCTGCAGGTGCTGCTTCCACATGAGATGGGGCTAGCGTGAGAGACGCTGGTAGGGGGTATGTAGGTAGGAGGGGTAGGACACGCGGCGGGAACGTAGGACGGGGTGCTGCTAGCGATGGGAATGTAGGATGTAGACGGAGCACAGGTTACTGGTATGTAGGATGTTGTGACTGGAATGTATGGCATTTGAGTCCCCCGGATCCCACAGCTGGATGAGGGTCGAGAGTCATGGTAGGAGAAACTGGAAGTTTTTTCTGGTTTGGTTGTGGTCAAATTCTGATAAGCCTGATAAAGGTCTGTGTTTTGGTCCCATAATCCACCGAACAATTCCTTTGCGGCGTCTGGTGTACTGACCATTGCTAGTGCCATTTTCTGCTTACTTGATTTAGTACTGACTTTTTCTGATTCTTCTGAGGTCTTTTTCAGCTGTTCTGACTGTTTTTCGGGTTGATTAGGCTTTTCCAGGGGTAGACTTCTAGGTCGAATGATAAAAAAAACTGTCTACACTGCACAAGTTACACGAAACACAAACGACAAGATTACGAATGACTGCAAAGTCTTTGCAAGCTCTTTAAATAATCTGTGCTGATGTGCAGGCTTCCTAATATAGGCCCACATGCCTTGCCTTGGCATTACGCACTAACATACGTCAGCACTCCGCCTCCTAGTTACTCCCAAATACGCCTTATTTGGAAGTGGGCCGTGCTGTCACGAGGCCCCCTCGTGACGCGCGTCGCACCAATGAAAACGCTGGGCTGCCCACGTGACCGAGCTGCGGCTCAGCGTGCTGTAATACGCAGTACGCACGTGCTCTCACGACATCTCACTTAGTCTATCACGTGACGCCCTCGTGGTCTCACGTGCGCAGCGCGTAATCAAATTGCAAAGTATCATATTATAGCTGTAGAGCTGTGCGGAGTGGGTGATGTAACTTTCTAAATATAGCCAAAGTATGGGCTTTTGTTGATCGATTTGCACTAGATTTGGCTCTCACTCCCCAGTAAGTTGTTGATTCGTTGAGTTGTGGTTTAACCGTTATCAACCTAAAAGTATGGTAGAGCATTTTTACTAATTCGTATCAGCTGACACATGCGTCCTGCCACCTGCTTGACGAACCAGCGGTGGCATGCAGTGAGTCATGCCCCAGCTATGCAACTCTAGCTTGCGGCGCTTGACTTGCAAATAGCCAAGATATGCTGACGAAAGTGCAAGCTTTTTTAAACCGACGTGTCACGGATGACTGGTGAAGTGATGGGATATGCACATTGTTTTGGATGAAGAAAGTGTGAAGTGTCGGGGCGGGGCGGGGCGGGGCGGGGTGTTGTTAATGACGATTTAGTAAAGCACAGGTAATGACAATAGATAACGGCTTCTCTCTATGTGATAGATGATGACGTAGAATAACAAATGATATCTGTGAGAAATGTAGCAAAGTGTTATTTATGTCTCTTACATAATTTATAACGCACTTTGCTTTCGGTCATTACGTTTGACAGCGTTCAAGTGTATTACTGATTAGTTATTACTATATATAACTAGTAACTAACATAAATTCCATGTTAATTATAGTCCATACTTGATAAGATATCAAAGAACATGACGTATTATTGTGATAGTTATACCTTGGTGTGATGAATGATGCGCAAATACCAACTTGATCCCCGATGACAGTGTAATATCTTGTCCCCATATTTCATGACAAATGTATGATGGGGAACGTATATATTAATCTATCTGGTGCTCAAATTAGATTAAATCTCTTAATAGTTTGATAGACTTTCCTGAAGATTTCACGTACTTTTATCTGGAATGTTAACTATGTAAATAGCAAATTATGGGCGGGATACTCCGTGATTGGAAATTCCTCATGTCCCTAGCTTTGGAAACAGGTACTGGTTCAGTATTTTTTCATATTCAAAGATAGTCATTGAAAATCCGACAAAATTTCTGCGAGGGAAGTGTTTTAATTACTCATTTTCAGGTATACGCTGCCCGGGATTTGTTATTTCCCATGTACTGGCAACATGTCTTCATACCTGTTCTCCCTGAAGGTCAGTCAGTCAGTCAGTCAGTCAAGTCAGTCAATCAGTCAGTCAGTCAGTCAGTCAGTCAGTCAGTCAGTCAGTCAGTCAGTCAGTCAGTCAGTCAGTCAGTCAGTACCCCTCTTTTTTATACCACAAAAACCCACTTGTTATTCAAAAATTTATAAAATATGCGATTCTGGATTCATTAATACCGATTTTGTAGGAACTCATATCACATCGATACGTCATTGTGCAATGGCTTTCTAATCATACCTATTCTGTGACCGCATGATGCCATGTTTTACATATTATAATAAAGTTTCGTTAACATAATTATAACCTGAAATTGAAGGTTCATGATGAGCAAACCCAATTAATCAAATTTACTGTAAGGAGTAGAATTTCTTGAGAATATTTATTTGATTACATCAAGTGCTCCTTGACCCCATGTCTGATCCCTTATTACTCGAAACCCTGAATATGGCGTTTCTTAGTGTGTAACAAATTGCTGTCCTCTCACAAATTTAATAAAATTCACACCGTCAAAATATGGGCGTATTTATACTCCCAGAATACTACTTGTCGTTATCTGTTTCACAGAAGAACGGCTGAACTGTAACCGAATTACTTACGCTTCAAAACTCACACTGTAACCATATATAGTAAAAATAAAAATCCGCGTGTTAATAACGACTTGGACCTATGTGTGTCGGGTTACCAGTATTAGTAACACTTGTACAATGTGGCACAATGGAATCCACTTCTTTAGTAGTACGGTTAAGTAATATGTAGGAATTCTTATAATACAAGTGATGAGCTTTTAGTACATTATTTCTTAGAGAAGCGCTCCACACTCCACAGCACTAATGTGTTTAAATACACAGTGGTATGTGCTTTGTGTACTATATTTACTATTGAGGACGACGTATAGTACATGATTCGAAAATGTTAATTATCAAACTCCGGAGTCTTGGGAAGATTTGAAGTTTGAACCCAATTTCAGCTCTGATAGACTACGTTGCGGCTCCAATGCCTCTGTTGATAGGTCTCCACAAGTCACTTGAAGAACGAGCTAGAAGAATATGGGGTGAAGAGCTAGTTCTAGTGGATCTTGATAACGATGAAATGCAGGTTTGTTCAAAATCAAATAATGAGTGTTGACAATTTTGCAATATTTACTGCACGACTACCTAAGCTGCACGTTTTAGTTAATGATTTGAATATACCCATACATACCTTATCAGACCTTATAGTTATTTGGACGGACATTATATGAACGGACATAATTATGAACGGACATTAATATGAACGCTAGAAGGCACTCAAAACCATTAAAAATCCGAATTTTTTTCATTTTTTAAAACTTTTTTTTATTTCAGAAAATGATTTTTAGCAGTAAAAGAAGTGTACATGATCAATGTTTAATATCGCATATCATCTTCATCAAATGGGTTTTCGTGCATGAAATAGTTCAACGTTAAAAAATTAACCTTTAAAATTAACCAACGATGGCCTATAAAACGTTTAAGAACTTTTCATTCACAATCTAAATTTGAATACAACGTTAAAACGCTGTTCAATTTTAAACGTTGCTCATATCAATTGGTTCATCTTTTTGGGCGTTCGTGTAATGTTTTTTATCCCAGTTTCAACGTCTTTTCAGTTTCAATGAGTCAGCTAGAAACTTGATCTCTATTTCTAGACTTTCATAATGATCATTAGGCTCACAACAGCTGGCAAAATAAGTTAACCTCCTTTCTGGCTCACCTTTGGACTGCTTCAGAAGGCTATACTATATATAACTGTCTAATTGAATAATTGGAAAAGAACTCCATCAGGCCTAGGCCCTAGCTGAACCAAGCGGGGAGTTGATACACCTTTCACAAGCAAGAGCCACTTTGGTCTAATTGCTGTGAGGTGTCTCAGCTACGCCTACATATGGGTTGGGGGTTCCCCGGTCCCCCCTTTTCTTTTTTTTGGCTTTGCTGTTTGGTCTGCGCTGATCACCATTATTTAGGACTCGACATGATTTAGTGTTTCACAGTGTGGGAGCTTGGGAGTAACTCTTAGAGGGAATATCTTCGATCAGATTTGCAAGGGTTTTGCTTGACCGTCCTTTTTCCAGTTCCTGCTCTCATTAGCGATTCATCAAGAGCGCTTTTTCCATGGGATTTATTTTCGTTGAATTACATAGTCTGAACTCTGATATCATTGTGGAATGTGGTAATATAATTTCCCGAAGCTGCAAGATTTTGCAGTTTTTAATTCCCGGGTGCAGATAATTATATAGACTTAAAATAGAATTAAAGTCGATGTACCAAGCGCTTCAATTTTATATTGGAGAAACTCTTTAGTCTCGTCTAATAGACAATATCCTTGGCAACACGATTTACCGTAATATATGTAGAGGCTGGAACAAGTTTGTAATGTTGGCGGGGACTAGCTCATGAACTATGTTGTTGAGTGCCATAATTTAGTTGACTTTTTCCGCAAAGTGCCCCTTGAAAACATCATATACTAGTAGAGTTTTCTGTGCCTCCGGCATACCAAGGAGAACCTTTCCGTCGTTAACTTACGGCACAATAAAGTTCTCATAGTATATAGTTGTCATATTCTGGACAAAAAGTTCGAATTTTTGAAAAAAATTCAACGGACTTTAACTTGGACGGACCTTAAATGAACGGACTTTATTTGAACGGACATTAAAATGAACGTTAAGGCCTCCAGCGTTCAATTAATGTCCGTCCAAATAAGGTCCGATAAGGTGGTACATACGTTACGCCACTGCACAAGTGAGAGTCTTTAATGTTTCAAAATTTCTGATAATTCCGTATATGCGACCAAGGGAAACTGCTTTTTTTAGGTAAAGGAAATTGTTCAACGCAAAAATAGTGTATAAATTATAAACTTTCAATTCAAATAACTAAATCCTTGCAGTCTTGACACAAAAATCATACCAAAATCAGTCCGTTCTCCAATGAACATACAACGCTAAGTAAATACAAGACTAATAAATACTGTACGGTAAATTAATACAAAAAATGAACATGACATGCATTGTGATTGTCTAGCAGTTTTTAATGTATTCATACAATACCATAAGGCGAAGATCCAAACAAACCACCGCCATATTCATATCCATCATTATAATCATCATCGTTCTCATTAACAATACCATAAGGCGGAGATACAAGCAAACCACCGCCATAAGGCGAAGATCCAAGCAAACCACCACCATATTCATAACCATCATTATAATCATCATCGTTCTCATTACCAATAGCATAAGGCGAAGATCCAAGCAAACCACCGCCATATTCATATCCATCATTATAATCATCATCGTTCTCATTACCAATAGCATAAGGCGGAGATACAAGCAAACCACCGCCATAAGGCGAAGATCCAAGCAAACCACCACCATATTCATAACCATCATTATAATCATTATCGTTCTCATTACCAATAGCATAAGGCGAAGATCCAAGCAAACCACCGCCATATTCATATCCATCACTATTATCATCATCGTTTTCATTACCAATACCATAAGGCGAAGATCCAAGCAAACCACCGCCATAAGGCGAAGATCCAAGCAAACCACCACCATATTCATAACCATCATTATAATCATCATCGTTCTCATTACCAATACCATAAGGCGAAGATCCAAGCAAACCACCGCCATATTCATAACCATCATTATAATCATCATCGTTCTCATTACCAATACCATAAGGCGAAGATCCAAGCAAACCAACACCATATTCATAACCATCATTATTATCATCATCGTTCTCATTACCAATAGCATAAGGCGAAGATCCAAGCAAACCACCACCATATTCATATCCATCATTATTATTAGGTGTTGTTGTTTTGTTGCCATTATACTCATTGTCCTCATTGTCCACGTAGAATAGAGACTCTTCGGTATATTCGTCGTCATTCACGAAAATGGGATCATCTTCTCCCCAGAAGAGTTCTTTCGAGGGGCTACCTCCAGTATCTGTGTAACGGAAGTAGTGCCATGGTGGGTCCATCCAAGCTGTGTTGACTGCGGATAGGATTGCTATGCCGATCTGCCGGGAAAACAGTTTATAAGCAGTCTTCACCGTTCGCAATTTCCTTTTTTTCGCCGGAACAAAAATAAGCGAGAATGACGAATCATGTTTCGCAAATTATCCGGGATTCCTGATTAATCCAAAACAGAAAATGGCGATGGCACTACTGCCTTTTAATCTGAGATTGAGTGAACATTTTAAATCATACTATCTTCAAAATGTGGGCGAAAGTTAAATTTCCCGCCACATAAGGGCCCATAAACCAAATATATCCAGCCGAAATGACTTCACAGGAACTTGGTGAGAATTGTTGTATATTAAAGTATATCTCCGGGTCAAAATTGGAAAAAAAACCTACATTTTAATATACTTTAATATGCCCAGGTATCGTGTATTTATTTAAACCCCTGATGTTTTAAAATCAACTCACATTTTCACGATCATCGCAGGCTTTGGTGCTCACAACGCCATTCCGAGATAGTCTTTTGCACATGGGACTGTTTGAGATGCCGAGCTCTAGCGTAACCTCGTACCTTATTCCAGCTACGGTCTGTAATGTTGTAGTTTGTAACGAACCACACTGCCACAGTATCTTGGGTATCATATTATGTAAAATACGACACCCCCTCCCTCCCCCTTCCCAACTACACAAAGAAATAGTAGTGTGAATCAATTTGGTCTTTTTAAGTGATGCTCACTTGTTCGTCTATGTTTAGAACGTCCCCGACCAATATGGTATCCCGAGGTTTCATGTTTCCTAGAGTGTATGCCCTCCGCTTAAACTCCATCAGGAGTGTCTTCAACGCTTCAATAGTCCATTTGTCAGCCATGTCGGCTGGGGTTATCCCTCCTGATATCATTGAAATGAAATGTTTATCTGTTGTTAATTCGATCTTCTACTTTGTGGCGTTATTACTTAATATAACAGTTATTGTATTTAGTTTGAAAGCCGTAATTATGCTGTCTAATTACATTATTACACGCCAGGTTTATGAGATCCAATTTGAAATTTAGGTAACAAACCTCCGAATAAAGAAACAGAAGTTAAGTAACAGAAGTAATTGATAATAATAATAATGCTAATATACAATTAAATGTGCGAATCTCTGGAGTACCTGGTATCTTGCCAGAAAGCATTGCTTTATTTAATCGCCTTTCCAAAACTGCCTCACTTATTTTTGCACAATCGTACTTCGACTTTATGCAATTTTTCTGTATCTTTCTTTCGCTCTGCCGGCACCCTTTTTCCTCCTTTTTTGTTAGTTTACTTGTGCTCCCTTGAACTTGTCTCTTTTGCCGTTCCTTCCTGCTGTTGAACCCGACACGAGTGTTGTCACCAACCTGGCTGGCTTTTACCGGCTTTCTGCGGTTTTTTTCCTTCTCTATTTCTAATGATAAGCCTTCGTTTGCTATCTTGTAAAACTTTTCAGCACACTTGATCCACTTGGGCTTGTAATCTGTGAGTTTGAGGAATTATAAGTTGAAAATTCAACTTGTGGAGATTGAATGGAGCTTTATTTTACATGAAATGAAAAACAATAACGTGAAATATCTCCAAATTTTATCGGTTGACATTATTTAATAGTATATAGATTTTTGTACCAATTGTGTGTTGCAGCTATGTATATATCAAAAATATAGCCGAAAAGTCGACAATACATCAAATATTTTGTTTTACACTGAGTGGAGACTCATTTCGTCCCCGATAATCTAAAACTATTTCTTAATTCAATATGTACCCGATGATAAACAGACGTCCAATTTGCTTTCGTACTTATAGCATTCCATGCTATTTCCCAAATAATCTTTTACAGAATTCTCCTTTTTTACAGATTTCTCCTTTTTTCGCTTCGATTTCTTTTTCTCTTTCTTTGACTCTGCATCCCTTTTGACCGAGGTACAACTAGCATAGTGAATTAAAAGTAGGAAAATGCAGATAGTTCTCAACATGAATTCCTGAATGGAAAGAGTTATCTGTAGTGAAATATATGGGCTGTATATTAGAATGTATTGGGTTATTTTAAGTGGATAATTGGGTGGAATCTCAGCCTGATTATTAAACAAAATAAAATGCGACGACTTACATTTCTAGATACAAGACTAATAAATACTACACGGTACATGAATAGATAAAATGAACGTAAACGCATTGTGCACCAGTATTTAATGTATTCATCCAAAATTGCGAAATGGCGAAGCTCCAAGCATAAAATCATCCCATTCAGAATCATTATCAATATTGTATTCATCATCTTTTATATCAACATTATCACTAGGGGAAGCTCCAAGCATAAAATCACCCCATTCAGAATTATTATCGATATTGTATTTATCATCATTTGTATCAAAATTATCACTAGGGGAAACTCCAAGCATAAAATCACCCCATTCAGAATTATTATCAAAATGGTATTCATCATCGTTTGTATCAAAATTATCATAATTCGAAGTTCCAAATAAATCACCAAACCCATATTCATCACCATATTCTTGTAAAAAAAATATCCATTCATCATCGAATTCATCAATATTAAAAGCATAATCGTCGGCAGTACTATATTCGTCCAAAAATAATATCCATTCATCATCGAGTTCACTTGTTGGCCCCACGTAAAAGTTACTCTCTTCGGTATATTCGTCATTCACGGATATGTCTTGGTCTTCACCCCAGTAGAGTTCTTTCGAGGGGCTTGTACCTACAGTATCTTGGTATTCGAAGTAGAGCCATGGTGGTTGCTTCCAAGGTGAGTGGACTGCCGATAGGATTCCTATGCCGATCTGCCGAGAAAACAGTTTATAAGCAGTCTTCAGGGGTGTCACCACCGTTCGCCATTTCCTTTTTTTCGCCGGAACAAAAAAGTGATAATGACGAAACAAGTTTCGTCACGAATCTGAATAATCCAAAACAGGAAATGGAAAGTGGCGGACGGCACTTACTACGGCACTACTTCCTTTAAATTTGAGATTGGATGAAAATTTTCGATCACACCATTGACCATTTTCAGAATTTAATGTGGGTGGAAGCTAAATTTTCCGCCCTATTAGGGTCGATACACCAAATATTAACAGCTGAAATGACTTCGCAGGAACTTCATTTGCGCACCACTTCCACAACAAAAATCTTTTTAGAACACGCATTTCTGTAATCGAGCATTTCCTGATTTAAATCATTTCTCGAAGCAAGCTATTTGCTTGATTGAGAGGCAGTAACTCAGCTATTTCTCTTGATATAGAATTTCTTTACACATGTAGAACAACACGTTGAAAATCTTCGTGCGCAGTTTTAGTTCGATATCACAAGAAATATCAAATGATGGAGTAGTTAGCTGTTTATTAGTTTCATGATTGAAATACTGACAATTGGATAATATCCGGTTGGAAGAGACAAGGACAAATGAAACAGGAAGTTAGGAATGTAGGCAAATTTTCGGCGTCAACGCCATCTTCAGGCTCAAATTATTTGATATATAGTACAGTGTTGAAAGTTTTAATACTTAGTTAGAAATTTACATTCCTAACTTCCTGTTTTATTTGTCCTTGTCTCTTCCAACCGGATATTATCCAACTATCAGTATCACAAGAAATATCAAAGAAATAGCTTGTTTCGAGACATGATTTAAATCAGGAAATGCTCGATTACAGAAATGCGTGTTCTCAAAAGGATTTTTGGTGGAAATGGTGAGATTCTTCCCTTGAAATCATTTTGGCTGGACGCTAAAAACCCTATTTTGATGTATAGTTCCGTGGCCGTAAGTTATCATAATTGATCATGTGTGCTTTTCTACCATAAAATATGATATAGGGAGTTAATAAAAGTCACTACATGAGGATTTTGCACGTTTTCAAACAAGAAAACCGCAGGCGTTAACAATAATGGGGGGGGGGAGGGGCTGACCATATTAAAGTATATCCCCGCACCTAAAAAAGCCGAAATTTTAATATACTTTCAATGTACTTTAATATACCCAAAATTACAACAAACAAGACACAAGGGCAGGTCTCTCCTGAACGTTGGGATGGCCTGAGGTGCTTATCTCCTTTTCAGTAACCCTAATACCCAAAATTAGTCGAGCTATATTCTTCGTTTAGATTTGCAAGATAAGCCTGTTTTTGGACTAGTACATGAATTTAACCATATGCCCATATTTGGGCATAAGCACCAAATTTGAAAGCTTTCGCCCAAAATTCGATCAAATTTCAATATTTTTGAATGAGACTAACTTTATGTGAAAGATATAGCTCAATATCTGTTGAATACTGGATACTAAGTAAAAATACCTCCATAAACAAAATTGCACATAATATCTCGGTTCGGGATACTAGCCAAAATGACTTCATTAAAATTGAAATAACTTCATCAGTTTTCAATATTTTTGCATGAAATTTTCGGAATCGATTAAGAATTGCATTTCAAGCTTATTTTGTGCAGCGAATTTTTGATTTAGGCCTCCAAAAAGATAGGGATATATTAAAGTATATCCCGCCCCTAAATCGGGAAAACCTCCATTTTAATATACTTTAATATAGTCAGCCCCCCCCCCCCCCTCCCCGCCCCCGCGCCCCCTCCAAATAATATAAAAACTAATATATTTGGATTGTGGTGGGGATTTGGAGAATATTTTTTATATGGCACGAGTAGCTGCAATTTATCAGCTCTTAATCGGGCTGCAATCCTTGGCAGACCTATATTACCCTATTTTAAATGAACGATATCTCATTCTACAGTATGATGAGAGCGTAAAGAGAATGCTTCCCGGAATCAGCACAATGAAGAGAACAAGATGTTGTTGGAATTTTAATTATTCATCTTCCACCGGTAGTCCCTACAGTGATTCCTGGTTTTGATTGGGAAATAGTGAAAGCTTACTGTCACGTGGAAAAAATATGCTTCACCTCCCCACCACAATCTACATTTATTTATCTAAATCACCGATTTTTGTAAATAAACTCACATTTTCACGATCATCGCAGACTTTGGTGCCCACAATGCCATTCCGAGATAGTCTTTTGCACCTAGGATTGTTTGTGATCCCCAGCTCTAGCGTAACCTCGAATTTGTGTCCACTTACGGCCTGTAATGGTGTACTTTGTAAAGAGCCACACTGCCACAGTATCTTGGGTATCATATTATGTAAAATACGACACCCCCTCCCTCCCCCTCCCAACTACACAAAAACATAGTAGTGTGAATAAATTTGGTCTTTTTAAGTGATGCTCACCTGTTCGTCTATGTTAAGAACGTCTCCGACCAATATGGTATCCCGAGGTTTCATGTTTCCTAGAGTGTATGCCCTCCGCTTAAACTCCATCAGGATTTGCTCCAACGCTTCAATAGTCAATTCGTCAGACATGTCGGCTGGGGTTATTCCTCCTGAAATCATTAAAATGAAATGTTTATCTGTTGTCAAATTACATAACATGTTTATGAGGTCTAATTTCGAATTTAGGTAACAATTCTCCGAATAAAGAAACAGAAGTAAACAATAATAATAATCATCCTCTGATCCTTATGGTTAGCTGACTCCGGGCGGAGGAAATTACCGACTGCCAACGTTTGATGCCTAGGTAGTCGAGACCTCTTATAGAGACCCGATATAATAATAATACTATTACCTTATTGCATTAAACTAATATAAAATTAAATGTGTGACTCTCCGAATACCTGGTATATTGCCAGTTAGCCATGCTACATTCTCTCGCCTTTCCAAAACTGCCTCATTTATTGCTGCACAATCGTACTTCGACTTTACACAAGTTTTGTGTATCTTCCTTTCGCTCTGTCGGCACCCTTTTTCCTCCTTCTTTGACAGTGTACTCCCACGAACTTGTCTCTTTTGCCGTTTCTTCTTACTCATTACCCCAACACGAGTGTTGTCACCAACCTGTCTGGCTTTTACTGGCTTTCTGCGGGTTTTTTCCTTCTCTATTTCTAATGATAAGCCTTCGTTTGCTATCTTGTGAAACTTTTCAGCACACTTGATCCACTTGGGCTTGTAATCTGTGAGTTTGAGGAATTATAAGTTGAAATTCAACTTGTGGAGATCGAATGGAGCTATATTTTACTTAGAAAATAGTATAATCTTGTTGGACGCTTTCAAGAAGATCAAGTTTGCTACTTTTTCTTGCGATCAATAATGATTAATTTTGAGCAAATTATTTTTTAATTCACTACGTACCCGATGATAAACAGACGTCCAATTTGCTTTCGTACTCATAGCATTTTGCGATAGTTTTCGCTTGTTCTATTTCTGCAGCTTTCTCCTCTTTTTACAGATTTCTTCTTCTTTACAGATTTATCTTTTTTTCGCTTCGATTTCCTTTTCTCTTTCTTTGACTCTACATCCCTTTTGACCGAGGTACAACTAGCATAGTGAATAAAAAGCAGGAAAATGCAGATAGTTCTCAACATGAATTCCTGAATGAAAAGAGTTATCTGTAGTGAAAAATCTGGGCTGTATTGAAATTTATTGGGTTATTTTTAGAGAATAATTTGGTAGAATCTCAGACTGATTTTTTAACAAACACAGAAGCTGAGATTTTAAAATGTTAAAAATATTCAAATCCCAGTTTTTGGAAGTAACAAAATCTGAAGAATCGACGGAAGGAAGAATCCAGATGTGTATTCTGGTGTGGAGGTGAAACATTTGTTTTGACACAAAAAAGTGATTGTGCAATCAAAACCTAAAATCACTGTCAAGTGTTTGCTTCACATCTCCGTACCGAACACTGGCAATTGGCAAAATAAAAGATCTTTTCGATAGTTTGGAACTTAAAGCATTATTTTCGTTGGTTTTAAGGGTTGGATCCATGTGTTAGCCATTCACCAAGCTGCACTGTATCGCACGCTAGCGTGATTAGTAATAGTACTCCTGCTCAAAACAGAGGCTTCGGCTTGTGAAGTGAACCCTTGGTTAAAGCTCACAGCCATGGTACGTTACGGCGCCACGTGAAGCTGGATTCTGACAGTCATCTATGGCAACGCCAGGACATCCACGCAGAATTCTGCAGCCACCCGCAGTGGCAGTGGTACCACCCAAACAGTTGCCCATATTGTATGGAGAAGGCCTTGGGAAGGCAAGTCAGTGGATGAGATGGTCAGAGAAGCTGACGCCTGCCAGCCTACTAGGGTGATGAACTGCTGAAACTGAGCGCCGAGGTAGCTGGTCAACCAGGTGTCAGTAGCAAACAGAACGGTTTAATCTTCCTTCTGGAGAATTGGGTACTTAAAGCGTTATTCCCGGCTTTGTTACTAGACCATGATTTGGTGAAGTTGTTCGGTATGGCTGCAATTAGCCAGCATTTTACAAGCACCGGAATTTTTAATAAAGTCCTGTCTTGAACGCCTTGTTCACCACACCTTTGAAACTTGTCTCGGATAAATTTAAAAGCCAGCGGTAATTATATAAAATATGTTTAAAATGGGTCAAATTGCTTTTAGTATGTTACTAAAAGCATTTTGGTGACGCAAAAGACCAAAGTTGGAAAATATCTGTAGTTCTCCAGAAGATGTTGCTTGCGAGAGCCAGCCCAGAAGATGTGTGGTTGTGCTTAGAAGATGTGTGGTTGTGCACAATTAAGTGGTTGAAAAGGACGGAGAAAGAGCTTTAACTAATATTTTATTTCACGGATATTAATTTATTAAGGGATTGAATAATTATCCAAATATTATTTTACTTCAGCAGAAAGCTTCCATCTAGTGAATACTGAATATTATGTAATGGGTACAGAATATACCTTCTCTAGCATTTGAACTGAATGACGGCCGCTCAAATTTATCTTTCTTGATTTTATTTATGTGATACTATAACTAATACATTTTTATTCTCCACATATTTCAGGTGCCTCCTTCATTGCTGAACGAAGACATGCTGAAAATACCTCACAGCATTGAGGAAAGTGTCATGGAGGGGATCAAGGGAATCAAGAAAATGTACGAGAATGATGAAACGAGGAAAAAGATAGGAGATAAGCTATCTAAAATGGTTTACCATGGTTACCATTTCCTCTCCTTTTCTTGCATTTCGTTATGGCCGGCGAAACTTTGATACCCAAGGTCCTCAAAATATATATTAACTATTTATTCCTATGATTGACTCAGTGGATCACATATGACTATTGGTCACTCTTTCTATTTCAGTTCTGCGTCACGCTGGTAGCAATTGTAGGAAACTACAGAGGCTCGTGCAGATTTGACAATACAAAGAGTAAAACTTTCTCCTTCGACCATGATAATTTCCTTCACTCCAGACCAGCCAATTTACAAGAAATTGTAACCAAACTTCTGCAATGCCAGCACTTTGATGAGTTCATTCAGGTTTGATTTTGAAGTTAGCCTTCAAAAGTTGAGACTTGCGGATGTTATTAGTATTTATTATTTTATCATTCAAAGATTGTAAGTTACAGTTTGTATATCCAAAATTCTATAGGCTCCGGAAATTGTGTTTAATACATATTAAATTCATAATTATTATGTTTTGAATTATTCTTAATAATATTCCTACTTTTAGGAGAGGCTGCAAATAATCCAGGGGGTGAAACCACGTGACGCGTACGAGGAACTCTCAGTTGACTACTATCAGACCGGATCTCATAAAAACTACCTCAAATCGTGGATAAATGACGAGATCGCTGTAAGTTTTAAGTTTCTTTATCGAATCTTGATCCAATATAATTTACTGGGGTTATTATGACCAGTTTGCGGAAATGCTCAGCAAAGCATCTCACTACGTATGACGTTTTTCTATTTAAAGATTGGGACCGTAATGAATCCCGGAAGCTTCCTGGCAATCATAGAAAACGCATTTATTGTAACTTATGTGGTGTAGCCGTGTAGAGATCGTATTTTTCTTCGTCTTGAGCTAAAGTTTTTGCCCGATTTCAGTTGTCTAAACAATTTCCGCTTCAGAAAGAGTGGAACCCTCAGATAGCAAGGATAAACAACGGGGCCTTTGCCATCCAAGGTTTCATGTCCGATATGAACAGTGGAACTAGAGTTTCCAGTCCAAAAATGAACACCGGAAAGGAAATGCCCGTGACCAGAACTGCTCCCACCAAACCAATGCCGTGGCATTTATACAAGAATACGTTACTGAACCTTCCTGCCTTTCTTAGGGACAACACACTTCCACCTCCGACCATTGATGAGAAGTTGTTTAACTTGATGATAGGAAACCTGGATCATATTAATTCCAACCCTTCCATTAATTCCAACAAACAAACTGGACAGGTATGTGGGCCGATTATACTGGGATATTATCAATAAGAAAATATCTGATTCGCATTTTTTTATAGAGGAATAGGCAATGTTTACTTTTCGTTCTAACGGATCTATTTTATTGGGCTCTTACTAATTCGCTCGCCCAAACATTATCACGTGACTTTTTTTTAACGGTTTTGCAGCCGAAAAAACGGTTTTACATGTAATCCCAATCCTAACCATAGGCATAACCATAACCCCGGAGCTATCCATAACCCTAACCATAACCCTAACATGAGCCCTAAATAATCGAATTCGTGTTTTACAAGCGTGTCACGTGACCAAAATAGTTTTTTGCCCATAACTCTCCAGGGAAGCATTTTTACCTTACATCACGAGGGGTGATTCGGAATCAGTTTCCAAAAATAAAATACACAAAATCAAACTACTTTCACACCCTCAGGGCCTTTTCACAAGAATTTTTTTAATTTGGGTGAGCGATTTAGTGGAAGCGATTTAATTGATTTTCTGGAAAAACACCCAATGTGATCACTGCTCATTGGATCAGGTTGAAATGAGACGCTCTGCCACAATAAGTCGCCAGGTTCCTGTTCAGTCCAGAGCAGTGCCACCTCGACCACTCTCCCACCACGGCTCACTTTCCATCCCTCGAAACCTCCCTTCCAAGCCTCCTCCTCCTCATCAGAACACTAACAATTCCCAAAATGAGGTTAACGTCGGACAACTTATTTCTCTTGGCGATGACGATTAGTTGTTCCTAAAAACGACAAATTGTTGTTCTTGACGTCGAGATATCTGTTAGTTGGTATTTAAGAGGTACGGGTTTCAGTTTAAGAATGAGTTGCGGAGTGAGAAGAGGGCTAGTTAGAGCTAGTTTATAATTTACACTGTTACAGTCAACTTGTTACTAATACTGTACTATTTTTTTGAATGACATGGTCTTTAAATTTAATGGAGAGGTAAATTATCATGATATTGGTTATGTTTTTGATAGTAAACCAGCATCTATAACCTTCATATTTAGGGATTAGCTTTTTTTTCCTGCTGCTTGTTATTGTTCGGAGAGAAAGTTTATTGAATTACATTTTCGTTGCTAATTTGTGCCGTTTAGAAATAGATCTGATTAGCGAGTATTTTCAGGAACAGTAGCCTTGAAATAAGATTCAGTTTACTTTTTGAATTTTTGAATTTTAGCTTGATAGGATTTTCGCATTTCAATGTTTATTTTTAATTATGCTGAGGTGAAATCATAGATAAGAAAATGTAATATTCCTACGCTACCATTTTATCTCTACTTTAGTCTCAACGTTGACCAGGAGTTTAGATAAATATTAGGAATAAAATCAAGTTAAAATTATAATCTTCCCTGAGTTTATCCACTCAAAGTATCTGTGACGCATTTAAAAGAGATGGACTGAAAAATGATATACATAGTTTAAGTGATGTTATTAAAATTGGTTATTATAACATGTCATATTGCATAATTGATAATACGATATTGGATATATGTCTTGCGCATGTGCTTGAAGTTGACTGTGCCGTTAATTCCAGAATTTTACTAATCAGCATATACAAACGTCGAGCTAACGTTATTTGTAAATGTTTCATTTTAGTTTTTATATGCGTGTTACTGTTATTGACTTCTGATTACATTTGTTCGAATTGTTGAAGCCAATGTTTTCGTTCTCAGTTCTGTCAATCATTGACACACGTTGCATTTTGATTTGGCCATTTAGTCAGATGTATTATATTTATAACTATAACTATAAGCGCCATGAGTTGGCACAGAATGTTTTTTTCCCGATGTTGATAAATTTTGTACCAAACGTTGTCTAAAAATGTGAATAAAATAATTCCATCGCTGCAGCACTGTTAGCAATGGAAAAATAGCACTGTTAGCAATGGAAAAATAGCACTGTTAGCAATGGAATAGCACTGTTAGCAATGGAATATTATTGGGATCTGGACCAAACTGATCCGACTCTGTCAACAACAGGGTTCAGGCAAAACAAGTTCGGTAAGAGGTATGTTCTCCTGTGGATAAAATTAATTTGGGTCAGGTGTCCAACAATAATTACGTCAGTTTTTAAAATGAGCCCAGAAGAGTGGCAGAGACTTGATAGGAATTGGTAAAATCAACAGTAAAATAACTTATACTTTGACTTGCGGTTGATACAGTAATTCCCAGAGTCATGGCTCCCAGGTATAACAATCTCGCTCAAATTTTGATTGACGGTGTCAACCCATCGAGATCGTTGCTCTGCGAAGCAGAGCAACGATCGACGATGCGAAGCAAGAATGCTAGTTTGCGCAGCGCGTCGAAGCGGCGAAGTCCTCCAAGCTCAAATTCTTATCTTTAATCTCCTCTTTTATACATCCAGTTTTCGAGATCCATCCACCTTCTTGATCTGATCAGAGGGAATAAAATAACAAAATATCGCAAAGGCCCATTTTGATTATTCTGCAAATAAATGTTATATATTGCAAATTAATGATATAGTCTTGGAGGACTTCGCCGCGCAAACTAGTATTCTTGCTTTGCAGAGCAATCGCAGAGCATCGTTGCTCTGCTTCGCAGAGCAACGATCTGGAAGGGTTGGCATCGTCAATCAAGATATAGTCATAGTCCAAACTCTGGTTGCTTTAAGAAGAGCACAAATACCCAGAAAACCTTATTACCGGCTTGCGGGCTCGCTAGGGGTGCTCTTTTTTAAACAGCCGGTTTGAGCTTGCGCGCAACATTATAAATATAAGTACACTGCTCACCTGGGGACCCCAGGCTATAATGTTCATAAACATTATATTTATAGATATTAGGCGGAATATATGACATGGACAGGCTGAGCGCCGCCCAGTAAGTACACTGGTTGCACAATGCACGCCCCTGACGTATGTGGTACTGGTATGACACAATTCAGTCAATAATCACAAATCAGAGGTCAGGTCGTCAGGAATCCGCAAAGTTAAAGTTATAAACTTTTGATCGGCCCAAAATAAGACTTTTTGGGATAACTCAAAACCTACGTTGTCCCAAACTTAAGTTTCACGAGACGAAGATTTTGGTGAAAACCGGAGGTCGATATTTAATTTTAGTTTATTTACGGAGTTAGACCCTTTGTACCCTTTGTAGCGCGATGCACTACTGGGCCGCGCCGCGCATCAAATAATTCTTCTCGGTAGATCGGCGAAATGCACCACTGGGCCTCGCCGAGCTGCAAAGGATTGACATTGTGAATCAAATAGACCCTATGCACTATGCCTAGCCGGTGGATGATGATTAATCACTCTACACTCGACTGTCACGTGACTTTTTAAACACGTTCTCTTGGTTCGGCGCTACTAATTCACTCGCCATCAATTTCACAAAAAGAGCCATATTTGAATTTCGCATTGGATAAGCGTCTAAGTAAACCGCGTGGCGCGTGTCTGCGATAAATCTTTTCTTGTCAAATCGATATCTTCTCTTATTCGATACAATTACAAATTTTAACTAGTGATTTTCTGATACTCCACGAACATCTATGACTGTTGCTTAGCTGTTCCCGAAAGGTTGAGTTAAGCTTTCAATCCTTTGTTAATTTTTTTGTTCAATTTGTAAGGTTAAAACTCTTTCAGGTCCGATTTCCGAATAGTCTGGTGTCCAAAAGAACTCCAATTGTTCAAAGAGTTAAATTTATTCGGTGTGGGAAAACAGGTCAGTGCTAATTGCTGATTGTTAAGAGGCGTACTCGGATTTCAGCACGGCAACTTACTTAACGGCCTATTTAATGCTCCAATTTTCCATGACTTCTAGAGATTATTTATTTATTATATTTCATTAAATTGTGATGGTATTAATTTAACTACGTATAATGGGCTCCTTTTAACTAGAGTATGGATATTCAGGTTCCGATATTATGGAATACCTCCCGGCTTGAGACTCACTCAGGGCATAGTTCAAACCCAAACTCTCAGTGTACAATGGTAGATTTGTGACAGGAATTTATGTTATAATTATGGACTTCGAACTTTTAGGTTAATTTATGTCTAGAGTCTTAACTTCGAACTTTTTAGATGAATTTATATCTGGAAGATAACCAATAAAAAGAAGTTAATAAGAATTGTAAAATAATGCAAGACCAATCCAATAGTACATAAAATAAGTGTTCAATCTCATGGTAAAGTCCGTTACCCTAAATCAGTTGGGTAGCTGGGTGATCAATGGGAACTGGTGTGTATTATAACGGGGCTGGCCGCTGGCTGACTCTCTCTCTGGACGATGGACAGGTAGCTTCTAGGATCACTGCGAAATGGAATTGGTAAGAGAACGTAAAGTGGACATATAATTAATTAAGAATCTAATGACACGTTAGGTCGGATAAATCAACATATAATAAAGTGATACGTAATATAATGACAAATAATAATTAATTACACAATGTAAATAAGTCTAGTGACTAACCGTGATTTGCCCTCGTTCTCTACTACATTCTTTCTAACGGCTGGGAACGAGGCACAATCTGCGGGAGGGGTTTGTCCTGAAAACGGACAAATTATAAGCAAGTGACGGATTAATTAATGACAATAATATACTAACTAGGATAAAATTAAACAAGATAAAGTTAAATAGAGTAAACGGTAGAATACGAAATATATAGAACGTATCAATTAATGCTCAATGACTTACGAGATAATAAGGTAGGTGCTGCTAAGGTTTGGGACAAGCAGGCAGGTTAGGATAGGGCTCACCCACAATATTACCTAGGAAATGATAAACTATTAGGAACTAAATAATAACCAATCGGGAATGACCTTAGTATTACGAACAATGTGAAACAATAATTTGGGAATAACATTGCAATGAACAACATCTAAGGAATGGGTTACATAATAATAGAACAATACCTCGAGCAACAAACTTCCTAGCTTAGCGGGAATTTACGGAAGTGACGGGAACCAATTGCAATGTTCTGGCGACTTCTTCCTAATGGACTAGTGACATGGGAGAGAGAGGCAGCACACTAAATCACCCCGGGCCGGGTTTGCCGAAGAAAGAGCGATGGCAGAAGAAAAAGGCAGTGATAAACTTGTCTTCCATCCTTTTGTAATCCTAGAGTGTTCCGTGGAAGGGGAGTTCCAGTGGATGAGGCGGTATAGCGCGTTATCCAGGTAGCAACAAACAGGTTATTACGAACAGGTTATTGCAAACAAACAGATTATTAATACAAATCCCGGTTTTTAAAACTGGTTAAAATACCGTTCCACTAATTGATGAATTCAATAACTCTGTTAATCCAATAATTTCGTTATAAATAATTCTAATAAAACTAGATGTCCTTTCTGGCCAATGGCTGCAGTGCTCTGCAAATCTCTCCAATCAGATCTTAATCATATAAATGATCACTTAATTCATCTTAATCATATAAGTTCTCACCTAATTCATCTTTATGACACTTTATGTTACGGTGAATATTTGCAAATTTACATGGTTTATTTACCATTTTAATCCACATACCTTATCGGACCTTATTTGGACGGACATTACTTGAACGCTGGAGGCCCTAGCGTTCATCTTAATGTCCGTTCAAATAAAGTCCGTTCAATTAATGTCCGTCCAAGTTAAAGTCCGTTGAAATTTTTTCAAAAATTTTTCCATTTCGAACTTTTTGTCCAAAATATGACAACTTTGAGAACTTTATTGTGCCGTAAGTTAACGACGGAAAGGTTCTCCTTGGTCTGCCGAAGGCACAGAAAACTACTAGTATATGATGTTTTCAAGGGTCACTTGGCGGAAAAAAGTCAACGAAATTATGGCACTCAACAACAAAGTTCATGAACTAGTCCCCGCCAACATGACAAACTTGCTCCAGCCTCTAGATATCACGGTAAATCGTGATGCCAAGGACATTGTCCGACGTTGTTATAGTTCATATTACTCGGGGGCGGTAATGAAACAATGCTAGGAAAGCTCCACGTGATGTTAAGGTTAACCTTAAGTTGTCTAAGATAAAATCACTTCACGCCGAATGGCTTGTAAAAGTTAACAGTAACACTGAAATGCAGGACCGGGGTAGTTTGATTTTTAAAAAAGGTTTCCATAAAGCTAAAAATCACTGATGTTTTAAGCATGGACTATTTCAAGCACGAAACCCATTTGATGAAGATGATATGTGATATTAGACACTGATCATGTACAAATATTTTAACATTTTTACTGCTTAATGACTGCTTTTCTTACTTACTGTATAAAAAATGGATTTAAAAATCATTTGCTGAAATTTAAAAAACGTTGAAAAAAATATTGAACAAAATTCGGTTTTTGATGGTTTTGAATGCCTTCGAGCGTTCATATTAATGTCCGTTCATAATTGTGTCCGTTCATGTAATGTCCGTCCAAATAAGGTCCGATAAGGTATATTTACAAATCTAATTACTACTAACGCAGCATACTGGGGTTCAACTTAACTTCTAGTTCTGAGGTACTACACACGTCTCTAACACTGATCACCTGTCATTTGATGGGGGGGGGGGGGGTGACATGTCTCCAATGTCTCCAATGTCTCCAATGTCTCCAATGTCTTTTGTCTTTTTTGAAAAGATAGGGTGCAGAGACATGTCCTGGAGACATTGGAGACATTGGAGACACAGCTTTTGGAGACATTGGAGACATTGGAGACATTGGAGACATTGGAGACATTGGAGACAAAGCTTTTGGAGACATTGGAGACATTGGAGACACTGGAGACGTAGATGTATGATTGGAGAAGGAGGAGGATCTAGGAGGAGGATGACCCAGGAGGAGGACTCAGGAGGAGAAGGAGGAGGATGAGGACTCAGGAGGAGGACTCAGGAAGAGGACTGAGGAGGACTGAGAAGGAGGAGGACTTAGGAGTACTGAGGAGGATGGCTGAGGAGGATTGCTGTGGAGGATGGCTGAGGAGGATGGCTGAGGAGGATGACTGAGGAGGAGGACCTAGGAGGAGGAGGATCCAGGAGGAGGAGGACCCAGGAGGAGGACTGAGGAGGAGGAGGAGGAGGACTCAGGAAGAGGACTGAGAAGGACAGAGAAGGAGGAAAACTGAGGAGTACTGAGGAGGATGGCTGAGGATGATGACTGAGGAGGATGACTGATAGGGAGGAGATGGAGAAGAAGGACTGAGGAGAAGGAGAAGGAGGAAGACCTAGAAGGATGAGGACCCAGGAGGAGGACTCAGGAGGAAGAGGAGGAGGAGGACTCAGGGGGACTGAAAAGGAAGAGGACTGAGGAGAACTGAGGAGGAGGAGGACTGAATAGGAGGAGGAGGAGGGGGACTGGGGAGGACTGAGGATGAAGAAGACTGACGAGAAGGATGAGGAGGAGGACTGAGGACTGGGGAGGATGAAGAGGAGGAAGACCCAGGAGGAGGAGGACTGAGGAGGATGGCTGAGGAGAATGGCTGAGGAGGTTGACTGAGAGGGAGGAGGAGGAGGAGGAGGGAGAGGACTGAGGAGGAGGAGTAGGACTGAGGAGGAGAAGGAGGATGACCTAGGAGGAGGACCCAGAAGGAGGACTCAGGAGGAGGAGGAGAACTCAGGAAGAGGACTGAGGAAGACTGAGAAGGAGGAGGACTGAGGAGTACTGAAGAGGATGACTGAGGAAGAGGAGCAGGATGAGAAGGACTGAGGAGGAGAAGGTGGAGGAACTAGGAGGAGGATGAACCAGGAGGAGGACTCAGGAGGAAGAGGAGGAGGACTCAGGAGGAGGACTTAGGAGGAATGAGAAGGAGGAGGACTGAATAGGAGGAGTAAGACTGAATAGGAGGAGGAGGAGGGGGACTGGGGAGGACTGAGGAGGAGGAGGACTGACGACATTTTTCAACCCAAATGTATGTCACTACAAAGTTATTGTTCAGGATATGAACTTTGTAATTTTCAGGAAAGTTATTTTCGATCCTTCGAAAAAACTAAAGACGACATCAGGAAACTGGGTGACCAATATGTTGTCAGGACAAAGGATTCTGAAGGAAATCCCTTCGCGTACAAGGTAATTAATACTTAATAGACTAGGATTTGTTGCAACTTGTCTCCAATAATCTGATTTAATCGTTATTGAGTCTCGCACTTTGATTATCTTTCAAGCAATTTCTACTTTTTTTCTGAATAGAATCATTGATGACAGTTTTTGATAAAAGTAACAGAAACTGTAATTATTGAGCCTATTCAGAAACATTCATAAATTTACTGAATGATAGTTTCACCATTAGCTGACCAATAACTATTGCAGACCACAGTTTATGAAGTAATTTACCATGAGCTAACATCATGGTCAGATACTAGAATCCTTTCTAAATTCCTTTCTAAACTTGCAAAAATCTTAGGTATCTCTGTCGGAAGAAGTCAGGTGTGACTGCATAAAATTCCGTGGCACACCGACGTTACCGTGCAAACATGTGCTAGCGATTTTGAGAATATATGAAATTGACTGGACGCAACTCCCGACCACATTCAGGTAAAACTTTTTTTTGTTTAACATGATTGGCCTCACGATAAAGTCAATAGGTTATTTCCTGTCGGCGAACCCATGAACCATTTCGATAACCTGGGCAACCTTGTCGAGTTCAAAGTTTGGCCTTGAATTTAAATTGAAGCTATCATGATCAAGGTTCCATGATCAGGGTGAAATATTGACTGAGGACGTCCGCCAAAAATCGCAGATTTTCGGATCACCCCCTCTCAAATCACATTGCTCTCGAATTCAATCGAGATCAAAATGTAATGGTTATAAAAAGTGTGCCCGCATCCGTTTACTTCATTGTTGTATCTCTGAACTGTAGTAAAACTTAGCCTCGTATTTAAACCCTAATTTGTAATGAACCAAAGCTTTAAACCGAAGTTTTAGAACTTGATTCGGAACAGCGAATGTAAAAATTTCCGGATATTTTCAATATTGTTGGTTGCTTGCTGAAACGGCTGCTGATCATGCATCAATCTTAGTGAATTAATTTCATCATGAAAACATCTTGGTCAACTTTTAACAATAATTTGTATTTATAGGATGACAGCTGATAGCCAAAACTTTAAGTTACAAATTGCTAGTGAGCTAGTGAGAAGAAACAGTTTTAATAATAGTTTTATATTTTCTGTTAACAATTTTTAGCAAATTAAAGAATAATATTGACGTCTGCATTCAGACTAAGTCCTCATCTCAGCGTCGACAGCACTCTAGGTAGAAACGTTTCTACTGAGTTACCTCAGCAAGTTTATTTTGGCCCCGACCGTGACCATCAGCTGCCGGATGAAGATGAGGGATCATGCACTAATGAACCAATCGAAGTAATCGATCAATCGTGTTCTAGTGAGGAGGTACCAGGCCCCAGTACTGCAGATATGGATCTTGACTTTAACAAGTCATTTAGCATCTTAAGTGACCTCAAGACTCAAATGTTCAGGTAATATTATATATTATAATTAGCATAAGCTCTCTAAGGGGAAATTTTATTCCTGATTCCTCCTCGATCATTCAAAATATTGGTTCACTTAACAAAAATGTAATTTGATTGAATAAATGAGTCATTAACATAGTATCACTACAAGGAATCCTTATTTTAACGTAATTTGCTTCTATAAAGATCACTGTCTCAGACATAGCCTCATGAATTGAACTCGATTTCAATCATTGTACTCACAATCATTGCAAAAAATGGTTATCAATCAATCGAACCAATCATTTGTTGTTTGTTTGTTTGAACCCGTCCCCAATCTCGTATCGGAAAATGACTAAACTCAGGTCTGAGTGTGAATACGGGTGGTACCTGCAAGAGTGTTCAGTAAGCATTTAGAGTTCTGTAAAACTGCAGTTACAATTGTGCTAGAGTATTTTTAGTATATACGATTGGTATCAGATTTATATCCCTACATGCTTCCAAAATTTGTAAAGCCGTAGTACATACATATTATATTACACCGGAGCCTACACAGTGCAATCTCCTCCAGTCGATCTGCGCCGCGTATGTTTATATAAGCGCGCGGCGCAGACTGGAGGAAACCACACTCTGCAAGTTCGATCCAGTGCAATGCTACATGTACGTACTACGGCTTCATCTCCAACTTTCTGCACAATGTACTGGAATGTTTTGAAGGAAAAGAAAGAACAACAAAAATGATATATATAAATAAAATCAGCGATTTAATGTTAGCTTTAGGAGGGTAACTTTAATTCCCTGGTTTCTAAAATCAGCTTTTTAAAAAAAATTATAAAGTATGTAACGTCGATACCAAACCGATTATTGAGCGATAATAACTGAGTAGTTGATTCCTGGGTTGCGGAGTCATTCAGATGTTCCAGTTTTTTAATGTGGTTCTTGTTCAGTTCTTGACCAGAAGTGTCTAATGAAGTAAGTCAGACAAGCAAACTCTTCCTTAAATGCTGATATAAGTCGTCTCAATCCCAGAAATTATGAATGATGACCCAGTGTAAAAGTGCAGAAATCGGCCGAAAATAACAAAGACTAAAAACAGTTAAAAAGTGACAGGATTCAAACACAAGGAAAATTAATAACTTAGAGCATAATAAGGAATATCTCCTAACGTAATTTTCTGAGAGGGTGAGAGGTTCTTTAATTAGAGCTAATGATTAAAAGAGACCCACTAAAGGTACTAAATTAACCGGACTGCTAGCAAGGAATCGAGATTGGGAATAAAAATAAAAGCGGAATAAATTTTAAGATAATGAAACAGAAACTGAAAGCTAAAATATATACCGTTCTAGAATGCCTCCGCAAACTATTGCTCCTTTGTTATTGTAATGCACACGTGTTAGTAAGTGTAGTAAAAAGATAAAAATAATTCTGAGAGGGTGAGAGGTTCTTTAATTAGAGCTAATGATTAAAAGATACCCACTAAAGGTACTAAATTAACCGGACTGCTAGCAAGGAATCGAGATTGGGAATAAAAATAAAAGCGGAATAAATTTTAAGATAATCGAACCAATCATTTGATAATCAACCGAATGGATCAAAACCACAATAATCAGATACGCAAAACCTTTCAAAATATATCTACAGGATTCCTGCATCTAAAAGGGGAGAACTCCTCAAACTTATGGAAGACACTGTTAGAGACCAGCTTATACCCTCGTAAGTCTTTAAAATTTAACTACTTCCTTTTGAATTCAGATGTCATATTCTAGCATTAATAATACTATTAAAAAATCTTGAGAAAAGGCCCTAAGGTGTGAAAGTAACCTAAATCGGTATATTTTTGGACGCTGATTTCGAATCACTTCCCGTAGGGTAAAAACGCTTCCCTGGAAATTTATAGGCAAAAACTTGTTTTGGTCACGTGACATTATAGTTAAGCACGAATTCGAATGTTTAGGGCTCGGGTTATAGGTTTAGGTTTATAGTTAGGGTCACGGATATAGCTTCAGGGTTATGGTTAGGATTTGGATTAGGGTTAATGTGAATTTTGAAACCGTTTTGTTCGGCTGCAAAACCATTAAAACCAAATTCATGTGATAATGTTAAGGCAAGCGAATGAGCGAGAATGTAGTAACAAAAAGTAACAATGTTACCAACGCATGTAGTCACTCACTAGTCACAGCACACAATCAACTTAATAACACCAGAATGTGTGTGTGTGCGTGTGTCTGTCTGTCTGTGTGTAATTTACGAACGGTTATACAAAAAAAACGGTAAGAGTTACGTGACTGGTTTTTTCGGTATAGTGCCGACAAAACTCTGATGAAGCCCATAAGCAAATTTTTTTTAAATCGGCCGGTGGTAAGTGGTTTAATTGACGGTTTTGTACCACAAATGTTGCATAAAATGGCTTGAGCAGAACGGCAAGAGTTACGGGGCTTGCTCTCTATATCTCATTACTGTATAATATGTAGCTGCATTTAAGTAACGTCATAATTGCGTTAGCCCGGGAAGATTCGCTGTAATGTAATACCATAAGCTTATTAGGGGAGGAGGACTGTTAGTGTTTGGGGTCTGTTTGGACTGCATGTGCAGAGAGAGAGAGTTCATACGACAATGTTATGCGTGTTTTCAAATATAATAGACGGGTGTGGTGCGGAGTTAACAAGGGTTAATTTCTATAACATATAACGATTTAAATAAAAATAGAAAGCGGTTCAAGACGGGAGTGATTAGGTGTAATACTCGGTGTTCAGACCTTATGATCATGGAATGTGGTGCCTCATGGCTAATAATGACTTAATTATCCACAAGAAATAACTGATTATGAGATTATTGTTTAAGAAACTATTGGGTCACCTAATGCGGGTTTAGACTCAGCGGGTAAATACTCCTACCCTTTTTAACTGCGGCAGTGAAATCCCGGCCGAAGGCCGGGTTACACTAGTTATACTAATAAACTGGTATAAACGAAACCGGCATATCCAAAGATTTTAAATCAATCTATTGAATAAATTTAAAGATATCAATTTCTTTCAGGGTTCGGAAGCTAGGAGAAAATGCCCAAATCCGCCGAGACGATTTTGCAGCCACTTTACCAAAGCCAACGAAGAAAAAGCGGAAACTATTTCCGAAATACACTGGTCAACACCAAACACAGCGACAGTGATTTCGAGTAAAAATTTATGGCCATTCTGCCGTTATAATTAATATTATATCCATGATGCACTGTTATATTGAGCACAAAAAATATCTTTAATTTTGAAACTTTAAGATTTGCGATTCCGCTTTTTCCTCGTTGGATTTGGTAAAGAGAACAGAGAAGACAGAGAGTTAACATTTTGTTGTCTACTATCGGATACGTGTTTGGCGCTCAGAATTAAATTGACTATATAATGCGGCCGGTTTTGATGAGCGAGTTCATGCTTCTGCCACGTGTTTTATTTTGCAATCCAACTGCGATAGAGAAATCCTCACTGAATTAGGCACTTATAGTTGCACTAATATAATAATAATATGATGCGATGGATAATTTCATTTAGAGTAATTTAGAGATTTTTAGATATTTAGTGATATTAAATAGGAGTTCAGCCACACTTGCACAGATTAAAAGTTTTAATAAAGCCATCTTATACTTAAATATCGATCATGGTCGGTATTATATATATATAATATAGGTTTGAGGAAAATCGTATAATTACAGAATCTGAAGTATCAAAATATAATGATTGATTAGTGGTATTGGTCAGTTACTGTTAATTGCTCCCGATATTGTTAATTTCATTCAGACTCTTTGAGTTCTATTTAACAACTGCAGTTATTTTATCACTTTTATAAGCGATATATTTTGTTAATGATTTTTTGCCTTCATTTATTTCATCAACTGTAGCGTTTATATTAAAGATTACCGATCTTTACATTTTTTCATCTTTACATGTTGTTATTATAATTCTAACAGCTCATTGACGAGTCGTCATAAAATTTTGTTTTAATTCTTCAAACATGCAGCTAGCTGGTACAAGAACCAAATAACATTCTTGCGACGTAATATTAATATAATTAATTGACATAAAATATGTTATGCTATATTTAAGTATATGTAATATGCAACCTGCCACCTGGTCCTTGTGCCGAAAATTCAATTAGCTAATTACCGGCCATGCGTTGCATAAATTCCATATTAGGGCCCATTTCGGTCACAAAGCGGAGCTTAAATTGAGTTTATTGCACGCGCGGTTGACAAATTATGTGAAAAAACTGTGCTGTCACAAACAATGCGCGTTATAGAGGTGACCAATGAAATCAAGGCATTAAAAACACGTGATAGCGCGCTGGCGAGTGAATTAGTAAAATCCATTACGGGGGGGGGGGGGGGGGGGGGGTAAAATTACTAAAATACTTCCAGTTCCAACTTCGTAATCGTAGCACAAAGATTTTATATATACAATTTTTGCTGGCCGAAATTAGCGCTGAAAACCATCCTACAGTCGGCTTGGAGGACTTCGCCGCTAACTATCATTTTTACTTCGCCATTCGCATCGAAGACTAGATCGTTGCTCCGTTAATTCGCAGAGCAACGATCTGGAAGTGTTGACATCGTCAATCAAACAATCGGCACGCGTGGCTCGGTGCCACTACCTATTACTCTATTACTACCCTGGTCATTATGGGCCGAAAATATTTTTTCCATTTCTTGGCCCTCCCCTCGAGTGTCGAGTTTTCCCTTACCTGGGGACCTCCGGCTATTATATTTATGTTCATTAAAGCAGCCTGTCATTCCGCCGAATCTGATATGATCATATCAGATTCGGCGGAATGACAGGCTGAGCGCAGCCCAGTAAGTTTTTCCTGAAAATTTATGATTAGGGGTCGTTCACATATTTCGTATTCATGTGTAAAACTGATTACGGAGGACCTAAAATTTTAACGGGTGATACTCGTAAAATATCTGTTCCATATATATTGGACCGTCGACGAGTCCAACTCGGCGCGCGTCCTGGTAGGTTGGAAACCTACAACTAAAATTGACAACCTAATATGATTATGTGAACGACCCCTACATCATGTGGATGATCCTTCGGGATCTTGAATAGACGGGAAGGTTGTTGACATAATGTGGATTATCCAGTCCTTTAATTATGATTTCTATGAGAGCTTTATAGTCCGAGAATATCAAAGATAATTTCATTCTGGAGAGTTTATTGAGTGTAGACAATGAAACACATTTTAAACTTCACATAACGAATTGATAGACAAAGTTAATTATCGAGCCAAGGTATTATTATAAAATTTTGATCAACACACTCGCACAGAACATTAAAACAAACAAATTTAACATTCTAACCAAGTAATTAATTAATCCAATTAGACTAATTAATCAATCTTGTAACAAAGCCCCAGGTTCGCCTATAATTACCACCTTATAACAAGGGCAGGCAGGACATATTCAGTCTGACTGACAAGTTTATGTCAATTCTATACGAGCAATTAATAAGTAATTCATAGCATCTTAAATTATCATGGTTAATTGTCGGCAATTAGAAAATCGCCTGGAAGTTTCCACCCTGAGGTCTGACAGGAGGCGTGAAAATATGGTGAGGCAAAGTTAAAGTTAAGCTTATATCTACTAAAAACCCATGATTAACATACATAATATTCGTCAAGAATGAAAACAAATCATTAATATATGGCGTAGTATAATGTTTCTGAATATTACTTATTTTAAATTCATTTTATAGGGGGGCTCTCTATACAACTTTTCACAAAATTAGGAGTATGATATATTACACTCAACTTCTGGCAAAGTTAAGACAAAAATAAAATTGATGACTCGGTAATATTGTTGGTATCAAGGCGAAATACTTGCTTAAAATACTTCAACACTTTTACGGTAATAAAAAAGGAGCTTACAATAATTACGATAACTAATTGGGGTATCATCATCAAGGGTGCATGGGGGTCCCTGGCGACCCATATACCTATAAAGAGTTTATAATTATCCGCATAGAGAACAGTAATAGAGATTTAACAAATGTTAATATCAGAAATATTAGTCCCAGCCCAATTACTCGCAGGTTTGCTAAGCGCATAACATGCAATGAACGAATAGCTTCAGTTGGCATGAATTGGGCTCACACTGGATTCCAGGCAAAGATGTTCGAAGGTTGCTCAAAAATCTGGCAGGAGGAATTTGATTTTGTAAGATCTCGGTTTCTTCTATCCAGTAAACTAAACTTTAGACTCGGGTAAATGGGCTGCCTATACGACCACCAGTACCCTCAAAGTGCTTCACAAGGGGGAACATTTGGTTATAATCCAACTAAACATGACTCGTATTGTTAATAAGAACTCTAAAGGGGGGGGGGGGGGGGGGGGGGCGGTATTGGAGAATTTGCTCTCATCATGAGTAACAGCATTTCTCTACAAAATGTAATCTTAAGAGTCGCGTTACTATGGTCACGTGACACGTGGGTTGGACACGTGACTGCCTCCTCAACCAGTGAGGGTAACTCCGCAATATCTTCTGTCTCCTAGCAACACCCAGGACCGCTCTGTACTGGTTTCGATTGATCGTTTATTGTGACGGTATTTTGACCAGTCGAGGCGCTCACTGGAGGTCCCACCCTGAATTTAAAGGAACATTTAGCCGACCATTCACTGTTGGAAAATGTTTGTCGTCTAGACAGAAATAATATCGTAAGTTTTAATGCCATGTAAGGCAGATTATGATAAATATAAATTTCTCGGCCAGGCCAGTTAATCATAAACGTATTTACAACAGGAACAGCTTAGTACACACGTTTAGCCTATTTCATATTCAATAACATGATGAATTTACTCGTCTGCGTCCTACCAATAAAAATTCAACAAATTCGTAAGTTATACGGGCTGAATTTGGATTGAAGAATATGCATAGAATGAATAGTCATATGTAGTAAATAGTATGGGGTACATACAATAAACAAATTTTTGGTAATTGTAGCAGCATATTAGCAAACCTGTTTTTGATTTCAGATGCCATCGTAAGGAAAGCACTTTCAACATTCGTGGCGTCTTTTGCTGAAGTTTCTAAAAACGGTATCTCAAGCTGATCGGCGTATTCCTGAAAATTATTATTTAAAATAAAATATGCAACGTGGCATATCGACGCGGGGGTGCCCGGTGCATGTGCATGTGGCATGTAATATGTATCCCCTGTATTTCGTAAACCATATATCAGAAACAGTAGACCTATTTCAGCGGAGAACTGACACGTCAGAGTACACTTACTGTATCAGAGTATCATATAACATTCAAGAATAAAATTCCCAATTCCCAATTCCCAATTGGGAATTAATATAAGGAAGCAGGCAGCAGCTCAATGAAACATAATTTGTTGAAACATAATTTGTTGTCTGTAGATCACCATTAGGTATATTACACTGCGAAGAAGCAAAATCGCTTTATATATACAGAGAAACTGCAAAAAACAAAAAGTCACGTACCTTAGCTGTTGTGTAATCGACGACCTTCTTGGGCGTAAGATCGCATTTGTTGCCGACGAGCAGTTTATTAACACCATCACATGCGTACCTGTCAATCTCTTGCAGCCACTGTTTCACGTTGTTAAACGTCTCCTACAAAGAAGGTGATCAAAAATGAGCCGATTTGAGGGGTTCATTACATTTAGTGAAATGCAACTTCAGGGACACTAAATTTAGAATTATCATGAGGTGATCTGTGTCAGGTAACGATAACATGTACGGGTATAAGTTGCGCGCGCTTCCATTACGTACGCATTGTGAACGCCTCTCGGGCAGCACTTTGTATAGAAAATCGTTAATTTTCTGCTAGTACTTTGGCGTATGTTGCGGATATGTCCCGCTCACGCGACATTTTCGCTGCTAAAAACTGTACTTCCGGGAACAAGACTGGTCGGCCTGACAGTCAAATTACTTAGACCAGCTGTCAGCGTGAGAAAGTCACGGTACAATGACCATACGAAAGGTCGGTGACACACTTATAGCTTTAATAACCATTTAATTACAAATATACAGTCATATTTTTCGTAAAATCACGACAGGCCACAATTCATGACTGTCAAGTTAATGGATACTAAATTAATTGACGAGATGATATTTAACGTATACAGTATGCTGTAGAACGATTAAGTATTCATAGAATAATTTGACAGCGTGAAAATTCAATAATAATGTAACATTTCCTCTTCTAAAGAGGGCCCTATGATGTACACATAGTTTTTAAAATAGTAATTTAAACGCTATTTTAGTGCTTAAAATTTGTTTCAAAAATTATAGCTTGTTACCAGTGTTTTGCACACAAATGTTCTTGTAATCGTACACAAGAACTCTTAGATAACTCCATCTTCTCAATAACCACTAAACTTAAGCCACGTTACTTATTAAAAACTCGTTATAAACACTTCTTTAACCACTCTCCGAAATCCTTAACTTCCCCAAATTTTATTAACCCCATACTGTGAAATATTACATAAAACACCCTTTAGTTTATGAAAGATACGTTCAACCCTAACTTTGATTTGGAACTTGACTTCGTAACAGTTGTAAGAAATTGGTATTTTTGCTAAAATAGCTTTGGTCGAGCATGCAGTATACTATTAATACACAATCCACCGTCGGTAAGTATCAAGCACATTTCACCGTAATTGACATTTACAAACAGTTCCTAGAATAGATTGATGTGAAAATTTACCGTGACTGTGAAATAGTACACGTCATAAAGTATTACATGAATGCGGCATGTAATATGAGACCAGGTCTCGATACAAGTAATGGCATTCGAATGGAATGATCTAATACTTTCCAGCGTGACTTTAAGATTGAGCAACGACAAAATATAAGGGAAGGCATGCAATAATCGCTGGGAGGGGATCTAGGATATTTGACATTGCCCTTCAGGGTTATTAATGATTATCATAAGTCTGTTTTATTACTTGTGTGGCACGTGTTTTTAAACTTTTACATAGAGCTGTGAGAGCCAGTATAAGTTTTATATGATCTCTATTTTTAGCTGTGTCTCACACGTGATGGTGGTAACACATAGTGGAAGAGGCGCACAATGTTTTGATCACTATTAGTTAAAAATATCAATTAGCCTTACATTGTGTAGGCTACTTTCCAAAGAATTTAACACACAGTGTAGGCTAAAGGAAAACAATTTTGAACACATTATAAGAGTTAGGAAGAAGTTACATTTTTTAACTACATACCGGGGCCGGGGTCACAAGAGACTGTTACTTATCTCAAGTTACAAACAGATTAATTTAGATGGCGTGAAAATTTCGTTGTGATAAGTCTTCTTAGAAGATAAGAAAATTAGAGTAAAAAATATCGACAACGTTTTGGTCGCTACATTTCTTAGAATTTTTGAATTATATACAATTTCCACAGCTTACTTTCCTACACAACGTGAACGGCCGAGCGATATTTTAAATAAATGTCACGATCTACAAAGGCGTCGTATCAATTTATTAACAGTTAACCCGCTAAAAGATATAATAAAGATTCGACATATTCTACACGGTTATATACAATCGATTGCCTAATTATTTAACTTGAGAACTAATGGACAATGCGATACTACAAAGTTAAATATGGTATGAGGTATCAAATTATTTAACTTTAACATAGTACCAGAGGTTTTTATTTCTCGAATATAATTTAGTCGCTGTTCTGATGTGCGAAACAACTTACACTGTAGTTTCATTGTTAAAATATGTATTCAAACCACATATTTACCGCACATTATGCAATTAGATTGAATAATGTGTTAACAGACTTGGATATCTGCCAGGATATGTCACAACTCGCACGACATTTCCGAATATATTATCTAATTGACCGATGTCATTATGTGACGTGTCAAACAACAGTGAGTCACTGTGTAGTCAAAACATATAAGATCGTTTACATTAACAATAACATTCCAAACTCGCTGTCATAATATAGCTTAGGAATGTAGATCGTAAATTTTATTTTCGGAGGCCAAACAGAAGAATAAGCCAGGGCCCGGGGTAAACTTTTGTTTTCTAAAAAACATGTGCGTGACTCAACAGAATTACGTAATACGTAATATATACTAGTAGCCACACGGGACAAACCTTATCAGTGACGTCATATACGATGATAATGCCATGTGCTCCCCTGTAATAAGACGAAGTAATAGTTCTGAACCTTTCCTGACCAGCTGTATCCCAAATCTGAAGCTTTATCGTCTTACCATCCTGCTCTATCGTCCTTATTTTCTGTTGAACAGTTAAAGGATAATTGGGAATTAATTAGAGGTTAATTTTGGGAATTAATTAGAGGTTAATTGATCAGAAAAGAAGTTTATAAAATAGTCTACAAGTTATTATAACAGCTCTAGCTTGAGCTATGTTGTATGTAGTATGTGTAACTTTGTCAAAAGAAGCAACAAGTCTATCAATATATGTTTACACACACATAGTGGAGAACAATAAAGCGATGAAACAGATACAGAATATTAGCACATTAGATTGAGGGCATATCTATATTGGGAAGGTTGCTATTCTGCCATACCGAATAGAGGGTGAGCAATTTCTTATAACTTTTGAGTCGGGGGTTGCAAAAATTTGGTGGAAATTTCTATGTAACCCGCTCCATGGCCAGGGTTTCCTCGGAAATTGAAAACTAAGACACACATAACTACATAACCACTACCCAAATAAATACATTATCTCAAGATATTACATTATCTATTCCATAGATACTGATCTGAAAATTTCATCACTCCTCGACATTGAGTTATCAATTAAATAAGGTTTTTCATCATACTGTTTGAACTGTTTAGAGTTTAGTAGATTGTGGAGTCGAAAAAATTCAAAGAATTTTGATCAGAGATTGGGTATATCTTTAAATTAAAGTAATCAAATAAAATGAAACGTAGACCATTTAATCAAATCATGTTCTACAGAATCATTCTTGTTATCTTGTTTTTAAACACGCCCCAAAATTGCCACAGAATCGAATGTGACAATTATGTGTCCTACAACTTACAAGCTTTGATCATAAAATATGAATCTGGGGACGGATGAGACCCCACTTAATTATGTAAGTTTCTGTGGTAAGGTGGCCCCACAGTTTATATCCACCAGATATTGCTCCATCTTCCTAAATGTGCAATATATATTTACGTCAGGTACGGCAGAGTATAAATACTAATTTTTTTTTCTTTTTTTCCTTCAAAAACAGGGTCAGGCCCTGGAGATAAAGTTGATTGATTCTTAATCACTAAGTCAGATCCTAGCTCTAGTCTCCAATCTAGTTTATTTGTTATTTTGGGAAAGGAAATGGCTGCGGTAAATCGGGGTTTGCGGTAAATCGGGGCGTGATATATAAAGATATAATCTGGGTTTTACTGCACCAGTTTTGACACGTAGAATTGGACGTTTTAATGAGTTGCTGATTAGTTAAACGCTGTCACGTGTCAGAATATATATGAAACCCCTCCCTATTATATTATCTAGAACAAGTAAATCAAGAAAACTTACAAAATCAACTCCAATAGTACTGATATAACTTTCTGTGTATGTATCGTCCTGAAAGAGTTAGATTAATAAAACCACGAATACATTATTTAATGTAAATGTGAACGCTTGTGTTTGGTCAACAGGGTGTCAACTTATATACATAAATTAATAATTTATAAAATTTCGGCGACACATTTTTATTTTAACCGTTAGTTAGTGTCTCTCATTGCTGTGGCAGATCGGGCAGATAAGAAGAAAGATCAAAGTAGTCATATTAAGTGCGTGACTCACATTATTCTTAAAATGTATCCGGACTCTACATAAACGACTTGATTAATTCTACTGCGACATTCTCTGGTTATTATATGTGACTACACTGTGACGTCATATAACCACGTGGCCGTGGCCTCATCCTATAAGGTAAGGGAACAAGTACACGTAGTTATAACACGTGACAGCTCTATTACATCAGATATCCAACATTATTATCATCAATGTACTGCCTCCCCAGGGTGATAATAGCAGTGAATATATAAATACACTGGAGAAGGAGGAGTGTATTAACACATCCGAAAATGTGTACAAGTGTAGTGTTACATTATCATATGAGAGTAATCGTCACCATTATGAGAATTCATCATGTGGTTACTGGTTATTGTTTCTCTGCCATTTGGTGCACAATGAATTGTGTGCTGCGCTACCATATGGTCACTAATAGAATTGTACCTTTTGAAAAAAACTAAACTCAATCCACGTTTAAACTTCAACTAATTGCGCTACAATGTTCCATACTCCCAATTGTTGAGAGTGTGGATGCAAAGGACGAGCTCGTGCCATGCTAGGACGTTAATTATGGTGCACAGTATTGTTAACTTATGATTAACGAAATAGATAGAATTACAGCTTATTTTTATAGTTTTATAGGAATTGACAATTTATTATTCAATGCTGTTTCTGGTCTCACCAAATTGTTTCATAATACAGATTTAACACAGGTATTGTCCAGGTCAGATGAGCTTCGTTTACTTCGGAATCTGAAGTCAACTTACGTTCTTTTGTTCCCCTCAAATCAAAAGAGAGTTTTTCCAAAAGCCCCATTTTATCCTTTCAGTGGTACCCAAGTGAAAGGTCGCAAATTCACTAATTCTTATGGAAACGAGTTATTAAATTAATTATCGTGTGGTAACTTTATTAAAAATGTGTTCTGGATGGACAATCGCACGTTGACAAAGCGAATCGTTTAAAATATATCGTACAGCGAGCAGATTGGTGTGCATATTTTGCACAATACAGACAGTTTGAATTGTGGTTGGATTGTTGGCATTGTTTTATTATGTCACAGTATGAATAATCTTCAGTATGAATTATATTCAATTCAATGATAAAAGTATCCTACGAAAGACGTGTGGGTGTCGTTTGATTGCTTTACAATATGAGCCAAATCATGCTATTCTCTGTACATAAGGAAGGCAGTACACAATTAGGTTATAGGTTACAGTTAGTTTATAGGTTACAGTACACAGTTAGGTTATAGGTGGTACAACTACCAAAGACCGAGTAAGCTATGGACAAGTACACGGATGTTTGATATGTTTACACTATATTATAAAGCTATAATATCATAAAGCTATGTTATAAAGCTATGTTATAAATCATATTCACTATTCAGGGATAATTCAGGTTTGTGTATGTGTTTTACTTTCTTTAGAATTAATGAGAGCACAATGTGCTAAGTACGGTAGGGGAAGGAGAGAGTAGAAACGAGAGATTATTATGGCCATCTTGCCATAGCATTAAACTACCATTTCTTGGGTAAATGGACCCCCGCACTTCTGTCTCTCTTCTTAATACCACATGCTTCAACTAATAATAAGATTAGGGTAATTCGAGCCCAGAAATGTTGTTCAAAATTTCTGTGCTCAAAGTGCAGTGGGTCAACCCTAATCCTAGCTTACATTGTACCACCACAGTCCACAGCTCAGGAACGTAAACAATTTGTAGCAGGGTGTACAGGAATAGAACATTTTGAGGCAGGATGACACAATATCCATAATATGTTCATTTCGTAACTTGTCTAAGTTTCAACAGCTATTTTCTTGAAGGATTGTGGTTTTGATAGGATATGATGCATGTTTGTTTTGACAAGATAGGTCAGTATTGTGTGTTGAGCGGACAATCTCAGTCACACATCAAATCAAACAAGGTCTGTATGACCATATTCTGTGGCTAACTCAACATGACACATCCTGACTGACTTATTACTTTATTTCACTGGGCTGCGAGCCAGGGATGAGCCAGAGTTGACATGTCTCAATAAACTGGTCATTGGTTCTGCATCTGGGCTGATTTTGCGATGTCGAATAGAAAATTATACACTGGTAAGCAGCAGCTGATCATAGGGTAAAATACACAGAAACGTCCTGTCCATCTTCTAGATCTTAGGATAATTAATATTTTCTTTCAGCGAATTGTCTAGATACCACTTCATGGCGACTGGATAAGTTTTGCAAAGAATACATTTTCTTAAATTTAGTTTTGATTCAATCACATCATAAATTAAACTACTTAAAAACGGCCAACGAATCAGCCTAGAAGGTAAAAAACTTAAATACTTACCGCAAATCTAAGAAGCAGGCAAGATTTACCAACACCAGAGTCTCCTATCAATAATAACTTAAAAAGATAATCACTGAAAAAGAAATAGGTTAGTAAATTAATTTTAAAACAATACCTACCTTCATGGCAAATCAATAAAAGATACCCATTGATCAGTAGCAATTAGAAAATTAACATAATATTATGTGGGTACAATTGTCCAATACAAGTCCTCAGGACCTCAAGTGTGATTTGGGCATAAAATGTAATGAAAACGGTGCCATATAAGAGTAAAGTACTTACTATTCAGGACTCATAGACATCTTGCCACTTGGGACCTCTAGTGGCTAAATAAGAGATAACATTAGGAAATCAATAAAAATCAATAAAATCAATTAATAAAATCATAATCGACAAATCTGTACAATACATGGTATGTTTGAATACAATTTTGTAATAATGGGAGAAGTAATCTCGTCGAAAGTTTTCTACATACATTTTACAGTTTCGACCTATAAATTAGAGCTGCCGTGATATTGGTGGAATTGTATACAGTTTACAAATGTAAAGTTAAATGACAGTATAACTATTTGATCACATAAAACTTCTAGATAAAACTAGATAAAACTCAATTTGATGTAAGGTTTTTATGCTGAATAGAAATAGTGAAAATGTATAGCTTCAAAAATGACTGATTAGAATCCATATCTAACTGGACCAGGCACTACAACGCTGGACCACTTCTTGGAAGACTGGTTACCCATTTAAAACCCAATTTAGTTATACAGCCTGACGAAGTGTTCATTTGATCAAAAGCCTGACCAGGGGTCTCTACAAGTAGCATTGACTTTATGGTCAGCTGATATACACCACCTGATCTATTAAGGGGGCCGGGGGGGGGGGGGGGGGGGGGGTCTTCATCAAAATTCTCTCGAAATTGATTTTATAGTTGTTTCTGATAGAGGGGAGTGACATCTATCAGCTGCTTTTGGTCCCATGGAAAAATATTGTTCCTAGCCGAAATTATCGCTGGTCAAAGGTCAGCGCTCATGTGTAATTGTATTGCGCGAGCGATTTTCAATCGCGCGTCCTGAAAATCGAGTCTAAAAATCTATCTTCTCCTACATTTTTGGAGCAATCACCCTGAAACTTTCAGGATATGTTCTAGGGATCATTTAGAAGAGAAGTATCGAGCCGATTTTTGAGATAGGCCTCAGAAAATTTTTAATTCGATTTTGAAAATCTTGGACCTCATTTTTTGACGATTTTTCCAGGTCCAAGATTTTCAAAATCGATTTAAAAATTTTCTGAGGCCTATCTCAAAATTCGGCTCGATACTTCTCTTCTAAATGATCCGTAGAACATATCCTGAAAGTTTCAGGGTGATTGCTCAAAAAATGTAGGAGAAGATAGATTTTTAGACTCGATTTTCAGGACGCGCGATTGAAAATCGCTCGCGCAATACAATTACACATGAGCGCTGACCTTTGACCAGCGATAATTTCGGCTAGGAACAATATTTTTCCATGGGACCAAAAGCAGCTGATAGATGTCACTCCCCTCTATCAGAAACAACTATAAAATCAATTTCGAGAGAATTTTGATGAAGACCCCCCGGCCCCCTTAAGTTATCAGATATTTCAATTGGTGCAGACCTTGCAGCTATCTAATATCTTCTACCAAGTTGAATACCCAGCTTTCTTGCTAATGACCATGACACTTAAGGGGGGGGGCCAATGGATATTTTTTTGTGAAACTTGATTTCGAGATAGCAGTTGACCAACAAACTAGGACCAGTGACCGAACTTTTGAGGGGGTCCCGGACCCTAACCGCCAAACGGTGCCTGCGGGGCAGCCACGCCCATATTTGGTCCAAATTAGGCCCAATTTAGCCAAATACCCTGAACATGCCCAAAACCCAAATTTTAGTTGCTCTACTTGTAGCTAGTGGTCTCCTGAACTCGTATATGAAATTTCATCAAGATTGGACAAAAAATGACTGAGTTATGAGCCAAAAACCATATGCCCATATTTGGGCATACGCACCAAATTTGGTAGATTTCGTCCCATAAATTGGTCAAATATCAATATTTTTCACTGAAACTTACTTTATATGAAAGGTAAGCCTAAACTACATATTCTCTGTAAGTTATAGCTTTATATCTGTTTAAATGTGGATACTAAGGCGAAAAGACCACAAAAAATGAACTAAATTGCCCATATCTTGGTTCGCGATATTCGCGGAATTGATCTCATTAAAATTGTAACAACTCGATCAGTTTTCAAAATTTTTCCATGAAATTTTCGGAATCGACTCGAAATCGCATTTCCACCTTAGTTTGAGAACAGATTTTTGATTTAGGCCTCCAAAAAAATTTGGCGGCCAAATTCCAAAATTTTCCCGGAGAAATTCAGAATTTGGCCGCCAAATTTTTTTTGAGGCCTTAATCAAAAATCTGTTCTCAAACTAAGGTGGAAATGCGATTTCGAGTCGATTCCGAAAATTTCATGGAAAAATTTTGAAAACTGATTGAGTTGTTACAATTTTAATGAGATCAATTCCGCGAATATCGCGAACCAAGATATGGGCAATTTAGTTCATTTTTTGTGGTCTTTTCGCCTTAGTATCCACATTTAAACAGATATAAAGCTATAACTTACAGAGAATATGTAGTTTATGCTTACCTTTCATATAAAGTAAGTTTCAGTGAAAAATATTGATATTTGACCAATTTATGGGACGAAATCTACCAAATTTGGTGCGTATGCCCAAATATGGGCATATGGTTTTTGGCTCATAACTCAGTCATTTTTTGTCCAATCTTGATGAAATTTCATATACGAGTTCAGGAGACCACTAGCTACAAGTAGAGCACCTAAAATTTGGGTTTTGGGCATGTTCAGGGTATTTGGCTAAATTGGGCCTAATTTGGACCAAATATGGGCGTGGCTGCCCCGCAGGCACCGTTTGGCGGTTAGGGTCCGGGACCCCCTCAAAAGTTCGGTCACTGGTCCTAGTTTGTTGGTCAACTGCTATCTCGAAATCAAGTTTCACAAAAAAATATCCATTGGCCCCCCCCCCTGAAGAGAGAAGTCTCGTGGAACCTGAAAAATAGATCTTACAAAGTACACCAATATTTTTCTGCTCCTTGTGACAGCCCTTTGCCTGGGGAGGGTTGCATAGCCTTGGATCTTATTGGCTGATGATCCAATAGTACAAAGGAATCCGCTAAGTCAGAAAAACAAAACATTTAAAGAACAATCACAGCTGGTGTAATCCCAGTATTGTGAAACATGACCTTTCAGAGGGGATTTGGCATTCTTCAAAATGGTGTAATCCATAGTAACAACATTTTATCACTGTCAACAATTGTTGTGTGGCCAAATGTGAGCCTTGTCTCCAAAATCTCATCTGGACAATCGTTTCAGTGTGTTCATTTTGCAAACATTTTCTGCACATTCCTTGCCCCATTAGTTTTTAAAAAGTTGGGGAGGCGGTCTACATTCTGGACTAGAACTCTTGACTGAGATGAATCAGAGAGAAGAGGCATGGTAATAATAGGAGCTGGGATGCTGTAGAGTCCAAGTATGTAAAAAAGGGTCTCCCTACTGATGCTGACCTCTGCATACGAGTCACCAGAACGAATCATCTTCAAGCATACACGGTGTGTGCCAACGTATTCAGTGCTCTGAGACCCTGAGGCGTTGTGCGACCCGCTGTTGTCTCTTTATTTTGAAAGTTGATTGTTTGCTGCCGTGTTTGGTGTAGTTAACTAGTTTAGTAGATCCACAATATTGCTAGGCTTTGATTTTACATTTTAATATTTTAATTCACCGTTTTTTTGCCACTTCTTAATTTTAATTTTATCTCATGCATCTATTTTATATTTGAACCAAAGTTTTTCGGCCTTTTTTATATTTATCAGATTTTACGAGCCCTTTTTTAAGAGATAAGGTTTTTGGGAGATAAGACACTTCTGAAATTGTCACCGAGGATTAGTCGAGATTTGGTGCTCTTCTTGATTTATTAGTTTTCTATCGTTACGAGAGCGTTTTATTTAGTACAATTCACTAAGTCTAAGACTTGTTTAAATACAGACTCCATCAGCCTTCCACCTTTCTTGTTTATAACTGACTGAGCCATCACATGGGGAATTACAGCTCACCGGAGTTCACTGTCAGTGCTTCGTACAGTCACTATAACCATCGCGAGTTACAGACTTCTCATCTCCTCGTTTATCGGGAGTTTAAATATTAAGATTGTATCTTGTTTTAGACAGGTACACCTGCACCCGTAGCTTATTTCAGACAGTCACCTTTATTTGTTAACTCCTCGTTTATCGGGAGCAGCCAGTAGGTTTTAGACCTTGTTTGATACAGGTTCATTTTAGCTCTAGTAGTGTTATTTCCTTGTTCATCGGGAGTTGTCACTTATTTATCAGCGCATATCTCGATTCTCGTTTCAAACAGATACATCGTTCCTTACTCCTTGTTTGCAACAACTACACTCGCCCTAGGCTTTGACCAGTCAAGCCGGTTACCTTGACACACGCTGCAACCCCTTTTGAACGGAGGAGGGGTAAAAATGTTCCAAAAAATGAATTCGTAATATGTGAACGACCCGTAATATATGTGAACGATCCATAGTTTGAAATAATAATACATTTTCATATTTTAATTGCAAGTGCGCCATATTCTAAGTCATAACGTCAATGTAATAATATTGTGGAGTTGAATTCTAGTATTTGCTAGCTTGTTTTAAATTTTAAGTTAATCGTCATACTCACAGGATGTCTAATAGAAATGTCAGAAGATTCAAGCAACAAATACCGGACGAGGATGAACTGCAAGGATTCGTTAAAAGTACCCGATCTAAGAACACCATTAAGTCAACAACGCAGTGGGTCTCTATATTGGAACAGTACAAGATAGAGGCACTTGGATTGCTGACTCCACTAAAGAGAAAAGACAATTTTTTGAGAGAAAAGACAATTTTATTATTTATCACCAATTCAATACATAATCAATAAATATATATCCGAATAAATTTGATTAAAAATTAAATGATACAAGTATGCTAGCAGCTAGCGCGCTTATATTTGATAAATATTCACGCTGTTAAAATGGGTTTTACCACACCGCCACTCACATTAGCACAGTTGGTGAACGGACCCAGGCGCTGTTAAGCTTTTATGAGCCCTGGTTGACTGCTGAGAGTGGCGAAGGGGCTGATATTAATTTTATCTTAGTTTAACCTAGATTCCAATAAAATTTTAGTTTTGTGTTATAATTATATGATTTTTATGCGATATTTAAGTTACAGCTGCTCGCAATACATTATTGCTTAAAAATTGTTAAATATGCTCGCTATACGCTTAATTTTAAATACCGTATGTATATATACATATCAGCTCATAATACCAAATAACAATAATAAATAAATTAAAAGCATTGAAGAGGTCCAAAACCAATTCAAGCATGACACAAAGTTGAATACATGATTCCGTACGTTCATGATCCGTTATTATGCATTCACCTTCAGGCGGTGTCGACGGATCATGCGAAAAGGGTTTTTGACAGGCTGTGCCCTTACCATAATTAAACTGAACCATTGCCTGATACGATGTAAACAAGAGTGTTGGATAGGTGAGCCGCGCAAGCGCTCGAGCATTTGTGTCGCTCTGACAAATAGCACTTGAATAATTTAGCTACCAAGACGTAAATCGCGCGTTACGTAAAGTATTATTTTTCCCTTCGGATAAAGTGAACGTTACACCCGCGTGTAACCTGCTTTAATGTTTTGTGTGCATGTGTGGTGGAGTGAGTGTATAATGTAATGATTGAATGAATCTTTTTTCTTTTGTGGTGCATATATGATGTGATTGACAGGTGTAAAATCTAAAATATATAAATATAAATGGGGGTCTTTTCATAGGAAAGTGTTGAAGTTTAAGTCCTGCCAGTTAATATTGTCAGGTTGGTGTTGAGCCTTCATGATAGAAAGCTTCAATCGGGATTTAATTGAACCTAGTGAACCTATTTTACCACGTGCATTTGACTGCTCAAGAAACCTATTCCATAAATTTGCCCCTTTATATGCGAAATTGTGAGATGAGTGTGGTGTCACAAATCTGTCATCTCTGAGCTCAGACTTCTTAAAGAGAGAATACATGGATATGGGCTGATGACTCTTCACTATCTTCATTGTTTCAGTAATGCATCTGTATCTATATATGTTATGTACTGTCATTAGTTCCTTAGATTGGAAAATAGGTTTTGTTGATTCTCTAGAGTGGAATTCTGCCCCAAGTATTTGGCAGCGATGTGGCCTTGCTTGTTTATCACCAGTCTTCCTCAAGCTGATACATATAGAACACGGTTTAATGTGAGGTATAGTTGATTCATTGGATATTTGACCTTTCTTGTTTATACTGCACTGGATTGGCCTGCTACGAGAACAAGTTTTAAACTTGTCGCTAAATGCTTCCGAGTCCCCAAATAAGATTCGGACACATTTCTTCTGTGCAAGGAATAGTGGTGAAAGCTTATTAATTGATACACCACCCCATACAGTTATACCGTATCCTAGATGAGATTCAAAAAGAGTGTGGTATATCTGTTTGTACAGCTGGCTGGGGAGGGAGTTTTTTATTCGATAAATACGGCCACATATGCTGTTTAATTTCTTAGTTAGTTTCTCGATATGAGGTGTCCAACTCAGTTTGTCATCAATAATTACACCCAGAAATTTCGTTTCAGTAACCTGTTTGATCGGGATCCCATCAATTTCTAGATTCAAGTCATTTTCAGTATTATCAATGGTCTTACGTTTTTTTACTCAGCGCTAAGTGAACTAGCCGACACTCTGGACAAAGTCCCCAGACACTCGTATATAGCTGGTGACTTTAACATCAATCTTCACGGCGACAGCAACAAGGTTGCTAAATATGAACACGTTCTTTACAGTCTAGGCTTCTATCCTCTCATATCTGTAATGACCCATGAAAAACCCGGCTGTATTCCTTCATGCATCGATAACATCATTACCAATGATTTAGACAACATTATAACATCTGGCACATTCAAAGACAAAATCACACATCATCACCCCATATTCTTAGCACTCAACACACACCTTGACCAGAACGATTGCAAGATTAAGTATGAACAGTTTTATGACTACTGTAACTCTAACGTAGATAAGTTCACCGACAAACTATCCAATAGTCTTGATAACACTGTAATAAATTGTTTTGATACCTTTGCTGACACATTTAACGTTGCTTTTGACGAATGTTTCAAGTTAGAAACCCCGAAATGTACAAAACGCACTATGCAAAACAATCCATGGATTACACCAGCAATTATAACATCAATAAATCACTGTCACGAACTATACGAAAACTGGGTCAAAGCTCGCAAAGTCAAGTGCAATCTAGGAGATACTGACACAAAAGGTGGCTTCTGTCACTGCGCAGTATGTAACAAAAAGCGCAGTGAGTACTTAACTTATAAATATTATAGAAAAGAACTCAAAGTTATACGTGAAAAGGCTCAAACTTCGTACAATATGGGTAAATTTAATGAAGTTCAAGGTGACAGTAAGAAAACATGGCAACTAATCAATAAGATACGCGGCAAAGGGAAACGAGAAATTAAACCCCCGTTTGTTATTAATAATGAAAAAATAATGAACCGTAGAATTATAGCTAACGAATTTAATAATTACTTTGTATCTCTTGCCCCTAAGTTGAATGAATCATACAGTACAACCGGTCAAATTAGACTAAGTCCAATTCAATGCTTTACGGACTACTTACCAAGGCCAAATACCTCAAGTATATTTCTCAGCGATTGTACACCAGAAGAAATAGAGAAAATCATTAGCGAACTCAAGAATGGAATATCTCGAAAACTATAGGCCAGTATCTACCCTAGCTGTGTTCGGAAAGTTATTTGAGAAAGTAATCTACTCCCGTTTGTACAGTTTTCTTGTGTCGCAGAACGTTCTGTTTGAGAACCAGTTTGGTTTTAGGAAGAGTCACTCAACTAACCACGCCCTTAATTACTCAGTTGACTATGTAAACTCCCATATAAAGGAAAAGCAACATGTATTAGGTATCTTTATTGACTTATCAAAGGCATTTGACACTATCAGTCACGATAAACTTCTCATAAAACTTGACAAATATGGTATAAGAGGTAACGCAAACGAGCTTATTGGAAGTTACCTATCTAACAGACAGCAGTACGTTTCAGTTTTAGGTGAGGAATCTGATAAACTCCCTGTTATTTGTGGAGTACCACAAGGTAGTGTTTTAGGACCGCTACTGTTTATAATTTACATAAACGATATCTATAACTCATCAGACCTAGGAAAATTTATACTTTTCGCTGATGACACCAATATATTTGTAGTTGACAAATCTGTCCAGAATCTCTACCAAAAAGCTAATACTATAATGAATTCTGTTTACAATTATATGAAATGCAATCTTCTCCACATTAACATCAAGAAATGCTGTTACATTCACTTTACACCAGGAAAGAAGGATGTAACTAGTAGTAGTAGTAATAGTAATGATCTTATTTTAACGTTGAATAACACAGTCATTAAACGTGTTGATGAAACTAAATTCCTCGGCGTTATTATAGATAAAAACCTTAACTGGAAACCTCATACTGCATATCTTAGTTCTAAATTAAAGTGTGAAGTCGGTAAACTCTGCCGTATGAGAAGATACCTAAAGAGCTGTATAATGACCTCTACCACACCCTCTTCGAATCTCATCTAGGATATGGGATCTCAGTGTGGGGAGGCATATCGAACAATAGGCTTGAACCAATATTTAAAATTCAAAAAAAGTGCACTCGTATTCTATTTGGTGATCAAGAGGCATACAGTAATAAGTTCAAAACATGTGCTAGAACCCGCCCAATTGGATCCCAAAAACTTGGAGCCGACTTCTATAAACGAGAATCAAGTAAACCCCTTCTCAGCAGAAACAAAATACTCTGCGTGCATAATTTGTATAAGTACTACTGTCTACTTGAAATGTTTAAAATAATCAAACTTCACACTCCAATACCGATGTACAATTTATTTCAAAAGTCACCCCGACGTGATAACTACTTTATTAACCCCGCTGCAACCAATTTGTTTGTATATAAAACCTCGAATATGTGGAATAAATTCCTTAAACCTTCTAGTAAGATTGACTTCTCGTCCCCAATTGCACTTGTTAAAGGTCGCATTAAAACTATGCTACTCAATGCTCAAAAAGCTGGAAACACTGATGAATGGTCAGAACTCAACTTTGATGGAAATGACATGTGCCTATAATAAGAACATACAAACTAGTCCATATAGATTTCATACTACACACACAAAATAACACACACAATACACACCACAGTCAAACATAGAAACTATATATTCACGCATATAACAGAGAACACTGATCAGCTCATCCGCTTTACACTAGTGTCTGGACTTGTCTGGAGTGTACGTCTGGAACGTGGGACGGACTCACAAATATATTGTGTAAACGTAGCGCGCGAAACTTAAATATTGTATAACTCTATCATTTCATTACCCAGCATGATTTACCGCGCCAGATTAATGAAATGACGCCGCGCTATATCCGTGAACCTACCGTCACTTATATCTTATATTTTATATTTTGTATCTCTTACTACGTAACGCGAAATTAAGTTGTATCACACTCCCGGTTTTGGACCCCAATGTTAACCTTGCAGCAACTGTGTCAGCCCAATATACTCTAGAAGTATGATCACACTTATTTTAATGAACAAAAGACCCATAATTAATATAATCAGATACTCGTCAACAGCAGCAGTTTCCGTCCGTGTGATGTGTTGTCCTCCTCCTTTCTGTGTCCCCGTCGTTTTGTTTTGTGAAATGTATTGTAGTAGTGTTTTAATATTTAAATCGAACGCAACTCAATAGTTAATAATAACAAACACAAATACTATTTCAAATAATTGATTAATATCGATTTATACGAACCAAACATTAATTATTTTTTAATAACCTTTTATATATGTGTTAAACGATCCAGGGCATATCTAAAATTCGATAATGAACTTCATATATTATTAGTGCCGCGTGCTGATAAATATTCTGGGAATCAATCCACCCAATCGTGGCGATAATATATTTTTGTGCTTGGCCGGTTTTAGGTTTGAGTTTGTGCTCTAAAAGTGGTAAATCGGGTGCTAGTAAAGCTCTTGCAGGCAACTGGCTCCTTTTGCCAACTGCTTTTGGTTTAAGCGCTGACTCACATTTGGAACTGGCACTGGTATAATTGTAATATCCTACGAAGTCAGCATGCTATATTATTTTGCAAAACTCGTTCAATATCTTGACAATATTAAAAGTTTATGGATTTAGGTTTAGGCGCGGCGCACCGCTTATATGTTATAGCTCATTCAGCTTCTGTTTTCAGCGATGTGTTGCTACACACTGTATAGCATGTGGATCAAGCGCGGTGCCGCGCCTAAGCAGCAAAAGAGTTATTTATTTTAAAATTCAATGAAACTAATAAATCAATGAAACTAATAAATCAATGTTTTAGCTCATTTTACAAAGTCAAATATTTAAAACAATTAAAATTGTATAGTGCTCAATTTGTAAATGACTAGTTGATCTTTGCTATTGGAAGTTTGTCAAGGACTGGCAGCTAGCGGGGGCAAGGAATGCACGGGCTTAGGGGCTTTTGAGCACACCAGAACACTAGCTCGGTAGATTTTTGGAAACTAGAAGGACTGAAAACTAAAATTGTTTTTGATGGAGGCTGAGGCATGTTTTTGAGAGGGACGGTATAATAGCTTGTGGTAACAACTGGCCTTTACTTTAATAGGATGAAGTTTTAGTTTTAGGACAGGAAGAAGGCATTAAGAAGATTTGCTCTTTGTTTACAAGGCAGAATATAAGCAATGTTGGTTATAATATGTATCAATATCTAGATCTTCGTTTATCAATTTTCACTAAATGGGTTTAAAATTTTAATAGGGAGGGAAATTCATCAACTTTATTAAGTACCTATCAAAAACAAATCTTATATCAATGTAATATATTAAAAATCATAATCCTAAGTCTAATAATAAATCTGTTAAAAACACTTTCTCACTACACTGCGCTCACACACGTTAGTAAGACAAAGGAAAATGCACACCCAGCTAATTTTCAATTTCAAGATAATCATTTTGGATGTGTGGACCCTAGGGTAGACTTAATGTCAAAATTTAGATTTTGGCACAATTACGTTCCAAATACGAGTCGTTCTGCTATTGAAGTTGTCAGGGGGGTCTGCTTGGCTTAGTATAAGGGTGGGTTTCCTACTTGAGCAGGTGAAATTTTCATGGAGGGAAATCGGAGCACGGAATTTCATGATTTTATAGAGCTCAAGGAAACAATGGTAAGTGTACAGGTTTTGGACGGCAAGTATTCCGTGTTCCTTGAACAAAGGTTTCGTGTGCTCTTTCAAGAAAAATTTTTTGTTCAGATTTTGGTTGCCAAACGGTCGAGCACGAGCACAGGTCTTAAATTTATCTAGGTATGCCTCCCTGTCGCCAAACAGTACCCTGAGACAATATTTTTGTGCTTTGAATACAGAACTTATACGAGTTTTGGCTGCCCCACCCCAAACCGTGATACAATAGGAGAGGTGTGATTCAAATAGAGTGTAATACAACTGGCGGTGTAAGAAATCTGGGAGGGAGCAGCGTAGGCGGCAGAGAGTTGATGTTGCATGGCTGAGAGAACGCCTAAGTGATTTTATATGTTCTTCCCAGGTTAGCTTTTCATCGATGACGACTCCCAGAAACTTAGCAGATGCAACTTGTTTTATTGGAAAGTTATCAATGGTTAGAGTATATTCAGAATTATTGTCAGTCTGGGAGGACGATGCTGGTTTAAAGTGAATGAAACAGCATTTAGACAAGTTGACATGGAGTTTGTTTGCTCGCATGTAGGAATATAAACTAGCTAAAAGAGAATTACCACGCATATATGCCTCCTTTTTAGATTTCCCAGTCACAAATATATTGGTGTCATCAGCGAAGGTGACAAATGATCCCAAACTGGAGCTGTTGGCGATATCATTAATATATAGGAGAAATAAGAGAGGTCCAAGAATCGAACCCTGAGGGACTCCAAACTGTATTTTCAAGGCGTCAGATTTCTCACCAACAACTTCAGTATATTGTGATCTATTTGTTAAGTAACTTTTTATAAGATCATTTGCCACCCCACGTATCCCATAGCCCTGTAATTTGACAAGTAATGTACCATGATCTATTGTATCAAAAGCTTTGCTAAGGTCTATGAATATGCCTAAGACATGATGCTTAAGTTTTAGAGATTCAGTTATAAGGTTTACTGAGTGATTAACTGCATGTGAAGTAGAGTGTGACTGCCTGAAGCCAAATTGTGTTTTAGATATTATACACTGTGAGCTAGCAAACGAATATATTCTTGAGTAAATGATCTTTTCAAAGATTTTACCAAATATAGAGAGAGTAGAGATTGCAATTGGGCGGTAGTTTTCTATTTATTTTTGTATCTCAAAAATGATGTAAAGTTTTTAATATGACGTAGAATTAAAGCTATTTCCGTACAGCCTAAGTGCTAAGCATGCTCGTTAGAAAAACTATGAACAATGAACATAACATGCTAGCTTTCTTTATTTTTGTAAGTTGCGTCGGCTGACATCTTGGGTTGTACTGGATGTAACAAGTTTATTATCGGATGTCTACTTATATTTATTATGATATCATTATTCATTGTAATGGCAATAAAATTTAAATTTTGTTTTACTTAAAATTTTGTTTTACTTTTACTGTCACCCTGACACTCCTCAATTTTGTTGCACGTGTAGAGTCGTTGAGCTAGTCTTATTACGTGTTTAACTCTCCTACGTTTGTCAGTAAAATTAGCATGCTTTTCCCTGGCATCATTACAAGGATTGCAGTGACAGGCTTCCTTGATCTCACGACAAAGTTTAAAAAAAAAAAAAATGTTTAAAAGATGAGGATGAAGTCGTGAGATGGTCATATCCGTCAATAACTGGAAGGCAAAGTCGTCCCACCTTGGAGCTGCCTGCAAACTAAGTAAGCGATCTGGTAAAGGAAACTTAGAAAATTCTATCAATATGCTTACCACCTCAGAGGTTAGGGAATTGTTTGTCCGTAAGTTGGCGGGAACACACAGTCCAGCAGCACTGTGGAATTCAATGGTCATCTTATGTCTGTCGCTGGGACGGAGGGCAAGAACTGAGCTGAGAGAAACCAGATACGGGGATTTGATAATTGAGGTGGTTGATGGGAACCAATTTATCACGTTGGATAAAGAACGCCTCAGTAAAACACGGCAGGGGGAAGATCCACGGAATATGAGACATGGAGTTGGAGTTCTTTCTGCTGATCCGGACTGTTTACACTTCTGTCCCGTTGCGACTTTCTTGAAGTACTCCTCCATGAGACCAGGGGTTGCCGACGATCCGGATGCGCCCATGTTTCTCAACCTGGCAAGAACAATGTCAAAAGATCCCCGTAAAGCTTGTCTGAAGGACGGTCCCTGGTTCATAAGCAGCCCTTCGGGAGTGAACAAAATAGCAGGAGCTGTGAAAAAGATGGTTGTTGTCTCGGAGATTGATGTCGGGGATCGCAAAATATCCAATACCTCCATCAGGAAAATGGTGGTGTCAAGTTTGCTGAGGAAAAATGTTGTGCTAAAGCAAATTATGGCCTACACCGGTCATAAGAGCGCTACGTCTTTGATAAACTATGACACAATGGATCATGAAGTCGGCACAAAGATATCTAACCTAGACAAACAGCACATACGAGAAGCAATCAGCTCCGCCGGTATTTGTAGGATCACCTCAAAGTCCACCGCAAGCAAACAGAGCTAGAGGTTCCTCTGACAATACCAGTGAAGATTTCACACCCAAATCAAGGAAAAGACTCTTTACGGATATATCAGTGACTATCTCGCCAAAAAAGATGAGGACTGCTAGCAGATTAATATCCTCACTGAGTGAGACTGACAGCAGACCGTCATCTTCACATAGTAGCAACAGGCTGTTATCTTCACACAACAGGCTGTCTCCTTCACACATAAACAACATACTGTCTTCCTCACAATATTGTAACAACAAACTAACATCTTCACTGAGTGAGAACAGACCGTCATCCTCACAAACTGTCAACAGACCGTCATCCTCACAAACTGACAACAGACCGTCATCTTCACAGAGTGAGAACAGAATTACATCCTCACAAACTGACAACAGACTGACATCCCTGCAAAACCGTAATGTTTTCTCGAAGATAAAAAAATTGATCGGAGACAATGCTGTGATACACAATATGACATTTAACTTTAATTGAATTGTGTATTAAGGCTTTTTTCTTAGTTACTATATTTTATTAATTGTAAATCTAATTGTTCTTAAGATTTTTAAACTGATTTAAAATTGTTTATGCAAACGTTTTCAGATACATGAAACATTAATCTACTTTCAAAATTTGTTTATCTAATGACTAGACTGTTTCATTTGTTTGAGAGTACACTCCGGAAATCAAAATATCAGCTGCTCAGCATCTCAAAACAGTGCGATTAGTTTATAATCGCATCGTCTTGAGAGCTACTTATAACAACAAAGTCGGTGCGATTATAAATTAATTACACTGGTTATAACATCAGAGGCGTGGAGTTGTACGTGTTAGAATCTTAATTCTATTTGTAGCTTGTTTTTGTACTTCATATTACTAACCCTGTATCTCACTTTAGCAAAGGTTTAGTTCCAGTGATTGTATATACAGTGTTGGGGTAAAGGGACTCCAGAAGGCAGACAAGGCTCGACTCCAGACTCTAGTTGAAGTAACAGAAGAGAGAGGAGTGTCCAGTGTTTAGTTGACTCCAGACTCTAGCGTAGCAGAAGGGAGAGGAGTGACGTTGTCGACTCCAGACTCTAGTAAAAAGACATTGTTTAGTTTAGTATTGAAATGTGTTTTAACTATTAGTCAGAGCAGAGTAGTGTGAGTTACTGAGTCACACCATATCAATCATTCACTATTTAAGAGAGTACATTGTAGAGTAACAAGGTTACTTTTGACACAAGATTTGTATAACCTCTTTATTCCTCTAATTTGTATTTATAATAATTGAGTATTATTTGTTATTTAATTAACCCAAGAACAGGGTTCCAACAGTACGCGAATCCAACTGCATGTATAATACGATTACACCAGTTATTGCACTCGGCTGCGCCTCGTGAAATAACTGCAATAATCGAACTCGGCTTTGCCTTGTGCGATTATTGTATCAATTTCCACTCGGCTGCACCTCGTGCAATTAATAGTGTAATCGCATTGTACGCAGTTAGATTAGCGTATATAATTGCACAAATTGATACTGAATACATTGCAAAAGATTTAATCTCGATTTGTGAAGTTTGAAAGAAGTTACTGCAATGCGCGCAATTTAGAGAATGTGATATCGTTGACCATGACATACGTTGCATGCTACTTTTCGCGCGCGAAATATCTTTGATATTTGGGATACGAAACATGTATCAATAATATCGGTAGAAATATAACTTGTAACCTGCGCCAATATTATGAAACAGCAAATAAGGTAACTAACTTTGTAAAAAGATGTAAGTTTTTATTTGTTGATCGTGCGTCGTTTTTTTCAAAATTGCCATGCCTCAAATAATTTTTGCGTATATTTTAAGCTCTACGGCAGTTTTTGACCATGGACTTAATTGACGATGTCAATTCATCGCAGCTCGGCGCGGCACAGTAGCGCATATTTGATATCGCCGATCTAGCTGTGAGAAGCCTCATTGAGTGCGCGGCGCGGCACAGTAACGTATCGCGCTACAAACCATGGACCAGCTGCGATTATTTCAAACGTAATATTTATCAAACACAATTTAATGTTTATATTTAGTCTCAGAAATCAAAATTCCCCCAAATTATTACCGAATTAATTCAAACAATATACACATTGAATTTTTATAAAAATTCAATATGAAATTCAATAAAAAATCTTAGTAAATTTTATAAAAGCCCTACAACATTTATTATGTAGTAAATTCCCCAAAATTGTATAAAATTATCTAACAAGTATTTTTTTCGTTTGTTTTATTGAGTTTTAATATTTGTTTTATTTATTAATTAATCTATTGCAAATAGTTTCCGGTAGCAATCCGCTAATATAAGTACAAAGTACGACTGTGCGTTCTTCCCGTAGTTCTTCCCGTAGTTCTACTGCTAGTTTGTAGTTAACTGCTAACTACTCAAATATTGTATAATCAATAATTCTATCATTTCATTACCCAGCGTGATTTACCGCGCCAGAATAATGATATGACGCCGCGCTATATCCGTGAACCTACAGTGACTTATATTTTATATTTTGTATCTTTTACTACGTAACGCGAAATTAACAATTAAGTTGTATCACACTCCCGGTTTTGGACCCCAATGTTAACCTTGCAGCAACTGTGTCAGCCCAATATACCCTAGAAGTATGATCACACTTATTTTAATGAACAAAAGACCCATAATTAATATAATCAGATACTCGTCAACAGCAGCAGTTTCCTTACGTGTGATGTGTTGTCCTCCTCCTTTCTGTGTCCCCGTCGTTTTGTTTTGTGAAATGTATTGTAGTAGTGTTTTAATATTTAAATCGAACGCAACTCAATAGTTAATAATAACAAACACAAAAACTATTTTAAATAATTGATTAATATCGATTTATATACGAACCAAACATTAATTATTCTTTAATAACCTTTTATATATGTGTTAAACGATCCAGGGCATATCTAAAATTCGATAATGAACTTCATATATTATTAGTGCCGCGTGCTGATAAATATTCTGGGAATCAATCCACCCAATCGTGGCGATAACATATTTTTGTGCTTGGCCGGTTTTAGGTTTGAGTTTGTGCTCCAAAAGTGGTAAATCGGGTGCTAGTAAAGCTCTTGCAGGCAACTGGCTCTTTTTGCCAACTGCTTTTGGTTTAAGCGCTGACTCACATTTGGAACTGGCACTGGTATAATTGTAATATCCTACGAAGTCAGCATGCTATATTATTTTGCAAAACTCGTTTAATATCTTGACAATATTTAAAGTTTATGGTTTTAGGTTTAGGCGCGGCGCACGCGCCGCTTATATGTTATAGCTCATTCAGCTTCTGTTTTCAGCGCTGTGTTGCTACACACTGTATAGCATGTGGGTCAAGCGCGGTGCCGCGCCTAAACAGCAAAAGAGTTATTTATTTTAAAATTTATTTTTGTATCTCAAAAATGATGTAAAGTTTTTAATATGACGTAGAATTAAAGCTATTTCCGTACAGCCTAAGTGCTAAGCATGCTCGTTAGAAAAACTATGAACAATGAACATAACATGCTAGCTTTCTTTATTTTTGTAAGTCGCGTCGGCTGACATCTTGGGTTGTACTGGATGTAACAAGTTTATTATCGGATGTCTACTTATATTTATTATGATATCATTATTCATTGTAATGGCAATAAAATTTAAATTTTGTTTTACTTAAAAAAATTTTGTTTTACTTACTGTATACCGCTAGTCATCCGCTAGCTACCGCTTTGACATATGTTGCATGCCACTTTTGCGCACGAAGCGCGTGCCACCGAATTAATTCTGTAAATAATTAAGGTGAAGGTAAGTCAGCTTAATATAAGTTTCCCAGTGAGATTGTGGAAACACGGCTGAGGCCGGACCTTGTGATATTCTCAAGGCCGGCAAAGATAGTTATTTGGTGGGAGCTAACAGTACCATCTGAAGAGCGGATCGCTGAATCGCACGAGTACAAACTCGACCGATACAGAAGTCTGCAGAGTGAGATTCAGGCGAAAGGTTGGTGCTGTTATAATGCTGCAGTCGAAGTTGGAGCTAGGGGAGTGGTTGCGCAGAGTTTGGAGAGAGCTGCGAGGAGGATTGGTTTTAAAGCAAGAGAGCCGAAGAAGCTGGTACGGGACAGTGGGAAAGAGTTAGCTCACTGTTCCAGATGGATCTACTTGTTGTCGGGGAGGAGGGAGTGGGAGTTCAGGAAGGTTGGAGCTTGAGAGTTCACTATTACATCTAAAGGTACCATAAACGTTATCTCGTCGCCAATTGCGAGCTCTAACGGGTCTCCTCAAGTGACTCTCGGATCAGATGGTGGTTCAAGGGTGGACTGCTGGGGCGCCTGACAGGAAACCGTATTGCGATTAAAGCCCCGAAACGGTGTCAGGTTGGTAACTGATGATTCTGATCCATGCTCCTATGATTTTGCTGTTGTATCTCAACTCGCTAAACTTAAACATCTCCGCATCTTGGGTGAATATGTGTACATCTTCATACTAAACCCAGGTGTGGCATGTGTCAGTGAATACGGGCGAGCGGATGTAATATAGCAAAGGTGGTGTGGCAAGGCCTAAAAGACACAGTCAGATAGTTGTCAGCTCGCTGACTGTAAGGGAGAAGGTATATCCGTATTTCGCTGCTACTGATGCAGTTCTTGATCTGGCAATCAAGGCTTCTCTGTTTTTCGTCTAACTATGTACCGTTGGGCTTGTGGAACCCGTAGGGGGGACATACATAGGTTAGAATGGTTTTGTGCACCAAGGGGAGTGAGGGAATGAGGGTTGAAGAGAGAGAGAGCTAGAGTTGTTCGGGTGGTTAGGATCAGTAGGTGGAGTGTTTGGTTGGAGCCTTCTGTTTTTTGCTGTATAGCATTTCAGTCACTCCGCAGTTTATTAACTGTGTCTCAACTCTATCAACTACCGCTAGATAACCGAAATTTCCGCTAGCTACTGCCGATGAGTGTCATAACTTAATTCTGTCAATAATTGCGGTGAAGGTAAATGCAATTCAACGTGCATCAAGTCAATAACGACACGTATATAATAGCAGTAAATGACTTGTTTTACCCAGTCATCTTAATCTTGAATATACTTTTTTCATTCAGCAGCTCTTAGATGTATTTGTCTTAATGTGCAGTTTGATAATAGGAGCCATTCCGACTTTTGAATTATTACTATTTTTAGATCCTTCCGCACAGCATAAAGATATATTCTTTATCCTCCAGCCAAATCTAATACAGAAACTGCCTCTTCAGTCTTCGTTGGGCATTGTATATCTTGGTGACTGAATAGGTATCTAGGTCCACATTTTAGGCATCCATTAAATGTGGTTAAATCTGAAGCTCAATCATATTTTATAAATTTCGGTATATTGTCCATTATCCACGTTCTGCTTTCATAGTTCAAACAATAGTGAGTTCTAAATATACAGCTTTAAACCGACTAAGTATGAATGAATGGAATACCTGACAATCCGCACTCCTATAATTCAAAAGCATGAGTAACTCGTAGTGATACGTATGATTTCTAGAAACTTTAAATTAAATTTAGCGCTCACAGGTCCTCGTGATCATGTGATCGCCGCATGAGGTTCTGTAAATGTACGGGGCACCCTCAAGCTTAAATTATTCACCTTACTGAGGCAGTCAACCAACGCGCAGCTTTATTTTTATGATATGATATGTTTTGATTGTTATTAATAAATACCAAAATTTAAATTTGTTTTCCTAAAATTTGTTTTTCCTAATTTGGAGCATCATATCGTGATTCTTAGAAGACCTTAAGTACCTCTTATATGAATAGTACTATACAATGCACTACAATGTATGTAAACTGAAGGATGAGGGCCAAGGATACCCTTACAAAATTCATGATATTTTGGCAGATCCCTCCTCATAAAATCCTCAATCACAGATTTCCCGAACATTCAGCTGAGTTGACCACATGAGATTGATGGGTCTGATGACTGATCATTCAGAACCCCCTCTAAAATAGCTTCCACTGAGATCAGATCATCACTTGCTGGCAAAGCTTTAAAATGTAATTGCTTTGTTAGTCCTCCTTTATATGAGAAGCTGAATCAATACTTTGAGTGAGCACATACAAATTTAGATAAACTGGCTATCACAATTTTTTCTTCTCTTTGCCCTTGTTAAATTATTGCAGTTCAAAGGAGGATCACGGAATTGAGGGACAGTAGGCAGTACACAAATATATTATGTGCACAAATATATTATGTGCTTCCAGTACTTTCAGAATTAAATAAACAGACAAGAATTTGCATATATAATTTTATAATTTAGAGTATGTTATTGTCCACTTGAAAGGGACATTTAATAATTAGTTAAATTATTAGATATGTTAGATTTGATAATAATCTGTTTAACACTTACTTTATGCCAGCCAATAGACAGAAAATGATCTTACAAATTTCTGAAATTTACCAACAATTGTCAACTGTAAGAATAATGGATTTCCATAGACCATACCCTCTTGAAGATCAATCCCCTGGTGCCATGTGTGTACTGCCGCGCCTCCCCTAAAAATATTGATCTAGGGAAATTTTTGTGTAACAGTGAGGTAGCATTGCTATTTTGCCCCCCCCCCCCCCCCTTTGTTCAAAATTTGGGGGGAAAAGCGTTCCCCTCTGTTGCCCCCCCCCCCCCTCAAGGTCTGTAGGGCACTTCATTTTACACCACCTATATTAACCCTATTGTGCACGATTTTAATTAATTCTAAGAGGGAATGTTCAGCAGTTACTTCCAGGATCTTTACCACTTTCAATACCACTTTGGTCATTAATTTACGAGTTTAAAAGTTGATTAATTATTTCGACAGGATGTTACTTAAAAGTACTGCATTTCTGGCATTATTTGTCATCTTGGTGAGTGGTGAAGAAAAGCACAGAGAGAACATCGTTGATAAAGAAAGACGCCACCACGAAAATGAAGCAGGTTGGTTTGAGGCGTTAAATAAATTTATGAATATTTACAATATTTAGTCCTTTTTTAGACAAACATTTCACTAAACTTGAGCTTTCACTAACTTCAAACTTTGCACAAGTAAAATAATATCTACACTGCACGATGCCAAATTTTTTTACATAACGTAAAATGTACTGTAATATTGAATTGAAGTTTTATGTAAACGGTTATTTCAGATGTAGATCATGAAGCATTCCTGGGAAAAGATCACGGACATGACTACGATGATATGGATGAAGATGAGAGCAAGGCTAAACTAGCCGCACTTTTGCCGAAGTGAGACGAATTAATTTCATTAGTTCCATCTAATTATAAGATTAATATAGTTTTTCAAAAGTCATCTACCTACGATTGATTTTTGATAACTCCATCCTTTTGTAAACTCAACCGTTAAATATTTTGCTATTCATTTTGGGTTATACACAAACCTTCTAGCTTTAAAACATCCTTCAGAGTTGATGCTGACGGTGATGGTGATATTGATGAAACTGAGCTGAAAAATTGGATCAAGTTGCAGATCATGGATTACGTTCAGAAAGACGCTCAAAATGTAAGCCTTAAATATTATAGTTCGTACTTCGTAACACAATTAATGATGATTCAACAATCAACATGAGCAGAATAAAGTGCACTATAGCGTTATTGTGTACTGAGGTGTTATTACGAACCATGATGCCAACAACACAATTATCTAGGCCCTGCCCAATGAAGATACTGATAAAGACGGTGTTGTGACGTGGGAGGAATATGTTACAAACACATTCGGGGAACAATACCTCAACAGGGAGGCCGGTGAAGATGACGGTAAAGATGACGGTAAAGTTGACGATGATGATGATGACGATGAAACGTACGCCAGGTTAGTTTGGGGTATCTTTAGAAATATTTTCGATCTGAAGGGGTTTCTTGTTTATTGAATTTATAATACACAATTTGAACACAAGCACACAACTTTATCTTAAACTCCTCAAAACCACTCACAAAAACCCGGTAAATCACTTTACACTATAAAGTTTTACTGGCACTAAAAACTATGAATCCAAAGTGTAGATTTAACTTGTAATCAAATATTAAGTAATTGCTTTTTGTCAACTCTGAAACTGCTCCACTAGATACGTTAAACGAGACAAGCAGAGGTTTCAGCTGGCTGATCAGGATGATGACATGAAGCTGACATTTGAGGAATTCACTGCATTCCTCCACCCTGAGGAATTCGAACACATGGCAGGTAAGATTGATTCATACTAATTGGTATGTAATCACATCTCATCTAAGTTTTTTGGTATATCTAAGTTACTGGAGCTCTCTACAAAACCCTTTGTGAGGTGTTATACCTACCACCCCCCCCCTGGCCCTGGGTTAGACCTACCCCCCCCCTGGGTGGTTGCTGGGGTGAGCTCAGCAGGTAACAAGTAAGCCTATCAACTGATTAAGAGGCTCCTAGTTACTGACATTCTTACTAGCTAGTAGCTAACCCGGGTTATTCTTTTGTGTTTCCTGTTGAAACTAATATGAACTTCTCATTTTTCTCCTGCCCAACCAAACTACTCCAGCTTTTAGAAAACATTGCGGTGAGTAGCTTCCTGGACTAGTCCATGTCTGGTGTGAACCATGTCTATACTCTCGTGTGAACTGTGGTCTGTGAGTGTACACTGTACAGTGTACAGGGACACATGTCTATACAGTATACTCTGGTGTGAACTTTGAGTGTACGCAGTACACTGTACAGGGACACGTGTACTTGTTCAGTTGAAGTAGAGAAGTAGGTAACTTAAGGCCAATAAATTTGGTTACAAAAATGTTGGTTACCATAATTTTAGTCAAAAATTTCGCACATTTTTAGTCAGCAACAATTCGACTTTTTGAGACCATTTGCATTTTCCATTCCATCTATTTGGTTTTTCCATTATTTAGCTAGTTTTGAAAATATTTCGCACATAAAGTCATATTCATACTTTAACGGTTTATTATAACATTTAATAGGAGCGGTTTTAAAGGCTAAATTCTAGAAGGGGACGTTTCACAGAATTACTTTAATGAGTTAAAATATATGCAGATACTGCCTGATGGGAAAAGGAAGTAAGAGAATGTGAAAGCATAGAAGCAGTGGATTACACGTGTAATAGTCAAACTTCAAAGTAGTGTCATTATATTAATTATAAACGATGTATCACTTCGAGATGGCCAGGCCTACTCTCATGCTGTCTATATGTGATGATTAATTCTGAAAAACTAGGGACAACTGGGGAATGATCCCAGAACCTCGAGATTTCGCGTCTCTTGCTCTACCAATTGAGCTACTGACCCTGATTCTCAGAGCGAAATCACCACTCAAATACAGCACAACAAATAACTGATAAACGATGTAATAAACTATGTGTGAATGTACTATACGTAATCTCTATAATCCATATCTATGAACATTTACTTGACCTCAGACTCAATTGTTAGTTAGCAGAATTGTAGACTTAGCGTAGAGATAACTAGTACTCCGTTTTATAGATCTACCTTATCGGACCTTATTTGGACGGACATTAAATGAACGGACATTATTATGAACGGACATTAATGTGAACGCTAGAAGGCATTCAAAACCATCAAAAATCCGAATTTTGTTCATTTCTTTGGCGTTTTTTTATACCAGCTAATGTTCTTTAAATCCATTTTTTTATACAATAGCATATAGTATAAGCGTCTTAATACTCAATACTCAATATATTACATTGCAGCAGCCGACCGCAATACAGAACAGTTTTAAGTTCAACGTGCAATTTTTATTTTTGCATTTTATTTTTACGAAAACCTACTATTTATTGTTACTAAAACAATAGCATATAATATAAGCATATCAATACTCAATACTCAATATATAAATATTACATTGCAGCAGCCGACCGCAATACAGAACAGTTTTAAGTTCAACGTACAATTTTTATTTTTACATTTTATTGTTACATTTTATTGTTATAAAGATCAGGATTTATAAGGCAGCGGTTTTGACAATATTGTTATATGGTAGTGAGGTTTGGAACACAACCAAAAAGCAGCTACATCGCTTTGAGGTGTTCCATCAGCGTTGCTTGAGGAGAATACTTAGGATAAGATGGCTCGATCGGGTTAGAAACACTGAAGTGCTGGAGCGTGCAAAGATAAATCCAGTAGAGACGTACATAGGAGCAAACCGCCTGCGTTGGTTTGGCCATGTCACCAGAATGCCAGACACTAGGCTTCCTAAGTACCTGCTTAACTGGACCCCTGCCCATGGGAGAAGATCTAGGGGCCGTCCAAGAAAGAACTGGAGGAAATGTTTGCTGGAAGATGCTGCATCGTTTACAGGAAACACTGACATAGACCTAGAAGGAGCGAGCGAGATGGCTAGTGACCGAAAACTTTGGAGGGAGATGATACGTCACAAACGGGAGTTCATTGGTGCAGGCCACTCGAATGATTGAGGAGACCTAATCAAGTAAGTACAAGTAAGTAGTTTTATTGTTACTAAAACCTAATATTTATTGTTACTAAAACAATAGCATAAAGCATATATAATATAAGCATCTCAAATCTCAATACTCAATACTCAATATATTACATTGCAGCAGCCGACAGCAATACAGAACAGTTTTAAGTTCAACAATCAACCTACCATTTTAATTTTTAATTTTGTTTGTTACGAAAACCTACTATTTATTGTTACTAAAACAATAGCATATAATATAAGCATCTTAATACTCGACACTCAATATATTACATTACAGCATGGCAGCCGACCGCAGTATAGAACCTTTTTAAAAGTTCAAAAATGTATTATCAAATTTACTTACTTAGTTTTATCATTTGTTGCTACTATTATGTACTAGCGGGTTCAAAGGACAATAGACGGCGCGGAACTTATTAACATTTTGATCTTAGAAAAATATTTTAATACTCTTCTATTATTTCAATAAAGTTGTACTATTAAGGGGTCGTTCACATATTACGTAATCAATATTTTGGCAATTTTTACCCCCCCCCCTCCGTAATCAACCGTAATCAAGACCGAACCCCCCCCCCCTATATTACGTAATCAAGATTAGTAATTGCAAAACACTTACTAAACGGAAATTTGTTTAAAAAACGAAAATTTTGATTACATAATTAACGAAAATTGTCCAGTTGCAGTATTCACATACCTTAAATCAGACCTTATTCGGACGAACATTAAATGATCGGACATAATTATGAACGGACATTAATGTGAACGCTAGAAGGCATTCAAAACCATCAAAAATCCGAATTTTGTTCATTTTTTGACGTTTTTTATTTCAGCAAACGATTTTTAAATCCATTTTTTATACAGTAAGTAAGAATAGCAGTCGTTAAGCAGTAAAAATGTTAAAATATGTTTACATGATCAGTGTCTAATATCACATATAATCATCTTCATCAAATGGGTGTTCGTGCATGAAATAGTCCATGCTTAAAGCATCAGTGATTTCTAGCTTTATGGAAACCTTTTTTATCAAACTACCCCGGTCCTGCATTTCAGTGTTAACTTTTACAAGCCATTCGGCGTGAAGTGGTTTTATCTTAGACAACTTAAGGTTAACCGTAATCACTTGGAGTTTTCCTAGCACTGTTTCATTACCTCCCCTGAGTAATATGAACTATAACAACGTCGGACAATGTCCTTGGCAACACGATTTACCGTAATGTCTAGAGGCTGGAAAAAGTTTGTCATGTTGGCGGGGACTAACTCATGAACTATGTTGTTGAGTGCCATAATTCCGTTGACTTTTTCCGCCAAGTGACCCTTGAAAACCTCATATACTTGTAGGGTTTTCTGTGCCTCTGGCAGACCAAGGAGAACCTTTCCTTCGTTAACTTAAGGCATAATAAAGTTCTCATAATTGTCATATTTTGGACAAAAAGTTCAAAGTGGAAAAATGTTTGAAAATAATTCAACGGACTTTAACTTAGACGGACCTTAAATGAACGGACATTAAGATGAACGTAAGGGCCTCCAGCGCGAGCGTCCATTTAATGTCCCTCCAAATAAGGTCCGATAAGGTAGATTGTGGAGTACGCTATATAAATATCTACCACAAACCACACTTTATATTATCACAAACGATGGATACTTTTGAATTAGGGCAGATCTCAGGACTCAGAAGTTTTTAGTTTACTTTATTCATATTTCATGGTGTAAGTAAGTAAGTATCTCACACTATTCTCCGTATACTCACTATTAGCTAAAACCTGGCTTGGTGCACCAAGCACTAGTTCTCTGTAGTAGCACGGCGTTATCGTAATATCTATTATAACTTTAAAGTACTACTACTATAACCTGTACAGAGTGTACACTGTACTACTAATATCACAAGTCAAGATATTACTTTAATCGAACAAAAATATAATACAGCACGTGACGTCACAGCTAGGTCCATTAACCTGTCACACTTGGCATATTATAATGATTAAAGATATAAAAGGATGAAGATTCAGGTAACAGTACGATATAATAATCTCACCAATCACCACTGTTCAATGGTATCAGTACTGAGTACGGTCACTGGGTACTGGGTAGGTACCATATTGAATAAAGTCAGTTTATATACTACAGATCGTATTGAATAGAGTGCAGCTCTGTGAGGTTATTAGTGTACTGTATGCACGTGGATGATGCAGACAGAGCACCAGACCTGGACTTAACTAGAATATTCTAGACTCGACAGTCGACCTGGACATACATTAAATGCCTACCATCATACATTGCATACCTAATCTACTGTAATTCTTGCAGTGCTCTATTATGCAGTAAGATCACAGTGACTGTATGGCTGGATAGTAAAGTTTACCGCTATAGATACGGACTCTTTCAAGATTCGTGTCGAAATCTGAAATCGAAATTCTTGAAATTTGATTTGCATCTCAAATTGTAATTCATAAGCTAGAGTTTAAACAGTTTGTATTTAAGAGCTGCACTCAAAGTTTGGACACGTATCATATCCACGTATCATATCCACGTATCCTATCCACGTATTTTATCCACGTATCCTATTCACGTATTTTATCCACGTATCATATCCACGTATTTTATCCACGTATCATATCCACGTATTTTATCCACGTATCATATCCACTTCAGCTAAATTAATGTCGGCGGATGTAGAGATTATAAGAGTATCATATGTGCTAATCGGGGGGTAGCTAGTGTAACTGTTTGTAAACAACAAAAGAGTGACTCTGATTCCATGGGACACGTAAGTTAAGAAACTTCCTCACTCGCTGTGTTCTGTTAACAATGCTGGTATATTCCCAATAACTGATCCATCATTCAAGATCTTGGTAATTCACAGTCCTCAGCGACAAGCTACATATTCCGGGTTGTGCTTTTGTAATACACTCACTGGGGGGGGGGGGGGTGCTCTGTTCTTTTACACTTATATTTAGCGAACTGCTATTATTTATGGACAGTGGACACGGATCTCTCAGAGTCAGTGTAAACTTTAATGATGATTGCAGCATCACGGACAGTATCAGGGGCCGCTTGAGGATCAAGACTATTGTAGTTGGATGAGTTAGTGACAGTGTTTCTTAATGTTTTACTTAGTGACAGTGTTTCTTGGTGACAGTGTGACTGCTGCTCAATGTTTCTCCAGAACTTAACATATCGTTTACAGTACACATCATTAGAAACGTGCAGTTTAAACACAATGTCATGATCCTATGTAATGGTTTCATTCACAGAATGACTGTTCAATGTTCATATGGAACATTCTTCAACACTCTAAATCTGTAAATATCTAATATTTCAACTGGACTATTATGAGATAAAAAGTCAGTGGACCCAGTTTCACAAGTCAAAACCCCGATTTACTGTACAATATTTTTCCGTTCTATTTACCTTTCCCCCGAACTGTACGGTAAATCGGGGTAATGTGCTCGGGTATTAATTATAGGACTGATCACAGCTGTTCTTACAGATTGTAACGCAATTTGTTCGACAAGGGTGATGTCTTTGGGTATTAGGTATATACTGCCTACTGGTCACAGTGTCACAGTGCAAGTGTCACAGTGTCACAGTGTCACAGATCAATGACTCCCTAAACCTCGTGTAATATTAGAAGGGATATCTAGTATAACCACGCTAAGATATTACCCCCAGTTTATTGCACAGTGCATACACCCCAATAAGAGATTTAGTTTCGGGAGCTTGTCCTCTGATTTAACATATTGTTTACTGTAGTTAATACTGTGCTGCATTTTAATACTGTACAGTATCTTAAATATTCAGAATCAGAATATTCAGAAATATTCAACTCTCCGTTCCACATGTCATGAGTACATAAGTAATTAGCTTTAATTTAACACGGAATTTGCGAAAGACGTTAATTAATGATGACGTGTTCAATTCGAAAATTGTATAATATGGTGATATGATGATGCTATGTTGCAAGAGATACAAGACCCCTCTATTATATATGATAAGGCTCCCCACATCCCAATAACCCTCAGTCCGTGTCCCAAACAACTCGGCACACTCCAAATAAAACACCCTCACCCCTCTACGTGTGTGTTATTAATATTGCACATATAATGTTTAATATTATGTTTAAATGTAATGTTTAATATTATGTTTAATATTAAGTTTAATGTTATGATTACTGTTATGATTAATGTTATATCTTCAGGCCAGGTCGTGTTTAATATATTTCAAAATCGGTATCTCCGATGCAATGAAATATGTCTTAATCTAGAGATGGCCTGGTAGCAAACGCAATCTGGACCGGTTTACTAAAAATTGTGGTTATCTAATTTTATCCCATGGCGAAATAATTAGGTACTTGCTTATCTAATAATTATGCCAGAATTATGTTGAACTGTTATTAAACACTGATATCTGGATATTATCCGGTTGGAAGAGACAAGGACAAGTGAAACAAGGAAGTTAGGAGTAAGGGCAAATTTTCGGCGTCAACGCCATCTTCAGGCTCAATAAATGTATTTAATTGTAGTTGTGAAAAAAGTTTAAAAACTTTTTTCGCAACTACAATTAAATACATTTATTGAGCCTGAAGATGGCGTTGACCAGTGGCGTAACGTTGCATGTTGGCGCCCCCCTGCCGAAAAAAGCGCCCCCCTGTTGGCGCCCCCTCCCCTTTTGGTGCCCCTCCCTAAAATTGAACAAATTAGGTGATTTTAGAGAATACGCCGGTAAAATCTCTAAAAAAGTGTGTATCTAGAGCAAAACGCGCAGTTTTGCTAGTACTTTAGTTAAGTTTTCGAAATTGTCCCACATTCAAACGACGATTTGGCGCCCCCCTAAGACGGCGCCCCCCTGCACAGCGAGGTCAGCAGGGCCTTTCGTTACGCCACTGGCGTTGACGCCGAAAATTTGCCCTTACTCCTATCTTCCTTGTTTCACTTGTCCTTGTCTCTTCCAACCGGATAATATCCAGATATCAGTATTTCAATCATGAGACTAATAAACAGCGAACTACTCCGTTTTTTGATGTTATTAAACAATCATTTTCTTCAGATGTCGTGATTGCGGAAACAATGGAGGATATGGACGAGAACCAGGATGGTAAAATCTCACTTTCAGAATATGTCGGAGAAATGGAAAACGACGATGACGACGATGACGACGAAGGTGATGACTTTTACCAACATTTTAATTCATTAATTTATCAAAATATATGCGCTCAGGCATCATTCATTTGTTGCTCCATAGATTTTAGAGGCGAGTTTGACAAATTCGTTGACAAATTCGTTTGACAAATTTGTTGACAAATTATTGATTTTCTTTTGAGTTTTTGTGTAATTAGCCTCAAAGCTCAATCATGGCATGGCAAGATCTGATCTCCATTTAGTTAAAGTTGTATATTCGCACAGAGCTGTTAAAATGTTAGCCTCCAAATTGGATTTGAAATACAACTTATCTGGACCTCATTTTTGAGCTAATGATTTATCTTACCGCGGTAGCAAACAATGTTATTTTATCATCGACCCAGCCAGAAAGTTGACACTCTGCACTTATTTACTCTCTCTAGCTATCGACCTAATGACCCATTATCATCTAATCATTTATCGTAACATCTTTTTTCTTAAGCTATTTACGAATATCAATGTCTGCCAGGTCTGAAGCATCGTTTAGCACTTTTCAGCCAATACGAAGAAGGCGATTACTACACGGATTCTAAAGCGCCATCCCTGTATTAACCACCAGTCGTTAGCTTTACCATTTGCCTGCAATTATATCATCCAAAGCCTTAGTAATTAAATAGCGGAACAGGTTCTAAAAGTACTAGCAAGCTATCACTAGTTTTTGGACCTTAAAATCTGATAGCATTTCGCAGTGCGCAGAACACAGTGGAAAATGTTGGCCATTTCGCAGATTTTATTTTTGCAGCGATAATCGCACTCCCTCGCGATTATCGCGCGATAATCGACTCCTTGTGCGATTATCGCCTCATTTTGCGATTATCGCGCGGTTATCGCCTCATTTTGCGATTATCGCCCCCCCTTGTGCGATAATCGCCTCATTATGCGATTATCGTGCGATTGTCGCCTCAATTTGCGATTATCGCAGTATATAACGAGAACCTAGCTGCCACATCTACAGATCTACTGGAGCCATTTCAGATTTTCAGTGGTAACATAAGTTTATAATTAAAGTTAAAAGATTAACAGCAGTCGAATATTTAGAGTTGACAAATTGACAAAATGCTGCGTTGACAAAATGGCTACGTCAAATGATCAAATAGTTACTCTATATGATTCAATTGTAAGCCCACATAATTTAATTTTGGTCAACGTTGATTAGCGGGTTTTCATCTTTAAGTTAATATATGATTCATCTCATGTTCGTTGACTAATTTACCTATTTCTAGCTAGAATCCAGAATTCTTCCAAAATATCGAGAGCTCAGATTAGACTGAGAGGGGACTTTTTGTTGTGACTTCCCTAGTCACCGCTTATTGTGCGGCCGGGCGCGTCATGCCCGAACCTCGACAGCCATCATCCCGAACCGTTTATATTATCTGACAGCCGCTTTCAAATGTGTTTAACTTAACGATTAGATTTATATTTTTAGAATACTTTTCCGTTAGGCTTATAGCATGTGATCACCTCTAGGGCTCAGGTTACCATTTTGACAGTTAATTCAATGCTCATAGTATGTCCTGGCCTTATCGTTTAACTTAGATCTGATTGCTTGTGACGAGATGATGTATTTCGTTTGTCTCTATCCATCCCGGTTACGAGGCCTATCGAGCTGGAACTGTTACTTAAGGGTGCCCCAGTGAGGCACACTTTATATATATAATAATGATAACATATACACTAATTTGATCCATCGGATATTAATATTCACGTCTAAGTATTACTGCTATGAGTATGACATAGTGTATTCCTGCTCGCATCAGAGTTATTTCCGATGTCATCCCAATTCAGTTATCTAAGGTCTAATTTTTACCGGAGAAATTGTCAGCTCAATCGTTATCTTCGATTCAAGTGATTCCTTGCGCTCAAAATTGTCCCGCACTCGTCAAATTACATCCTCTGAGAATTATGGCGAAGTGGACAAAATTGAATCACCCTCGCGCGGCGACAAAAACTTGCGTGATGCGCGGTTTCAGTCGCAGTCACTACTATAACGAAAAAATTTTAATGGCAAAACATAAGCGGCGTTTTACATAATATGTGGCGAATATCATTATTGATCAAGTAGAAAATATGAACAGAGGGTGAAGCATCACCAAATTAACAATCTTTCAATTTTAGGCATATAGCAGATTGTCCCAAACACTAAATCCATCATGATTGACCCATTTCAGTCACACAGCTTGGATTTCACTTTCAACAGGTATTTCCGTGTTGCTAGCTCGCACTTTTTCACAACTCGGTCTTCGTCATTACGAACATGGTCTGAAAATTTATGTTGCTTACATTTCTGTATTAAAGTGGTGGTCGTCCACATATTATGTACTCCCCCTCACCTTCGATGGTTAAGTAATATATGAACGACCCCTTACACACTACTATTCAACGTGTGGAAATCAAAATTTGATCTCAAACTCAATTAATTCTAAAAGCCCAAGTTATTTCTTACTTGTCATGTGTTCGTGATTCTTAAAAAGGGAGTGAGTACTCTCACCACTCATATTAGCATCAAAGTTCTGCATAATTCCCGCAAAAGTTCGGGGCTTGCAGAGAGCTCTCTGGCTTCTGGGTACTTGCATCAGGTCTTTATGTACCTCGCACAGTGGACAGGGGAACGTCCCATTGCTGCCCATACCCAGCATAGCCCACAGTGCCTTTGTGTCTGCACAGAGAATCATCTTCACATGTGCTCCACAGAAGACAAAGTTCTTGAGCTGTGGTAGGTCCCGGTTAACCACCTGTAATGTTATCTGTCTCATGCCTGTCCAGTTTTTAAAGTGTAAGCTGTTAATACAAATAAGCTCAAGTTGAAGTCTAGATTTCATGAAGAAATACCTTAAATATGACCTCCATGTTCCTGCGATGGTCCGGAGCTTCGGTGTACACCAGCATTGGGTGGGCATACGAGCTGTTACACGAAGGCTGGTTTAGCACATTGACTGCCACTTTAGTGGAGCTCGTGTCTGCGTCTACAAACAGCTTAACATGTATAGTTTTGTCAGTTCCCACATCTAACTGGCCTGGAATATATAGAATTCAGCTGGCTGTTAATGAACTATGTGATAAAAACCGCTAAAAGAACTGCCCACCTTGACCTATTTAAATCAAATTAATTTTTTGTAAACAGCTCTATAATCTCTAGAAATTTGAAATACCGGTATTCTTCAAGGTTATAAGTGTTTTGGTTAGCAGTTCCTGTCCATCACAGTAGGCTACTGGGGTACGTCTTGCTAACAGCTCACCACTTTTAGTTTCATTTTTATCATGTGCTGCAGCTTTATGGGAAAGAGAAACCATTGCACTCATATAGTTCACCTTAAAACATGAATGATGTTAATTTTTGATGTACAATATATTCTATATTTCAAAATCTGGGTTGTGCTATGCTATATGCTAGTACGCCATGACACCAAAATGATATATAATTGGTTTTGAGTTCAACTGAGCACTCACGGTGTATAATTCTTCCATTGACTTGATTTCCTTCTCTGATTCCATTTTTATATCATATTTTTTTAGCAGTGGCCGCAGGTTGTTTCGTACATTGGCTGTCCCCGTGTTAGCTAAAAATTGAGTCAGCATTTAATTTATTGCGATGAAATCTATTGCACACTAAGAATTAACTTTTCCACCCGCTAAGTTGTAATGATAATGACAATTTGTATCGTTCTTAACAACTTACATTCAGCTTTGAACATAGCAACATGAAGAGCATCAATTCGTTTCTTACAGTCAACGCCAGCCAACGCCTGTACATACTCCCGCTGCTCTTTAGAGAGTGATGTTAACTCCGCAGTTCGGATCCGTTTGGTCACTGATTCGATATCAGAGTCATTAGATTTTGAACAGCTTGACTCAGCCTGCAAATATTCATGTTGATTGAACTAAATTGCCTGTAGGGATTCGTTCAGTTTCAGTATGGCTATGATGGCAAACTGCGGAAGTGATATACAGTTTAACTTATTACCGATAACGTTATTCAGGATACCTGGCTCTCTACTATATCCTTGAAGACATGAGTGTGCTTCCTTTTAACACTGTCAGCAGGAGTTTTTATTTCCTTGTGCGGCTTAATGATAGTGGTGATGAGGAGGGGTTTTCCCTGTGAACCCTTCACCTCAAAGGTTGCTCCCTCTTCAAAGCACTTATCTAGTAACGACCTGCAGGATTACACGGATGATCACCTTCAGATGTTTAATATTCACAAGTTCAGCTCTTAAATATCCTTTTAAAGTGCTACACTCAACCCACTCTGATCCTACTCAAGTTACGACTGATGATGTTTTATAGTCAAAGATGCAGACAGCCTGTGTCTTATTAGTAAATTACCTCAGCACGTGGTGAAAAAGTTTGTCTCCCGGATCGGTATGTTTGATAAAATCAGCCAACAGTGTTTTCTTCATGTGACCGAATGAGAGCAGATGTTCCTTTACCGTACGGTCGGACAATTCATTCTCTTGTTGACAGAGAACACACGGGCAAAGCATTTTGTTACTATAATGTCCGTGAAGGTTAAGTTCTTGAGGCTAAACTTTACTTGAAAACATTTCAAATGTTGGGATGTGATAATTGATGAAATATCGAGAGAGGGGGAAGGGTGAAAAGAAAGCGAGCAAAAAGAATTAAAGAATTATTAGTATAAATCAAGAGGCTTTCATATGAACATATTGGCACGGGTGTAGAGTTGAGCCTGTACGGAACCTAGTAGTTTCAGATCCTTGTTTAACTTGCCGTACAGCAAGGTCATTCACTACTTTAGCCCTGGCGAGGCACATAGCTCACTCTACAACTCCGTGTCAAATGTTTCATATATACCAGCCAAGTTCACAAGATATATCCTTGTGTTTGAGAAGAGCTCGTTAGAACTGCTTCTTTTCCCTTCAGTATCCCACAGTCTATCAAAATTAGTGTCACAAAATTGGTATCATAAAATTAGTTAATAAATTAGTATCACAAATAGAGTTAATGAATTAGTGTCACAAAAAAAAGTTAGTATCACGGAACAAACATCACATAATTTTTCAAAAATTAATAATAAATTCAGTGTATTTACAAGTTTTATAGTTAAACTGAACCTCCCCAACGCTGTCGGAAAATCTCAGTCGCAGTGAGCTTCTTTTGAGAGGCCTTTTTTTTCCTCTCAGCAGCCATGCGGACTCTGGCTTCTATGACAGATTCGGGCCCCCAGTTGTCCGCACTGATACTGAAATTAGAATGAGTGAGGCAGGGACAGGGAGGGAGGGCCAGGGAGGGAGGGCCAGGGAGGGAGAGCCAGGGAGGGAGGGCCAGGGAGGGAGAGCCAGGGAGGGAGAGCCAGGGAGGGAGGGCCAGGGAGGGAGAGCCAGGAGGGGGGTTCACTGCCTAATACCTGGATGCTGCTGAATTAATCCGTGATCGTGGTTGCACAGCACAGACTGGTGTACCGTGACTGGAACGGGACGGTCTGAAATAAATATGGTGTTAAGATTTCATCACAAATGATATAACGCATCGCCAATCTTCATAAGAGTCCTTTCTTATCAATAAAATAACTAGTTGACTTACCAAAACACCACATACATTAACTCATTTACTTTTATGGCTTAAAAATTTACCCTGGCCCATTTGAACTGACGGAGGGAGTTCGCGAGCGAGAGCGGATGGGGTCAGGGGTTCTGATCAGGATACTGCTGCAATATTTAGATGTGTTATATATCAGTTTTAAATTTGACTAAATATTGTTAGCCTGGGTACAAACATATTACATAACCCTGGCAATAACATTACAATGGAATTAAACTGCATACTAAATGACGATTTTCAACCATTTCAAAAACATTGGACACCGGGTCATATTTATTCTGCTATGCTACCTGACGGGTGCTGGGGTCGGAGAGGGTGCTTGGTGGAGGAGGAGATTGGTCCTCATCTCCGCAATTTCCGCCGCCTTTTCGTCCAGGACATGCCGCATGGCATTGGTCACACAATCCTGAATATCACTATTTTAACAGCTTTGTTTCAACAGGGATTCAGTGGATCTCATATCATGACAGATGAAATTTGATTGTTCATATGTGATACAGGTGCAGCTTACCTTGCAGTGCAATGCGTGCAGTGGATCTGTCTGGGTACCAGCAGCAGTAACTGGGGGATGATCCGATGCTGCTCTCTGCTTCACTGCTGCCCCCTTCCTCTTGCATTTCTTGTCAACAGCATATTTCTTATATCGTAGCTGGACCTCCCTCACCCAATCAGAGTGTACGCCACTTCTGAAATGTATTCATCTCCTTAATGATTAAAGAACGATTTTTACAAAAGATATATCGATCAGAGTTGTCATTTGTTAAGCCATGATGTTTTGCGAGAACTTCTCTAGTTCCTAATAAGAAGTGAGGCAATGGCAAGTGATAAAAACTTATTTACCCTCGATATGGCAGAAACGTGCCACAGCTCGTTTTATTTCGGGAACCGCTTCGAGAGTAGGGAACCTGGCTCTCATTGTGCCAGAAGAGTAAAATTTGGGGGGGGGGGGGGGGGGGGGCCCACCCGCCAACCCTATTAAAGTCTATTAAAGTATATCCCCGGGTCCAAAATCGGAAAAAATCCTAACATTTTTAAATATACTTTAATATACCTACAATTAGAAGATTTATATAATTTCACTTAACAACTCGCTGCAGATGCAGGTCGAGTCAGCAAAAATGTAGGTAAGAGGAAACAAACAAGTTCGATGTATAATAACTTTCAACCAACATCTCCTGCGGAAGCCATCGGAACCAAGTGGTCTTAACTGTCGTGTTACGTTAACCTCTGCGAACATTTCTGTCCTGACATGAGGGGGTTCACGGGCTCACTATTTAGAGAAGACCTATATGATAACGTGACTTAATCTTCGTTCTTATATCAACCAACAAATTCGACAACTCCCAGTTAATTTCGAGCGAAGAGCTGGTCAGCATGATTACGGTACTTCAGGTGAAATAAGTGTGATAGGGCCATTGCGCTAAACGAACAATAGACACACGTTCACTTGGTGACTAATGATCCATCCTGATTAACGCACTGTGTGTAACACAGGTCTAACATCTTATACACTCTTACAGAAGCATAATATCTATATGATCGAATCCCAGCACTCTCACTTTTGAAAACGGAAAGCATCGAAGAAAATACTCTATAATCAGGTCCACATACTAAGAGTACAAACTCCAAAACCAAGTAACAATTGGCTGGTAACTAAGCCTAAGTGAGCGCCTAGTAGAGCGCAGATTCATAACTAGGGATTTCGTAAATTCAAATCCCACCCACAAAAGCTGCGCGCTCACCGCGCGTGTCAAACACTTGAAAATGAGACAGTAATAAACTCGTGTACTATTTGAATATATCATATCTGATATACAAATTGCCATCGCAGACAGAATGAAAACCATATGTGTATGATTCAGATATATTATTCATTGAAACGAAAATTATTTCCATAGCGGGCATTACTAGATTAATTTTCCTGAATTACAATTGAATAGAAGGTTTAAATGTTATGGTTTCGGTTTGATCGGTAGGAGTGGCCAGGTGGTCAGCATTCGTAAATAAGCTAGTTTTGCGGCCGTTAAAACAGGGGTGAAGAGGAATGAAATATAGAAATAGTGAATGTTGAGCTTGTGTCTTACTATTCAAGCTTTAAGGCTATATTAGGTTTGATGTAAAAAATAGATATATTCTGGTGAGGCAAGGGTCAAACATCAAAATGAAAATGCAGAATCGCCTCTGCGTCGCGCGTCAGGCTCAAGGTTAATATATAGGTATCCAAATACTAAATTTTTTTATTTGCTGTCTAAAACATTAATTTCTGATCTCATGCAGTGAATCTAGAATCGAGTTGAACTGCAGTATATACAACAACATATGTCAACAATTACACTACATAAAATTCCACTATAATGCACGTGAAGCACTCCGCAGATATCATCTTTAACGCAGATTACTCACTATCTCTAATAAGGCGAAATTACTCGCTACTGCATTTTAGCACGATACTCGCCATGTATAGGCAGATAATCGTGCGCAATAATACGCATGTTCCAGGCGATAACAACGCGATAATACGCAAATTGGCGGCGATAACACGCGAAATTGCACATTAATCCGCTTATTTATCTCAGAACTAAATCCGTTAGATATTTTATCCACATGTCGATGAATCATGCATAACACGATTCGCGCGCCCATAAATTCCCTGCGAGCATTTTGACAGATATACTCATTCAAACAACGTCAAGCTATCACCGACCCATTTAAATTAATACCTCATAAACCGCTTAAAATATTCACCGCATAATACACTGTATTAAATACAGCCACACGAATGTCTGTATGATTGGGCCCCTTATACTATATCACCCCTGGTACAATTGATATGGTTCTCATCGATGATTTCAGATGGTAGAGCGAGAAAGAAGAGTTTCCAGGAAAAACAAAGACAAGGACCACGATGGTTACCTGAGCACGGAAGAAGTAGGCTGCCTGGATAGTGCCCTCTGAGATAAACTACAGTCTGGAGGAGGCACAACACTGCTAGAGGTAATATATTCTCTGTTTAACCAATTAGATTTTCCCCCGATTTTTGTATGAAGAGGTTATTCGATGGTATATGAAGCCATTATAGTTGATCCTGTTACACACTGGCGTACCCAAAGATGACACACCAGAATGCATCTACGAGTATCGAACTACACCCACAGTGACAATGTTGCTACTAAAACATCTGCTGGTCAAAGGTCTCTGTAGCTTAAATAGTCCGCAATTAGTGATACTTCTTGAAAGAAGTAAAAACTGTTCCATTATCACGTGACACTAATATCACGTGACACTAATATCACGTGACACTAATATCACGTGACACTAATATCACGTGACACTGATATCACGTGACACTAATATCACATGACACTAATATCACGTGACACTAATACCACATGACACTAATATCACGTGACACTAATATCACGTGACACTAATATCACGTGACACTAATATCACGTGACACTAATATTACGCGACACTAATATTACGTGACACTAATACCACATGACACTAATATCACGTGACACTAATACCACATGACACTAATATCACGTGACACTAATATCACGTGACACTAATATCACGTGACACTAATATCACGTGACACTAATATCACGTGACACTAATATGTCGCTATTTCAGAAAGCGGACACTAACAAGGACGGGGTTCTGTCTTACCAGGAAGTGATTGAGCACCACGAAGTGTTTGTTGGGTCCCAGGCTACCGACTACGGCAGGATTCTCCATGAGGAGCTGTAGGAGTCTCACTGAAAAAAGCTGGAGCAATTTCAATCAGAGATAGTACTGTCTTTCAAACAGTATAAGAGACACATCTCTCTTCAAAGCTGTCTCTCTCCTCAACAGTTCAGGAGACATGTCTTCCTCCTTGCAGACTGGTTGATATTACTCCACTTTATCATGTTGGTTATGTAAAAGGGCTGGAGACAATTTCTCGCTGATTTTGAGCCATTAGGCTAGGAGTGCTTTCTTTACGCTGCCCCCTATTCATTGACTATGATACGCTAGTTAAATATTATTTATACAGTATATCTTTTGCCAAATTTAGTATTATATGTATAAAGAACTGAAAATAGGTAATGTTTATTTTTTCGTATCGGTAATTTAGCGGTTGTCATATTAATAATACATGTATATTTTTTGATGATATGATGTAAATTTGACATTTATTTCACCCGAGTTTTAAAATTAAGAGTGTGTGCGACCTATTTTACTTTTAAACGGTTTTTGGAACGAGGAACAATTCCATATTTATTTTAATTACCTCATTTATTAACCTTATTATTTGAACACGATAATTGTCATGACCATTGAGGATGGTGGAGTTCAATATTTATATAGTTATAATTGTTTTGTTCGTGTTCTCTTTTCTAAAGGCTACCATACGTATTATAATTGGTAATCTATAATGCTAATTTATTAAGTTTAATTAAACGAATATTCCGTGACCAACGAGTTTCTATTGTTTGACCCCGCTGTCCTTAAAAGCTGCACCACTTAAACAACACGTCATCGGTAAATGGCCATCATGGTTTGATGAACTATAATCAACGAAATATCAAGTTTCACGTTGCACGGGTAATCAAACGTTGATAACCGATTGGTTAAACGTCCTGAAGGTAAGCGTTCTCATTGGTTAGACCATGTCACGTGGCGGTCGTGAGAAACTGTAAACTGTGCACTAGCTGGTATTTAGACAGGTCCCCTCAAGTAGGCCAGCAGTTATTTGTTTGTAATGTGAGCGCCTGTGTCGTGACTTTCATGTTCCATCAATCTGAACGATTCGACACATCTACAGTCGAGGTGAACTGTGCGGAAACCGTTTAACCTGACGACTCCAGCTTCTCTCTCTCTCTCTCTCTCTCTCTCTCTCTCTCTCTCTCTCTCTCTCTCTCTCTCTCTCTCTCTCTCTCTCTCTCTCTCTCTCTCTCTCTCTCTCTCTCTCTCTCTCTCTCTCTCTCTCTCTCTCTCTCTCTCTCTCTCTCTCTCTCTCTCTCTCTCTCTCTCTCTCTCTCTCTCTCTCTCTCTCTCTCTCTCTCTCTCTCTCTCTCTCTCTCTCTCTCTCTCTCTCTCTCTCTCTCTCTCTCTCTCTCTCTCTCTCTCTCTCTCTTTCTTTCTCTCTCTCTCTCTCTCTCTCTCTCTCTCTCTCTCTCTCTCTCTCTCTCTCTCTCTCTCTCTCTCTCTCTCTCTCTCTCTCTATCTCTCTCTCTCTCTCTCTCTCTCTCTCTCTCTCTCTCTCTCTCTCTCTCTCTCTCTCTCTCTCTCTCTCTCTCTCTCTCTCTCTCTCTCTCTCTATCGAGCTTCCAGTGCAATTGTTTAATAATTTCGCGAGCTTTTACATTTTAGGCTCTAGCGGCCAGTTTCTCGTGGTTATATAGTTGCAACAAAGAATGAGATCCTCATGTAAAACCGTTCAACCGTAAAACTGGCTGAGCCTGAATAATTTGATTATCTGAATTCGCTTCTATTTAACACCAGGTGTTCACTTCATAATATATATATATTATATTATATATTATATTATATATGGACACGTTCATTTGAGTTTGAGGATATTGGTAAACAAAAATAATAGCGTTTTCGACGATAGTGGCTTAATTTTGACATCTATTAACCTAGCACGTTCAGAAGTTCTGGACATTAGCCACGTAACACATACTCCCATATGCACTGCTCAGAAAGAAAATCTATTGTTGTTAAGCACTATAATGTTTCAAATGTCACATTTTGTGTGACTTAGTTAACTGTAGTTGTCTAATTATCATTCCTTGGTCTGAAATATAGTAGATTAGGTCAATCTAACAATTATGATAAAACATTAGTTAAAGGGCACGGATCGAACGGTTACAAGGCAATATTTGGGTAAATTTGTCACAGTCAGAATACCATACCTCTATTCTTCTGTGAGGTGTCCTCAAAACCCTTTTAACTCATTATTTGATGGTTGATCTACCAATCATAGCCCTAAAATATGTTTTTCGAATAGTTCGCTAATACAGGCACTTGGTTATTGGGAAATGAGGTTAATTCTGTCACAATATATGGAATTTTAAATTTTGGGCGAATTATTTATATCTGATTTTGATTTGAAAGGCGGGAAAACTTTATATGATGACAATGCAGTTGATGCAAGTTAAGATCAGTTGATGTTTACATTGTCACAAAAAATGATACGAAATCGTAAATAGGTTAAAAACAATGATTATAGAATGAAATAGTCTCTTATAATAACTCTTATAATAACTGATGTGACAAAGTAAACATTTCTTGCCCCTATTTTGAAGATCTATATATTCTGTAACTCTATTAGAATTCAACATTCTTTCAGAAAAAATTGGTAGAATATTGTCCAGAACATCAGAGCTCAAGTTTAACAATTTTAGGTTAAATTTGTCAAAGTCACTAAAAATGTGACAAAATTAACTTTTCCTGCCCCAACAATTTCAAGATAGTGTGTAAAAATTAGCATAAGCTGCTTTATTACCTATATAAATCAATCCAAACTACAAAAGAATATATGTTAATGTGATGACAATTACCTAACTCTAATAATAACTGATGTGACAAAGTAAACATGTCTTGCCCCTATTTTGGATATCTATAACTCTATTAGAATTCAACATTCTTTCAGAAACGATTGGTAGAATATTCTCCAGAACATCAGAGCTCAAGTTTAACAATTTTAGGTTAAATTTGTCAAAGTCACTAAAAATGTGACAAAATTAACTTTTCCTGCCCCAACAATTTCAAGATAGTGTGTAAAAATTAGCATAAGCTGCTTTATTACCTATATAAATCAATCCAAACTACAAAAGAATATATGTTAATGTGATGACAATTACCTAACTCTAATAATAACTGATGTGACAAAGTAAACATGTCTTGCCCCTATTTTGGATATCTATAACTCTATTAGAATTCAACATTCTTTCAGAAACGATTGGTAGAATATTCTCCAGAACATCAGAGCTCAAGTTTAACAATTTTAGGTTAAATTTGTCAAAGTCACTAAAAATGTGACAAAATTAACTTTTCCTGCCCCAACAATTTCAAGATAGTGTGTAAAAATTAGCATAAGCTGCTTTATTACCTATATAAATCAATCCAAACTGCAAAAGAATATATGTTAATGTGATGACAATTACCTAACTCTAATAATAACTGATGTGACAAAGTAAACATGTCTTGCCCCTATTTTGGATATCTATAACTCTATTAGAATTCAACATTCTTTCCGAAACGATTTGTAGAATATTGTCCAGAACATCAGAGCTCAAGTTTAACAATTTTAGGTTAAATTTGTCAAAGTCACTGAAAATGTGACAAAATTAACTTTTCCTGCCCCAAAAATATCAAGATAGTGTGTTAAAATTGGCATAGGATGCTTTATTGCCTATATTAATCGATCCAAACTACGAAAAAGATCTGTTAAGGTGATGACGATTACCTAACTCTTATAATAACTGATGTGACAAAGTAAACATGTCTTGTCCCTATTTTGAAGATCTATACCTCTATTAAAATACTATGTAACTTTATCATCAAAACAATTTCGATAAACTAGTTATTTTGCCAGCAAGGAGCTAACAGAGTTATAATAATTTTTTTGTGACGAAATTACCCTATTTTTGACCATGTTGCGGTAGTTTAATTGTGACACTGTTAACATATTACACCCGATAATGATTTATGTGACTGGCGCATGGTACTAGCAGTGTTGTTTGATCCATAGTACGTAATATAAGGGGTTTAAGCTGGTATATCATTATTTGTTCAATTTCACACATGTTCAGATATCATCAAGATTATGTGACAAAGTAAACTTGTTTGTGCCTCCTGTGTTTTAATTCCTTACGACTATATGCAATATAATAACAATTCCTAGCACTTCCAGGCCATCAAATAAACCTACACTACTCAGCATTGCTTACCAGGGTGCCCTGAACATTCTTCACATATTTTTTTAAATGTGTGACAGAGTAAACCTGAGTGCACCATCTAACGAAAAAAGTCGTCAAATATGTAGGTAATGGTCATATGTACCCATCCAATCAACTGGACACTCAAAAATTTGGTCAAAAACGGCAGCAAGGGGTCCATATTTACTCCGTCACATGTTTATAGTGTGACAATGTAATCATTTACGTGCCGGCCGTATTTAAGCGATATCTTATCACCTGATTAAGATATCGTTATGTGACAAAGTTAGCCTAGAGGATGAGACGATTATCCTAACCATCAAGGGTTTGTGTAATTTCATAGTGTGACAAATTCGACTACACTGTGCATTTTAATAGGGTCACTTATATTTACCAATATCCTCAAACTCAAATGAACGTGTCCATATATAATATATATAATATATATAATATATATATATAATATTACCTGGGGATCCCAGGCTATTATGTTCATAAACGAATAGAGATTCAGCGGAATTACACTTACAGGCTGAGCGCCGCCTAGTAAATATAATATAGCACTTGAAGTAAAGGAATTAACATTGTTGAACCGTTAACGTTAAGTCGTGTGCGATGGTAATAGTTGATAATTTTCTAGTGGTTCTCTTGCCGGTGTCCACCATTAACCCTTTAATGGAACTCAAATACAAAATAGGGTCCTAATATTTTACAAAAGTCGTAAATAAAGTTAATATGTGGGTCATTTAAACTTTTAAAAGGTAAAATTACTAACAACGAGCATTAGTAAATTTAGTAAATTGCAATTTTAGTTCTTAGCTCCTGAATCTTAGCCAAATTATCTCCCAGCCTTGCACAATTATGAGTTGTTGTTCCATGCGGGCATTAGCATTAGTAGTGCACCGACCTTCTAGTGCTCCGGTGAGATAAATGTATTGAACCACTATATATTCTACTTTCTTCTCAGCCAGACACAGTGAGAGAGAATGTGTATAGTTTGCTGTTTGGCAATTACTTTCTGCTATCTCATTAGAGTTAGTACCGTTTTTTTGTAACTATTTTCCGATAAAATTACTCCCTCCATTACCAGTAGTCAGTACCAGTGGTTTTGTTTTTTGCTCACAACACTAGCTGAATGAGAGTGTGTAGTGTGTAGTACTAGTGTGTAGTGTGTATGATCCAGTCCTGTTGAGTAGGTCCAAGTTGTCATTATTAATACTTATATTGTTCAGTGTCGTGATAATAACCTTTCCTAATTCTCTCCTCTCTTTCTTCTGCTGAACTCAATAAAGTTAGATCAGCGACACGAAGGCCCTGTACTGACAAAATAGGCAATATTCGATGTAACTTTCACTTTCAGCAGTTTGCTCTCTATATTGCTCAAGCTTGCAGTCATAGTCCATTAGCACAAGCTTATATTCGGCAGACGCCTGCAAATGTTCTTGACATAGGTAATATGATTTATATTCTGTAGCCCAGCCCTATGAAACTGCAGCTTAACATATTATTTTCATTCTTGTACTTAAAGTTTCTTGAACAGTTATTTCCGCATGCGTATTGTAGTACCACAATTTGAAAATGTCACACCCATTTCATTTTAATTTCAGGCCTGAAAAGTAAAATGGTCATATTTTAACCGGAACGCTGACACTCTCTATTTTCAGCTCTATATCTAGGACTAGTCTAGCAGAGGCAGCGTATAGAATTATCTTCATACAAGTTTTTACAATTAGTTTTTAGTTTTTACAATAAGATGGTTATTTGTTGTGTTGAACTGAATGCAACGTTATATTATATTGAGGCAGAGTGTTCGATATTATAACTTGCCATTGTCTAACTATAACTCTAACTATAAGTATAATATATCTGTATTAATATAATATATCTATATAATATTATATTCGTATTATAATAATATATCTGACCCAATTTCAATCTGTTGACAGATTACAATCCAGCTTGACGAGTAATTCACCTTCTTTTATTGTTTCAATTATCGTTCGAATTTTTGCTGGAGGAAAATTGTCCTATAAGAGTTTTACTGATTTTTAAAGTAATATTTTCTTTCCGATGTTTTTGATGCTGCGACCCTAACCATACTATCATAGTTATGGGCAATTCTCAATCTGATAGAACAAATAACGAACAATGGTGCGATAAAGTGCAGTATTAGGTCAATAGTGCGATTCCGCACCCACCGCACTTATACAATATACATGTATGTTGCCTCTGGGCCTAGTATAAATAACTTTGAAAATCTCCATTCTAGAATTACGAATATTAGCTCTTGTATTACTAATCAGAATTCTAACATTACAAATTTTAACTCTACATTTACCAATCTCGGCTTTAGCATTACTTATCTCGACTCTTATAACCTGACCAATTTCAGCTCTAGCCCGACAAATTTCGGCTCCAACATGACAAATATTTGCTCTAGTAGCTTTATATAATCTCATCATCTTGGATCTTGGATTCATAGATCTTAGAACTTCCTCAATCCTCCCACGTAATGCTGCTAGTTGACGTACTAAATAGTCACACGGCTATATAAGGATTGATTGCTCTAATAGGATACTAAAATTCAAGGAGTTAAAATCGATTGATCGGGGGGATATAGATCATATTACGCTAAATGTTAGAATCAAGCCACCAGTTTAGACGCTATTCTAACTATTTTCTCCAAATGTTCGGTCATAATTTTAAGTATTCAACGATGCATCGTTATTATGAGCTGGTTTTACAGTTGCACCATGGTAAAACCAGCTCATAATAACATTGATTATGTGGATAGAACCAGCTTGGTGCGCCTTTTGTAAACACCACTCAAATTTTATTAATTTGTCTGAGTATTGACTGGTTTTCCGGCCTCCTATTTGCCAATTAGCACTAGGTTGCATTTTGTGTCTCGCTACCACTACGTTTTATTATTGTCCACTCAATTTCACCATACACTATACAGTGTGGCTCTCTTTCAGCTTCCTCCCATTATTTCGCCCTGTCCTTGGCAAATGGATATTTTCCACTGAACACGGGCTTCCGGCTTAATATCAGCTATCCGTGTCGCCTTTGATAACACGAAGTTCTCCTTTTATGAAACTCGATAAGATTTGATCGAGTAATGTTCTCAGTTGTAACCTGACCCGAACCATGTGAACATACCGCCACCCACAAACCACATTCCTTGATATTCTTCGTTGATTCTTGTTCTAAAATTGTTAATCGCAACATAACGTCAGAAATAACATACCTCCACTATTCCCGAAAATCTACTGGATCATTCTTTTTGAGATCATCTCGAGAAACATTATCAACAGCAACCTATGACAGGTTGGATTTACCAGGCAGGTGTTTCTCTCTTTATTACAAAGTTAGAGGATTATAACTCCACCACACTGACTGACCCATTACGTACGGGGGGACCGTGTCTCTCTAGATCACATCACCAGGGCCGCTCTCTTACTCTCTTATCTGATTACTCCCGCAGTTCGGGCTCCCTAATAAACCTCCTTAGTTGTTGTCCTGTTCGTTACATTGTACCCAGGTAGTTGGTCATGTTAGTAACTTAGTAGCACGGTTCCAACAGGTTTCACTCCTGTGTCCTTTTCATGGTTCTCTTTAATTAAACGCAATGCTGGCGAGTTGATTTCATGTGAAACCGAAATTATCATGCATCGATTTTATAATTATACCTGAAGTTGCAATACTCCCTAAAATTAAATCGTAACTTGTCCGCCCGTTCCCCACATCAAATCAAGCTCACGTCGTGACGTCATGACGGTTATACCCTAACATTTTCATCAAACAAATTGTCAGTCGCGAGTTTTCTATGTTGAACTATTCAACTACCACAGTACCACATTAGATCAGCTTACCACTACCATTAAAATTAGATAGTTTTCTAAGCTAGCCTCGCTCTACTCCAGGGTGGAGTGTGGCAGGTGGCTAGCTCTTTTGTTTCTGACTGAGCTGGTCATGATGGTCAAACTACAGTGTGTTAATGTTAAGCAGTAGCACCTTGATATTTGATACCAACGGCCAGACCCTGGATAGTCAGGCCTCTCGCAGGGAATTGTGATGCAGTTATTAAAGTTTAACAATTCTAGTTTTGTAAGAGCATCGTATTGTGTTACGACTCATTATAATTGTTATCTGACTATCAATTCTTTTATGTAACTTTGGAATATGTATGCCTGTTGCGTAATACGTATCCGATCGAAGCACCAAATCTACAAAACTTTCTGTCCGTATGTTCGTTGAACTTCCAGTTCCAGTTACTGATCTGCTGAACAAACCCCCAGTAAACAAGGTGGGACAAGTTGGTCCAAGTAACTGGGTTTGGTCCAAGTTACTGGCTCCAAGTTACTGGCTCCAAGTTGTTGGTCCATGTTACTGTCTCCAAGTAACTGGGTTTGGTCCAAGTTATTGGTCCAAGTTACTGGCTCCAAGTAACTGGGTTTGGTCCAAGTTGTTGGTCCATGTTGTTGTTTACAAGAGTTGTTCTTTGTTCTTTTCAGCGAGCAGAGCCGAACCCTAACAAGTAAAGTTGAAAGTATAAGTATGACTTTTGTTGTCATATAATTATATGACATAGTCTACACAGTCGCAGAGCCTCCTAAAATTATGTGTAATTTGTCTGGAGTTGAGCTCTCTCGCTTAAAATTTCATACTCACGAACGGGCATTACCCGAGCAACAGTCACTTTTGAACGGGCATTACCCGAGAAACAGTCACTTTGCTACATGTTAGTAACGATTTATCATTATGGCAACTTCGTAGTCGCACATCACTCAATGTTCAACTATTAGTTACGAAGTTAGCGCCGTTAACTTTAGTGATGTGAGGCTGCAAAGTTGCCCTAATTTGTTCATTTATCTTAACGCTCTTAGTCTTAGATGTTACGATCTCGTACTATATTATAGTTGCCATAAGCAGTACTTGTTAACGAACGTGCATTGCATAATCCATTAAGAATTCTTCACAGAGTTGACTCTCGGTAAGAACTAAAAAACGTTACGATATAAAACCATATGTCGACGGATATCAATATAAGATAAGATAGAATAAAAATATTGCACTGTATATTGCACGTACAAGTATTCGTATTAATGGATGCACTAGCGTTCTTAGTTTTAGCGTTATCTAACTTGTTCTTTCCTTAAAGTTAAAGAGAACGAAGGCAGGTAAAATGAGTTAAGTGCTTGACAGAGCAAAAAGGCATTGTTAGAATTGACGCACGCAGCGATTTGATCTGTCAATAACCTATCATCAATTTTATGGGAAACTATTTGAATTGAAGGTCTTTCTGGCGCTCGTTTTTGTAAAATTTGTCATGTGATGGCTCAATCTTTGAAAGCCCTTTGTTTCTCTAAGTCATGTTTCCATTTAGTTAAGCTATATCCGTCCAGTATCAGTTCGAATGTTGCTTGAAATCGTTTTGCTTTAGCTTGATATCGTTTAGATCATATTTTAATTATATTACGATTAAGTTTTTTTATACTTTTGTTCACTTTTACACATTTGCTCACATCACTCACAGTCAGCCGCTCTGACATGGTTAACCACCTTGCTTGTGTTGTTGGTTAATCATATGAGCGGGATATAAATACCTCATTTCATTTCATTATATATTTCAGAACTCACTCAAAGAAAACTATTATTTATTACACGCCCCATTCTATCGCTCATTTATATTGTCAACCTGAAAATTGTCCCTGACTTAATGATTTTTTCACTAATCCAGATAGGATCAGAAAAAAGGATGTAGATAGCCCAACCAAATGGAATCCGGGATAAATATTCCTGATATGAATACGGAGACCCTCCCAAAATATAACGGAGGTCACATGCAAAGCCCAGATCCGATAACAGGTATTTTAAATCGGATTTATTTATAAACCGTAAATTAACTGTAATAGTGAATTTCCCTGCATAAATCGAAGGAATGTCGATAAAATAATGTACAAGCAAAACACTAGCAACTTTAAACAAGAAAATAAGAAATGTTCCCGACCAGATGACGAAATGGAACCGGACAATCACAATCTTTCTGACTTAGAAGATGCAGTGGAGAAGGTGACAGATAAACTTGGACTCTTTCTTGAGTACGAATTTTGTAAAATATATTTTGGTAGTTTATATACACTTTCTTAGGGTGACTTAGAAATTTTGCCTTCTCCAAAACTCAATATCATAAGTATGACTTATTTTCAATTCTCAATATTCACTTTTACTTTTAAATTAACCAAAAACTGGCAGAAGGACAGAAAATAAAACGTATAACCTGCCACTCACTCAGGATACACCCAGCAGTTGATCCAGATAAAGTTATCCTGGATCTCTCACCGGACGAGGAGCGAGCCCTGAACAACTCCAACTCGCTTCAACACATGGACTTTCCCATCAGGAACCTGACTGAGATGGTACAGTTCAACTTGATAACTGACCTGAGGGACAGTAGCACTGACTCCTTCCTCAGTAGTAGTGATTACCAGGTAAATATTCAGCTTATTGAGGCAAAATTCAGATCCAATTCATCATTAATTGACTGTAAATTTACCTGAATCGCTCACATTACTGAGTAAGAATAAATAGCTCCTTCAACGACAGAATATTCCCCAGGTGGTAAGTGAGACGAACACGTTTTCTCACCCAGACACCCCTCCCACCACACCCAGTCCTACTACTCAGGAGAGATAAAACCCTCCCACAGACCCAGAATCACAAATAAGGGAACTTAAGAGGCAGTCAAGTGAAGCTCTTTCGGATAGGGTGGTGGAGACTATGAGTTCTATCACTAACTTATTGACTGGAATGGAGGAACAAGAAGGATTCCAGCTGATAGACGATGAATATCGTATGGAGTCAGAAGAGAAAGAAGAGAGTATAATATTAGAATGTGAGTCCCTGTCGGATATTTCGCGGGAGCTGGATATATTGTCTGTTTCTAGTATCCTAGACCTGGATAGTGGAGATGTTCAGATTTCTCCAGTAGAACTAATTTTAGAGCCAGCTCAGTCTGGTGAAGACAGTGGAAACGCACTGGAGAAGCCGGATAATAACGAGGATGAGATCACGGAAGAAACAACTGGAACCATATCTCTAGAAGTGACTGGCTGTGAAACCTGCGAAGAACTCTCAGCGGAGTCTCTGGTCAGTGATCCTGAACCTCTTATCCTCATAACCCCTCAAACTATGGTGGCTGTTCATTCTGCTCCGATTTTAGAGCAAAATTCCTATCATGGTGTAGAAACGTCAAAAACACCATATGATTCTTCAACAGAGGAGTTACTGTCGTTATCACTTACAGATAAAACCGAGGTAGGAACTGATCCCGGATTTAAGAATGCACACAGTATGGATGATAATCAATCTTTGGGAACAATAGATATAACCGTGGATGCTGGTCATATCATTGCAGTTCAAGGAATGGATCTCTCTAATGATAGTTTGGAACTGACGAACTCTCAAATCTTGGAACTAGAGCCTTCTGATGAACTTGCTGTTCCCCTCTCAAATGTAGAGACAAAAGACATACCAGAAGCAACAGATAATCCCCCAAAAGAAAGTCATCCAGGGTTACTAGAGGAAGATACACAAGAAGAAAAAGAAGAAGAAGAAGAAGAAGAAGAAGAACCTGGAAAAAGAGCAGAGATACTTGCAGAACTGGGGCGAGTTTTTGTCCGAGAAGAAACTACCCAGCCATCTCCTCAACAAGCTGACGGTTATGAACCCAAACAACTTGATGATATCCAAGAGAGGAATTCTGGAGATGAGGATGATGTTCCGTCATCCATAACTGTGACATCACTTAGAGTGGAAGACCAACTTAATCCTGATATTGAAGAAACCTCTGCTTCAAAAGATAAAGTTGAAAACAATTTAGTTGATACATCTACAGACTCTCTGCTGACTCCTGATGAAGTAGATTCTAATCCTGAAAATGTTGATAGTAGCAGGAAGGTTCCAGAAGTTGATATTGATTTCTCTTTGTCAAACCCTGGGGAAAATACTTTTGCAGATAGCACCAAGGGTAGCACTTATGATGATATAAAAGACCACTCCGACTCTATACTGACTCCTGATGAAATGGATTCTAGTCCTGAAGTCGTTAAAAACAGTAAGAAGGTTCCGAATGTCGATATAGATTTATCCTTGTCAAACTCTAGCCCCACAGACAGCACCTTCGGCGAAACTAAAGACCAGCCTTCACAAGGTGCTTCAGAAATGCCAGCGGAAGGTATAACGGAACACGAACAGTTCACTCGCTCATCATCTGTTTCAAGCACTTCATCTAGTTCGTCAGATGATGGTCGTAAGATTAAGTTGAAAAGAAGGGGTACAGGGAGTTATGTAAGCAGTGCTAAGAGCAAAGAAACAATTGTCGAGCAGCCAACTGAAACAGAAAAAGATGTTGCAGATGTTTCTGAGAAGGATGTAACAGAACCCATCTCTGATGCACCATTGTCCACGGTAAATACTCCCAACGTTTTCTTTGATCAAATGGATGACAAAGCTGAATTAGAAGTCAAAGTTCCACTATCTAGTGTTGAGATTGAATTCAATATGGAGTCGGCTCAAGAGAGTAATGATATTCAGGGAGATAGTATAGTTAATCTCGTAGAAGTTGGTGACATTGTACCTAATAAGATGACCTTCCTTCTTTCGATAGTGAATTGGAGCAAGGTGAAGTTGTCTTGAGAAGAATCTCTGCATCCTCATCATCTTCGAACTCCTCAGATTCAGATCACGACAACGAGAAAGATAATTGCACGGAGAAAAAAGATATGCCCGTTGTTACCTCCGTTACAGTTAGCGACACTGCCTCAACAATCCCGGCCCAAGATTTCGATCTAGATAAAGTTGAACAAGATAACCAGGACCTAGTTTCCTTCCAAGCAGTATCGAAGGAACCTGTTAACGAAGTCTTCACAGACCAAGAAATCAGCCAGATTGGTGGCCAAATCATTCCAACGATTTGTCTGAACGATGACTTTAAATTTGAAGAGCAGAGCGAGAAAGGACTCCTGATCTTCTGATTGATGATACTGAAATGGCGGAACAAACAAAATCTTTTGCTCCTGAATTAACTTTTAATGAGGTTAAAGAAGCATCTCCAAATACCGACCCTAGTTCCGAATTAGATCACACTGTTTCAAGCATCGACGATCCTATAACTCCACCTCAAGCTGTTCTGAGAAGAGATCGAGCAGAGTCGACATCTTCATCCTCGTCGGACTCCAGTTCAGAATCACACTCTGAGTATATCGTAGAGCACTCGATAACTATCGCGGAAATGGAGAGTGATGATTCTTCTATTTGTTCCGAATCTGATCTACAAGATAGCATGCAGCGGTGCAATACAATGAGAGGACCCTCAGTGTTGATTATTACGTTAAGGACAATGATAAAACCTTTGAGGCTGATCTTGAGACTGTAACTCCGGACATTGACCTCACTGTAGGAATTGAAAAGACTGAAAAAGACACTACTATCAAAGATTCGTTCGAAGACTACAGCCCTAGTCCAGATGACCTCCATATTCCTTTGTCCGTAATTCTATCTAGCAACTCCAGCAGAAAATCTAGCAGTTCATCCTCAACGTCAAGCAGTTATGTAATTCCGGAGATACAGTCGCCAACTTCACTAACGAAACATGATGTTGATGAATCCTTCGCGGCATCTATAATTGCGGAATCAAACAATAAGGACATCGGTATCAGATCAGCTGAACCAATTCAAGATATTGATGTAAAAGCTTTTGTTGACTCCCAAATAGAACAAGCCATGGCAAGAACGTTAAAATTGGACGACGACCCAGAATTAAATGTAGATGATAGTAAAGAAACATCTCAGCGGATAATCATGACGAACAGCACCTTTAACATGCTTTCTGATGTCCCAGATGTTCAAATGATCCCAATCACTGAGACCAAAATAGTTAGCAGAAAGTCATCTGCTTCCAGTTCTGGAGACGAAAGCGAAATTCCAGATCTTCATCTTGGATCTAAAGGATATGATTTCTCTCAAGATAAGGTGGTATCACTTGAACAGTCTCCTGAATCGATAACTGAAGAATCAGTTTTAAAGCAGTTAGAGTCTTCAATTGAGTTTGGAACAAGTGCTCAACTGGAATCATCTTCAGATTCTAGCCTCTCCTTAAAGACATCAGATGGATCTGAAGAAAAACCCACAAATAATGACGATGATAACAAATTGAGACATTTCTCGTTTGTATGTTTGGATGTTTTAGCCGAACCCCCAGACTTCAACAAAGATACGTCACAGCTTAACATCTCATGTTCGTCTTCCTCTTCAGACGAAACGCCTGGTCCTGATGTCGATGGTACGACAGAACTGAAGCTGGTTGAAATATCAATGCCTGCTGAGACGGAAAATCGTGAAAATGAGATCATCAGAGTAACAGAGGAAATAAAAGAGCTAGAAAGAAGCGTACCCAACTTAAATTCAGATCTTATGTCAGCTAATAAAGATGAAGAGAATCAATGTGATACATCGGTAGACATTTCTCCTGAAACTCCGATCCTTGATCTAAAGTTATCTCTTGAAAATAATATCTCTCAGCCTAGCATTGCAAGTTCTTGTTCTGATGGAGATGGTAAAACTGATCTGACTGAAGTAACAGAGCTAGTTGAGGCAGAAAAACTGGGTTACGAAGACGAAGCTGAGATAGATGTTCCACAGGCAGTTACCGTATCAGCAGAATCACCCACAATCGACAAAATAACTTTGGTTAACACTCCCGAAGAATCTCCAACGATCGACAAAATGGCATTGGCAAATGATCTAGAGAAATCTCCAACAATTGACAAAATGGTATCAGTAAATACTCCAGAAGAGTCTCCCATGATAGATTATGTTACGATGATCAATACCCCGGATCTGCTTGAAACTGACTCAGACTCCGAGAGTTTGTCTGAAGAAGAAGGATTTTGTGAATCGGATGCCATGCAGTCAATTCTAGACCAAATGACTGGAAGCACCATCAGTGTTACTGAAAATGAGGTGGAGGACGAGCTCCGTTCCTTATCTTCCTCATCCTCCAGATCGACAGTTGCAGGGAATGAGGAGGGCTTTGCTGATGGTGATACTCCTGAACCTCCTTCAGAAACCACAGAAGAAAGTAGGACCACTTCTGCGGAACCCACGGACGATTCGAGAGTGCACTCGGTAGAACTAACCGATGACATGAGTACACCGTCTATAGAGCCGGACGAGATCGATGAAGAAGCAACCCCTGAACCTCCAGCAGAAAGTCCCGAACCTCCAACCTTGAGCCTTGAACCTCCCATTATTGACCTTCCCTCTTACAGTGTCGTCAGCGAGGATGTTGATGTGAGAGAAATGGACAACAGAACAATGAGTGTACCTGAAACCTCGCGTCAAGACACCGTACTGACACAACACAGTGCAGATGAAATAACCCTGGACACACCCCACACCATCGCTTCCAACGGACACTCAGAGGAGACACCCGGATCTCAAACTCTAAACGAAAGTTCGTTGGGAACTTATGATTTGGGTTCCACCATGAATACAGATCCCAATCTCACTTTCAACTCAAAAGATAAGCTATTTCTAAAAACAAATTGGCCTAAATACGACCCCGTTATAGGTAAGAGTTTTGCTATCGCTTGCAAAGTGCGACTACATGGATTTGAACTCAGAGACCAGGACATTAAGAACAACGCTTCAATCAGACTGCACAAAGACCAGGAACTCTTATCAATTCAACCTAAATTTATCAACGGGTATTTTGTGTTTAAGATTAAAAATCCCACGTTGGCAGAAAGTGGTTGGTACAATTTTACGGTGAATATGTTGGATTATGAAGCGGCTGAGGGGCAAGATATAAACATTGTCCTCAAGGGAAATAAGAACAAGAGGACTAAATCAATGAATTCTATCGGATCTTTAGGGTCTTTGGGATCGCTGTTTTCTGTGAACAATAAAAATCAAATTAGGAGATGAAATAAAAGGTAACTCAAAGCATCTCGCACAAATCGAGATAAGTTATTCTTTTAGCCTTATAACCTAATTTCATGAAATGATGCACAATGAGATGCAGTGCATCTGAGTTTAACGATGTTTCACAAAGCAGTTTTTATCGATTTGAGATTGAGTTTTGCACTTCAAATTGAATCGTCGGATGGTGTAATTATAGTGGTCAACAAACTGTTCCCGACAATATTTGTTAGTTGTGATTTGGAACTAGCATAAATAAGAGCAATGCAGAAATTGAAAGAACTGGTGTACAGATTTATGCAAGTGCAATATGATTAAATTAGTTTTGAGGAATTTGATCACTCTGGAATTAAACAAGACTCAATCTGTTTCTCATGTCAAACCTGTGAATTCTGCACTTTTATTTTTTTTGTTCTATTTCGTAAATGTATTGCGCCAGATTGAGGCTTTTACTAATTCGCTCGCCCAAAAATTTCACGTGACTTTGGTTTTTATGGTTTTGCAGCCGTACAAAACGGTTTTACATAAACCCTAATCCGCAACCCTAACCCTAACCATAACCCCGAAGCTATCCATAACCCTTACCACAACCCTAACCCTAACCCGAGCCCTAAACAATCGAATTCATGTTTTACTAGCCTGTCACGTGACCAAAACGGTTTTTTGCCCATAACTCTCCAGGAAAGCATTTTTACCCTACGTCATGGGGGGTGATTCGGAATCAGCGTCCAAAAATACACCGTTTGAAATTAATTTCATACCCAAAGGGCCTTTTCACAAGAATTTTCTTAAAATTTGGGCGAGCGATTTAGTAGGAGCGCCAGATTGAATTAAACCGTTACACATACTCAATTTTATGTTTTTTGTTTAGATTTCAAATATTTTCACTCGCTCTATTCGAAAAAATTGTAAACTACAGCCTATGAAATAATCTTTATGTATTCAATATTTGGTTTGCCACCTAAATATTCTGATAAAATTTGAAATAGGGAATGGGAAAAGTGAAAGGTTGGGGTTAAATGATCCAAAACCGTATTGTTGAATTCACATAATATAAAAATGAATCAAACTGATTGCGGTTGCTATGGTGGTCATGGTAACGTAAAAACTTGAGAAGTCACCATTAAACCTTAGTCCTTAGAACTACCGATACATTTTTATAGAATGAAGTTTAGACAAATGGATTAAAAGTTATCCAAAAAGAACATCCTTGCAAGACTTTTGAAACACCTTGTACAATCACATGCAAGAACAGTACATAACCACAGACTATTGTTATAATTGTATTTGATTTTAGCTGTGGTTCGTTTCTTCAACAGAATCGTATTTGGAAGCCCTGTTGGAAAGCACAGTGATCTCCTCCTCCTTCTTTGTGCTCCTCCCCAGAAAGTAGAGTGTAGGGAAGAGTGCTAGAGCACTCGGTAAACTTAGAACTAACATCAGTATCAAGTCCGAGATGTGTTTTCGTAGTACGGACGCAAACAGTAGGTAGTACATACATCCGAACACCTGTATAGGCAAGTTAGGAGTAGTAATGACATGAATTTACTAATTTGGCTGGTTAATTAATGCCACATATGAGATTTCTTTCTCGTCCTTATTAAATTATAAGCTGCGTTTCTAAATTTAGAATCTTTTGAAGAATGTAGCAAGATGAATAATAAATAAATATAATCGCATGATGACCATGGATTCTAACAAAAAAAAGGATGTGAAATCCCCACATTTAACAGGTGGATATAAAGTTACACACTGACCTCACCGGTTAGTACCATCCCAAACTTGAGCCCAATATCTTTATTGCCCATGAAGTGTTTGATAGCCGGAGGTAAAAGAGTCATCATCCCCGGCATAATGGCTAGAACAGACACTATCGCTACATACAGGTACTTGTCTACTCTACCTGGTGCCATGCTCACCTGGAATTGTTGGAGGCTCAATCTTGTGGAATTTGTTCCGTTTAATCTTATTCCGTTTAATCTTATACCGTTTTTTAGTTTCAGCTGCATGCACTTTTGCGATCGAATTTAACGAACTTTTTGAAGAAAAAAGGAGCTGTCCTACCTGAAGAATGACACTCAGAACATTCCCCACTACAAACAGTATCCTATACGAGACCTTGTCACCCAATATCCCCCACAATATCCTTCCGAGGGCACCCACCACAGGGATGATAATTCCAGCTAGGTTATAAAACTTGTCAGCTGAAGCGTTGTGTTCACCGCTGGTGCCGAACTCTTTGAACAATTCAAACGCGCACAAACTGCTGACACCAATACCTACCTTGAGATTGAATCAGTTTAGAAAAATCTGGTCAGCATAGTCTCCTGGCTCAATTACTATAGATAGACTTTATAGCTATCATATTGGAATTTGAAACTATGATACTGTAAGAACTACGAATAAAGGCGTGATTATTTACTTCAATACCCTCAGAAGTCGAGAGTTTTGCCCTAAAACTGTAAGATAAGACTGAAAGTGAGATTGTAACTGAACTGTAGGTAAATGATTAAATATAACCGTTGTGGTAAAGAGAACTAAGCCCACTCCCGATACAACGCTGATATTTGACTCTTTAGCTTGCTCGTCCACTTCTTTGATTGTTGCAATGCTTCTTTTCTTTAATCTTATCCGTATCGGAGCTGAAAATTAATAAATTCAGCCGAGAATTTTTACATTTATTTCCAAATATCTGGAAGAACTATAAGCTTACAAAATATAACCTATTTATCAATCTTTTGTCACTCAAATCTGACTCTAGAATCCCATGAATCATGATACCCACATTATCTGTATAACACAGATCACCTGCATAGTGTATATTACACAATATATTACCCGTATTATTTGCAGAACTGGTTCCTTCCTGTTCGTCCTCCTCCTCCAACCCGTAAGAATTCTCTACAACCCTAGCAATGATGCTCTTAGACCTATCTCTCCTTTTAGAAGGGAATCTGGCAGATCTCATCGAGGCAGGTCTTCCTTTTCTTGTTATTCCTAAAAATGCGGTTAATTGTCGCTGAAAATGGGTCTGAAAATGGGACATAATGGCGATTTCATGCCTCAGTTACGATAATTTTCGAAACTTTTTTTAAGCAACCAACTTAGAAATAATATTAATACCGATGACGAAGTAGCCTGGAAGGAAGCAGAAGAACAAAACGACAGCGAGGATGAGCCACATTGTCGGTACTTTGTCGAGGATCTCTTCCTGTTTGAACAGCGTCCTGTCGATGGTAAGTCATTTGGGAGAATTCGGAACAAATCAAAGTTATAAAAAGTTGATATGATACTTATTGAATGGAGATTTAAAATGAAGCGGTAATATAAACTATGAAAACGCCCAATAATAATAAAGCCGCACAATACATGATATATTCCTACCCGATTTTTCCATCCGCGTCAGTAAAGTCAGAACTTGGAAGATTGCTAGGGTTGAAATAAAAGAAACCAAGTAGATTACCCCACACTCCAGCCACACCAAACCAGAAGCCGTAAAATCCGTTAGCTGAGGAGGAGCGAGTTTTACCCTCCTCTGTCACACGTTGGGAGAAGAAGATGTGCAACTGACCCAGGTGGAATCCAACAAACGCTGGGATTGATGTTAACTGTGAGAATTATTTCCAAGGTTGTGGATCATATTAAATTTTCATTGATGTACATGTATTTTAGAACTCAAGAAGTCACAGCAAATAACAAAAATGGCCACCACAATTAAAGACAAACAAAAACTGGAAAAACTAAAAAAGTTAAAATTTCAAAAGAAATGTGCACGAACTCATAGAAACGGTGATAACGATGTAGTTGTCAGTGAAGAAGTAGAGGAGAATCATCCAGCCACTTAGAGCCACACCGTTGATCACGTGCAATATCACGGGGTGAACGTACCTCTGAGGGTTATCTGGTAAGCAATAGATTTGGCTAGCAATACAAATTTCTTGATGACGCTAGTCTTTGAGGGTGGTTTAGTTACCAATAGCAAGAACAAATAGCTGCACGACAGTCAAGCCCCAGAGATTTAACTATTGTTGGCCTCCCGCACAAATAACTTGGTGGAACCGGGTCTCTTTTACACCAAAGCTATTATACATGTTTTGAACCACTAACTGCTGGTAACAGGTTAGCTTGAGCTGTTATTCGTTGCCAACTGAAGTACTCAGGTTAAGGACAGCAGTTTTACCAGGTATGTACTCGGTACAGCCACCATAATTAATTTACATAAACTAATCAGAGTTTGTAGCATGACTGTGAAACTCTTGTGTTACTTACAACAAACAAGCCAAAGGACCACGCAGTTCCAGTCGCCATACCGAGAACCAAGGGAGCGTGCATGTGCATTTGAGCTTTCGTTATCTCGTTATTTGCTTCATATAAGTAGGAATAAATGTAAACCTGGAGATAATATCTCGTTATCTGCTTCGTATAAGTAGGAATAAATGTAAACCTGGAGATTTTATGCATCGTGATGTAATCACAGATGGAACCTTTCAGTTTAGAAAACAATCGCATCATAACTTCAGGATCCCTCAGTAGTCAGTCTGAGTATTGATTAGAGTGAAAAAAATATTGAAAAAAATATTGAAATAAGGTTTAAAAGCTACCTGCAATATGCCGTACGAGAAAGGTATCAGGTTTACTGCATGACCACCCAGCGAACAGAGCCCGATCACTAGTAGGCTCCAGTTCCGGTTAGAGATTCGTGGAATGATCATGATGATTGATAAGTCCAAATCTTTAGCTTCTAATTCTATCAAACGCTCAGAACAATGTTATTGCGTATTTTAGTTTTGCTGTTCCTTCTTCTTACTTTTCTTTCATAAAAGTCCCTGCCTCTTCAACAGCAAACTATTTAATTATTAGGTGCTAAATGTTGATTGTGATAAAAGCTAGCAAAAGCAAGGCTGTGGAGTGACGGGGCAAACTAATAAATTATAAAACCATGTCACTTCCCAGACGGGGTCCTCGATTAGAATCTAAATTTGTTACCTGCCACTCTTATCAAAATATTAACCAGATAACTTCTCTACTGCTTCTCAATTCCACAAATTACTACTTGAATAACAAAATTTTACGTTCATTCAACTTTAACCACAATTAAGTGTGGTAACAGCTTAACACTAACAGGCGACTCGGCATCTATCCACAACCAGTCCCATACCAAACAGGCTACGGTAGGTCGAAAGAAAATTTGGTTACACAAACGAAAGCAAAAGGTGACTTAAAGTCAAACATAATATGAATAAAACATAAGTTATTATTAAAAACATTTATGTTAAAAATAAATGCTCATCAGATTGCGGTGTACCTGTAATCTGTATAAAAGTCCATGAGGCAAACTAACTACTTAACTAGAGCGTGCTAAATCACTCTGCACTGAAACTTCGACATTTTTTGGCAGTCAACCAACTTTGATTGATGTATTTTTTTACGCTGATTCCGAATCACCCCACATAATATAATTATAGGGTCGCGGGTTGAATGCTTCCCGGCAAATTACAGGCAATGAAGTACACACCACCAAAATTAAATCTAACAATTTTGGAAATTAACAATTTTGGAAAATAACAAAAAAGCGATCACCTCACGATCCTTTAGCTATTTCCACAACGCTTCCAAGGAAGCAAGATGATAAATTGATGCAATTTTCCTAACAAAAGATAAAACCTGCTAAACTAATTGGCCGGTGCCCTCTATTTCCCTGGATCAATTAACGGGATAGGTTCGTCACGGCCGAGCGGCAGTCTCGTTTGTAGAGTTACAACTCTAACAACCTTGCTAGTTCCGGACAAAACAAAAGGGGCGCTTCTCGAGGACACGTTAATACTTTTATAGGATTCAAAGCTAGACTGGCTTTGTCAGACGGTGATTGGACCAGCTGGGTGGGCGACGGTCACCAGCAGCAGAAGGTGCAGACTCTAAAAACTGTGATTTGATGAACAATGTGCGTATGACGTCTCTGTCTAGCAAGCCCGAATAAAAGTGTATTGATTTGAATCAAATTCTAGTGGGCTCACGTTCACGATCTTAATGTGAGATTAGAAGATATCATAATTTGAATTGGAATTATTGCGCGTTACTGCGTTCAGAATTCTAATACAGTGGAAAATCTAATATACAGACAAAATTTGATAGTTACAATTCGTTATTAATTTTGTGTGAACTGCTTATGGAAATGCGTTAAATGCTTTAAGATCGTATCACCAAGCGATATATCGCCAAGGGCTCTTAACGCAAACTGAAACAGTGAAGTTATACCTTTATCGCAAAATTTATTACATTCATGCAAAGGGAAGAAATCCAGGTAACGATCACTTAACGAAACAGTTAACAACTGAACAAGATCTAGGTTGCATTATTGGTAAATAAACTGTCACTGCTACTCAATATCGCATTTGGTCAAGGATCCGTTTACTATTACACTCACATTCGTTAATACCAATGGAAAGCGTGGTTCTTAATGTGTTGTTGCAATAGTTACAGATAAAATCTTGTCTTCCTCGTCCCAATAATCTTTATTATATTACGGTTGGTACAGTAGCTTCTAGTTCCATACATAAGTCTTACATTACTCTCTGGACCTTCTTGACTGATTTAAAGAAAAAAACTCTCGCCTTCGCCAAAATGAGACCATAGCTAAATTCATTTTAGCATAAGACTGGGTTTAGCTTTTGATATTGTATAGTCCGTCAGCTATTAATAGAGGCCGTACCTAGCATCAACACGCAAAAAAGAAAAACTGCAACGCAGTGAATACGAAAGCCAAAAGCAACACAGGCGATGACCGAGGAAACGACTAAAAAGTTCGATATCCTTCACCTAGCCTCTCAAAATCTTGACAATAGTTATTATAATAATCATTATGATATAAATATGAACACAAACAAAAGCAGGCTCGCTGAAATGCAAACTAATCAATTATGAGCAAGACTGCAGCAGTATTGCATCAGTATTCTATGTGTAACAGATATGATTAATTCAATAATAATATAAAGGCACGGTTTAACGAAGAAATATCAGATGCTGAGATTTTTTCTGCGTACTTTTTGTTTTGAAATAAATACAATCTATTTTTAAACATACAAGAGGATGAAACAAAATAATGTAAAATACGGTAAATTAAGCAAATGATCTATTTCAGTATCTACATAGTATATTTACATAACTAACAATGACATATTTATATATTTTTATAATATTATTGAATTATGATTCGTATTTCATGTTACGAGTCGAAATCTTTGCTATTTTAATTCTATGTCATCTAAAAATAAAATACCGTTTTCACAATCAAGGTAGTGTCATATTCTTGATAAACGATCGTTTTTAGTTCGTTTTGTTTTTAGTTCTTCATCCTTAGTTTAACTTTCACCGCGTAATGGATGAACAGAAGTTGAGATGTTTCTCCCGTCTGCAACACCACAAGAGGGTGCTATAGCCAAACAAACCTGAATAGAGCCGATAATTTATAAATGATCATTGTCTGACGTCTGTAGACTGTAGTACATATTTTAATAAAACAACCAATAAAAGCATTATATTAGTGCGGGCAAAGTGGTAGTTCAACGAGATTGACAATTCATAATAAAATATAGTCTCAAGATCTGGATCAATGTGTTTGGATATTGGAATAAATTACCAGCAGCAAGTGTTGTAACGACAATATAGATGATAACAACAACGTCAACTCGAGCTAGCTTCAGAGAGAAGATGAGGATGTATCCTAAGCTTTCCCAGAGTCTGTACTGGGAAAATGCTGAGACCTGGTCCTCGGGGAACGTCTCGGCGTACACCACTGAGGAAGTGGGGTCAGCTGTGAAAAATTGTTCACTGGGAAAGTGGGGTCAGCATAGAAGAAGTGTTCAATAAATTTTCTCATGTATATTGCAGTGTGTATGCCAACGTTGTCAAGATTCATTTTGAACCTCTATCTAAGTATTCAATTTATCAAATCTTGAATTACCTCCAATTTGAGGCTGCCATATCCCCTCGGCTATTCCCCAGGCTGCTATACACAAGTGAATTACCATTGATCTGTGATTATATTATTATTACGTATATAACGAAATTACATCGTCGTAAAACATTACAGTAAAACCATAAGTGATATCAGATCTAACTCTCGATCAAAGTTGTCCAATTTCATTTGTTTCAACTGTTATTAGAATCATCCTGCATGTAATTTAAGAACTTTCTGGGAAACTAACACAACAAACCAAGTAACGAGTAGATAAGTGTTACTCAGATAGTATCTACCTTGTGAACTTACCCCTTACAGTCCAACAGAGACAGAGCAAGAACAGCACAGTTGAGAAGAGCAGCAGCAAATAGGAGGATCCTCATTGGTACATATCTCCTCAGTAAACCAACTGTGGGATATAAGGTGTTTACTATATAGGTAGTAAACTTGTTGTGGTAATTATAATAGTCACCAGATTCCCACTCTCGATTCCTTGCTAGCAGTCCGGTTAATTTAGTACCTTTAGTGGGTCTCATTTAATCATTAGCTCTTATTAAAGAACCTCTCACCCTCTCAGAGTACTACACTTACTAACACGTGCATATTACAAAGGAGCAATAGTTTGCGGAGGCATTCTAGAACGGTATATATTTTAGCTTTCAGTTTCTGTTTCATTATCTTAAAATTTATTCCGCTTTTATTTTTATTCCCACTCTCGATTCCTTGCTAGCAGTCCGGTTAATTTAGTACCTTTAGTGGGTCTCATTTAATCATTAGCTCTTATTAAAGAACCTCTCACCCTCTCAGATTTTCACCGCTCCGTTCATTTTTACAGCTTTATTATTTTTATATTTTTACTACACTTACTAACACGTGCATATTACAAAGGAGCAATAGTTTGCGGAGGCATTCTAGAACGGTATATATTTTAGCTTTCAGTTTCTGTTTCATTATCTTAAAATTTATTCCGCTTTTATTTTTATTCCCACTCTCGATTCCTTGCTAGCAATCCGGTTAATTTAGTACCTTTAGTGGGTCTCATTTAATCATTAGCTCTTATTAAAGAATCTCTCACCCTCTCAAAAAACTCCGTTTGGAGATATTCCTTATTACGCTCTAAGTTATTAATTTTCCTTGTGTTTGAATCCTGTCACTTTTTAACTGTTTTTAGTCTTTGTTATTTTCGGCCGATTTCTGCACTTTTACACTGGGTCATCATTCATAATTTCTGGGATTGAGACGACTTATATCTGCATCTAAGGAAAAGTTTGCTTGTCTGACTTACTTCATTAGACACTTCTGGTCAAAAATTGAACAAGAACCACATTCGAAAACTGGAACATCTGAATGACTCCGCAACCCAGGAATCAACTACTCAGTTATTATCGCTCGATAATCGGTTTGGTATCGACGTTACATACTTTATTATTTTTTTTAAAGCTGATTTTAGAAACCAGGGAATTAAAGTTACACTTACCCTCCTAAGGCTAACATTAAATCGCTGATTTTATTTATATATATCACTTTTTTTGTTCTTTCTTTTCCTTCAAAACATTCCAGTACATTGTGCAGAAAGTTGGAGATGAAGCCGTAGTACGTACATGTAGCATTGCACTGGATCGAACTTGCAGAGTGTGGTTTCCTCCAGTCTGCGCCGCGCGCTTATATAAACATACGCGGCGCAGATCGACCGGAGGAGATTGCACTGTGTAGGCTCCGGTGTAATGTGATATGTATGTACCCCGGCTTCACAAATTTTGGAAGCATGTAGGGATATATATCTGATACCAATCGCATATACTAAAAATACTCTAGCACAATTGTAACTGCAGTTTTACAGAACTCTAAATGCTTAATGAACACTCTTGCAGGTACCACCCGTATTCACACTCAGACCTGAGTTTAGTCATTTTCCGATACGAGATTGGGGACGGGTTCTATAAACAAAACAAACAAATAATAGTCACCATATAAGTGCTACTAAGGTTTACCACTATAATATATATAGATGTACCCACCTTCAGGTGAAATATCTAATACAATTTTAAAACAGTCAGCGGTCACTTGTTTTAGCCACAATACTCACAAGAAATAGAAGAGAGGGAACCGGAAAGGCCGTAAGTTATCATCATCAGCCCGTGAGTTTTCAATCCAAAGTGACATACAACAAATGATTCTGAAACAAACATTTACTGAAAATGGAATCTTTATTTGACATTTTCAATATGACCCAATGAAGATACCATTGTTAATCGATAACACAATCAAATAGTTGGTCGCTAAATCGTATGCTGTTCCCCACACTAACCACTGAATACTGAGATAAGAAAAGCCTGTTCGACCCCACTCCAAACAGTTAAAGGAATAAGGAGTCCCTGGTTCCGGTCTAACTTGCTTGTCGTCTTCAGAAGTGAAGTTATAACAGAGGTGCCATCGTCTTCGTCATCGTCTTCGTCATCGTCCCTACCCTCCATGTACATTGCTAGTAGTATAACTGAGACTATCGCTAAGGGAGGAAGAAGTGGAGTGGACATCGCACTTTATTTTTGATCTAATGATCACTTTTATTGTGATGCCAGAAATTAAGATAAAACAGTCACTTTGGCAGAACACAAGGAAGGTTACCAATTGAGAGGTAGGAAGATATGAGGTTGAACTTGATGCGGAGGCCGGTGCCACCAAGGTAATCATTGTCACTACTTATCACAGCGTAGTCGTAGTTCAGACCACAGGTGTCCTGAGCTCCATTCAGATCTTCTTCGTCGGTTGAAGTTGATTTTGAGAAAATCGTATATACTGAGATAGGGTGGTTGCAGAGTATATACTGAGATAGAGTGGTTGCAGGGTATATACTGAGATAGAGTGGTTGCAGGGTATATACTGAGATAGAGTGGTTGCAGGGTATATACTGAGATAGAGTGGTTGCAGAGTATATACTGAGATAGAGTGGTTGCAGGGTATATACTGAGATAGAGTGGCTGCAGAGTATATACTGAGATAGAGTGGTTGCAGGGTATATACTGAGATAGAGTGGTTGCAGGGTATATACTGAGATAGAGTGGTTGCAGAGTATATACTGAGATAGAGTGGTTGCAGGGTATATACTGAGATAGAGTGGTTGCAGAGTATATACTGAGATAGAGTGGTTGCAGAGTATATACTGAGATAAAGTGGTTGCAGAGTATATACTGAGATAGAGTGGTTGCAGAGTATATACTGAGATAGAGTGGTTGCAGGGTATATACTGAGATAGAGTGGTTGCAGAGTATATACTGAGATAGAGTGGTTGCAGAGTATATACTGAGATAGAGTGGTTGCAGGGTATATACTGAGATAGAGTGGTTGCAGAGTATATACTGAGATAGAGTGGTTGCAGAGTATATACTGAGATAGAGTGGTTGCAGAGTATATACTGAGATAGAGTGGTTGCAGAGTATATACTGAGATAGAGTGGTTGCAGAGTATATACTGAGATAGAGTGGTTGCAGAGTATATACTGAGATAGAGTGGTTGCAGGGTATATACTGAGATAGAGTGGTTGCAGAGTATATACTGAGATAGAGTGGTTGCAGAGTATATACTGAGATAGAGTGGTTGCAGAGTATATACTGAGATAGAGTGGTTGCAGAGTATATACTGAGATAGAGTGGTTGCAGAGTATATACTGAGATAGAGTGGTTGCAGAGTATATACTGAGATAGAGTGGTTGCAGAGTATATACTGAGATAGAGTGGTTGCAGAGTATATACTGAGATAGAGTGGTTGCAGAGTATATACTGAGATAGAGTGGTTGCAGAGTATATACTGAGATAGAGTGGTTGCAGAGTATATACTGAGATAGAGTGGTTGCAGAGTATATACTGAGATAGAGTGGTTGCAGAGTATATACTGAGATAGAGTGGTTGCAGAGTATATACTGAGATAGAGTGGTTGCAGAGTATATACTGAGATAGAGTGGTTGCAGAGTATATACTGAGATAGAGTGGTTGCAGAGTATATACTGAGATAGAGTGGTTGCAGAGTATATACTGAGATAGAGTGGTTGCAGAGTATATACTGAGATAGAGTGGTTGCAGAGTATATACTGAGATAGAGTGGTTGCAGAGTATATACTGAGATAGAGTGGTTGCAGAGTATATACTGAGATAGAGTGGTTGCAGAGTATATACTGAGATAGAGTGGTTGCAGAGTATATACTGAGATAGAGTGGTTGCAGAGTATATACTGAGATAGAGTGGTTGCAGAGTATATACTGAGATAGAGTGGTTGCAGAGTATATACTGAGATAGAGTGGTTGCAGAGTATATACTGAGATAGAGTGGTTGCAGAGTATATACTGAGATAGAGTGGTTGCAGAGTATATACTGAGATAGAGTGGTTGCAGAGTATATACTGAGATAGAGTGGTTGCAGAGTATATACTGAGATAGAGTGGTTGCAGAGTATATACTGAGATAGAGTGGTTGCAGAGTATATACTGAGATAGAGTGGTTGCAGAGTATATACTGAGATAGAGTGGTTGCAGAGTATATACTGAGATAGAGTGGTTGCAGAGTATATACTGAGATAGAGTGGTTGCAGAGTATATACTGAGATAGAGTGGTTGCAGAGTATATACTGAGATAGAGTGGTTGCAGAGTATATACTGAGATAGAGTGGTTGCAGAGTATATACTGAGATAGAGTGGTTGCAGAGTATATACTGAGATAGAGTGGTTGCAGAGTATATACTGAGATAGAGTGGTTGCAGAGTATATACTGAGATAGAGTGGTTGCAGAGTATATACTGAGATAGAGTGGTTGCAGAGTATATACTGAGATAGAGTGGTTGCAGAGTATATACTGAGATAGAGTGGTTGCAGAGTATATACTGAGATAGAGTGGTTGCAGAGTATATACTGAGATAGAGTGGTTGCAGAGTATATACTGAGATAGAGTGGTTGCAGAGTATATACTGAGATAGAGTGGTTGCAGAGTATATACTGAGATAGAGTGGTTGCAGAGTATATACTGAGATAGAGTGGTTGCAGAGTATATACTGAGATAGAGTGGTTGCAGAGTATATACTGAGATAGAGTGGTTGCAGAGTATATACTGAGATAGAGTGGTTGCAGAGTATATACTGAGATAGAGTGGTTGCAGAGTATATACTGAGATAGAGTGGTTGCAGAGTATATACTGAGATAGAGTGGTTGCAGAGTATATACTGAGATAGAGTGGTTGCAGAGTATATACTGAGATAGAGTGGTTGCAGAGTATATACTGAGATAGAGTGGTTGCAGAGTATATACTGAGATAGAGTGGTTGCAGAGTATATACTGAGATAGAGTGGTTGCAGAGTATATACTGAGATAGAGTGGTTGCAGAGTATATACTGAGATAGAGTGGTTGCAGAGTATATACTGAGATAGAGTGGTTGCAGAGTATATACTGAGATAGAGTGGTTGCAGAGTATATACTGAGATAGAGTGGTTGCAGAGTATATACTGAGATAGAGTGGTTGCAGAGTATATACTGAGATAGAGTGGTTGCAGAGTATATACTGAGATAGAGTGGTTGCAGAGTATATACTGAGATAGAGTGGTTGCAGAGTATATACTGAGATAGAGTGGTTGCAGAGTATATACTGAGATAGAGTGGTTGCAGAGTATATACTGAGATAGAGTGGTTGCAGAGTATATACTGAGATAGAGTGGTTGCAGAGTATATACTGAGATAGAGTGGTTGCAGAGTATATACTGAGATAGAGTGGTTGCAGAGTATATACTGAGATAGAGTGGTTGCAGAGTATATACTGAGATAGAGTGGTTGCAGAGTATATACTGAGATAGAGTGGTTGCAGAGTATATACTGAGATAGAGTGGTTGCAGAGTATATACTGAGATAGAGTGGTTGCAGAGTATATACTGAGATAGAGTGGTTGCAGAGTATATACTGAGATAGAGTGGTTGCAGAGTATATACTGAGATAGAGTGGTTGCAGAGTATATACTGAGATAGAGTGGTTGCAGAGTATATACTGAGATAGAGTGGTTGCAGAGTATATACTGAGATAGAGTGGTTGCAGAGTATATACTGAGATAGAGTGGTTGCAGAGTATATACTGAGATAGAGTGGTTGCAGAGTATATACTGAGATAGAGTGGTTGCAGAGTATATACTGAGATAGAGTGGTTGCAGGGTATATACTGAGATAGAGTGGTTGCAGAGTATATACTGAGATAGAGTGGTTGCAGAGTATATACTGAGATAGAGTGGTTGCAGAGTATATACTGAGATAGAGTGGTTGCAGAGTATATACTGAGATAGAGTGGTTGCAGAGTATATACTGAGATAGAGTGGTTGCAGAGTATATACTGAGATAGAGTGGTTGCAGAGTATATACTGAGATAGAGTGGTTGCAGAGTATATACTGAGATAGAGTGGTTGCAGAGTATATACTGAGATAGAGTGGTTGCAGAGTATATACTGAGATAGAGTGGTTGCAGAGTATATACTGAGATAGAGTGGTTGCAGAGTATATACTGAGATAGAGTGGTTGCAGAGTATATACTGAGATAGAGTGGTTGCAGAGTATATACTGAGATAGAGTGGTTGCAGAGTATATACTGAGATAGAGTGGTTGCAGAGTATATACTGAGATAGAGTGGTTGCAGAGTATATACTGAGATAGAGTGGTTGCAGAGTATATACTGAGATAGAGTGGTTGCAGAGTATATACTGAGATAGAGTGGTTGCAGAGTATATACTGAGATAGAGTGGTTGCAGAGTATATACTGAGATAGAGTGGTTGCAGAGTATATACTGAGATAGAGTGGTTGCAGAGTATATACTGAGATAGAGTGGTTGCAGAGTATATACTGAGATAGAGTGGTTGCAGAGTATATACTGAGATAGAGTGGTTGCAGAGTATATACTGAGATAGAGTGGTTGCAGAGTATATACTGAGATAGAGTGGTTGCAGAGTATATACTGAGATAGAGTGGTTGCAGAGTATATACTGAGATAGAGTGGTTGCAGAGTATATACTGAGATAGAGTGGTTGCAGAGTATATACTGAGATAGAGTGGTTGCAGAGTATATACTGAGATAGAGTGGTTGCAGAGTATATACTGAGATAGAGTGGTTGCAGAGTATATACTGAGATAGAGTGGTTGCAGAGTATATACTGAGATAGAGTGGTTGCAGAGTATATACTGAGATAGAGTGGTTGCAGAGTATATACTGAGATAGAGTGGTTGCAGAGTATATACTGAGATAGAGTGGTTGCAGAGTATATACTGAGATATTGCAGAGTATATACTGAGATAGAGTGGTTGCAGAGTATATACTGAGATAGAGTGGTTGCAGAGTATATACTGAGATAGAGTGGTTGCAGAGATATACTGAGATAGAGTGGGTTGACAGAGTATATACTGAGATAGAGTGGGTTGCAGGTATACTGAGATAGTGGTTGCAGAGTATATACTGAGATAGAGTGGTTGCAGAGTATATACTGAGATAGAGTGGTTGCAGAGTATATACTGAGATAGAGTGGTTAGCAGAGTATACTGAGATAGAGTGGGTTGCAGAGTATATACTGAGATAGAGTGGTTGCAGAGTATAGACTGAGATAGAGTGTTGCAGAGTATATACGAGATAGAGTGGTTGCAGAGTATTTACTGAGATAGAGTGGTTGCAGAGTATATACTGAGATAGAGTGGTTGCAGAGTATATACTGAGATAGAGTGGTTGCAGAGTATATACTGAGATAGAGTGGTTGCAGAGTATATACTGAGATAGAGTGGTTGCAGAGTATATACTGAGATAGAGTGGTTGCAGAGTATATACTGAGATAGAGTGGTTGCAGAGTATATACTGAGATAGAGTGGTTACAGAGTATATACTGAGATAAAGTGGTTGCAGAGTATATACTGAGATAAAGTGGTTACAGAGTATATACTGAGATAGAGTGGTTACAGAGTATATACTGAGATAAAGTGGTTGCAGAGTATATACTGAGATAAAGTGGTTGCAGAGTATATACTCAGATAGAGTGGTTGCAGAGTATATACTGAGATAAAGTGGTTGCAGAGTAGGTATATACTGAGATAGAGTGGTTGCAGAGTATATACTGAGATAGAGTGGTTGCAGAGTATATACTGAGATAGAGTGGTTGCAGAGTATATACTGAGATAGAGTGGTTGCAGAGTATATACTGAGATAGAGTGGTTGCAGAGTATATACTGAGATAGAGTGGTTGCAGAGTATATACTGAGATAGAGTGGTTGCAGAGTATATACTGAGATAGAGTGGTTGCAGAGTATATACTGAGATAGAGTGGTTGCAGAGTATATACTGAGATAGAGTGGTTGCAGAGTATATACTGAGATAGAGTGGTTGCAGAGTATATACTGAGATAGAGTGGTTGCAGAGTATATACTGAGATAGAGTGGTTGCAGAGTATATACTGAGATAGAGTGGTTGCAGAGTATATACTGAGATAGAGTGGTTACAGAGTATATACTGAGATAGAGTGGTTGCAGAGTATATACTGAGATAGAGTGGTTGCTTTAATGGCTGCTTCGTTTTTAAACTATTTATAATTCAAAAATATATGCGCATTTTTTTGTCAGATTTTTAATTCCGTAATGAATAAAATCAAAAGATTTTTCCACTATGTAGGCAAAATCAAACTCACCGACGAAATATATAAGGTTGCCCCAAGCTCCCGTAGACAAAAACACCATGAAGTAAAGCCCAAAGAAGACAGAGTAAGAGTGGGAGAGGTTACTTTTGAAGAGTAGAGCGTACCTCTCTGCCAAGTAACAGAGGTACTGATAACTTGCTGTCCAGAGTGGTGCTCCAGTGATTCCTGGTAAAGGTGGATGGGGGTCGGGGGAGCAGACATCAGAGAATAATGAGCAGGTAATTAATTAATTAATCAATTAATTAATTATGAGGTAATTCTTTTCGCGATGGTAGTAGAATTCAGATAGATATTTTCTAGCGAACACTTATCGAAAAGTAATATAATGATAGTTGTTCTCACGTACCTAGCAGTATACCAAAAGGTACAGTGAGTGCCAAGTGTGGGTAGTAGAAGGTACAGATATACAGGATGTAAGGAATTTGGCAGAATATAAAGGTCCATCTGGTTCCCAGGCGATCAATAACTGAAAAAGGGAACTGTTGGGACCAGTAGGAAACAGTTCTACAAATCCTTTTAATACCCTTCTTTTAGATCCTGATGTTTGTTATTCAAGTGTCAAGGCTTTGCCTAAACTCGATAAAACTCTAGAAATGCAGTTACGATCATAAAAAATTATAAGGTTTAAAAATGTTTTCCTGTAAATTACTGATTGCAAGAGTAAATAGCAAACAAAGTAATACGGTCAGAACCAATGTGAGTGAGAAATGCAGAGGAAGGAACAAGAGCGATGTATATCACCAGGGGAGGAATGCTGTTAGAGACTACAGAGAACTTAGTGTCCTCAGTTATCCCTGTACTTTGTAGACCACTCACTCCCTGATAGGAGGAGATATAAGGTACAGTAAAATATAACAAGTTTCAAGAGATGATGAAAATCAAACGTTTTGCTGGTTACTGATTGTCAGCCAAATTGTCTCTAACCACTATTCAGACTACCTGAAATGCAGTGAATACTCCCAGGAATGTAAAGCACAGAACCCCCAGATTCCTGTAGATTTTCTGTCGTACGTTATCAAAATGAGGATCCTTGCACTCGTGATGGTAGTTAAAAATGCCTTCCATTGTTTTTAGCTATAGCCGAAAGCACCAGAGAAGGAAATGGAACTTATTGGTGGTGATTTAGCGGAATCAAACTTGACATAAAGTTAACTACCATCTACTCAATACTACTAAAGGTTAAGTTAACAGCAACATATAAAAGATTAAATGAGTCACATGGTAAATTGAAGAAGACTTGGCTCATCAGTATCAAGTTTCTCCTAAATGTGCTAAAATGCGGTTACGTGGGTTGGTCTGAGCCACTTGACATATTAATAGTCGGTCACAGGACACAAATTCTAGAACTGAAAGTCAGTCAAGGGAGTCGAAATCAGACTTGAAGGATTCTGGTCTGTATAGCCTAAAGACTTATTTAGCTAAAGGACTTTAGAGCTGAATTAAGCTATAACGTCTTTGAGCTAATTAACGATGATAATTTCATTGCTCCACGTTGCATATTCCTTTTGCAACGTTTGTCAAGAATTTCGGACTATAAAAGTTCTAAGAAAGCAGTCTGTCAGCCTGTCAGCCTGTCAGCCTGTCAGCCTGTTAGCCTGTGCTAACCAGTACCTCACTGTATTTATTAGTAGGAGCTCATGTTAAATTTTAGTTCATGCTCTACCATACGGTCTTTATCGTGACCGTGTTTTAGTAGTATCAACTATTTGCCATTACTCCCGATATTACAGGCATTTAATTCAATAACTCAAAAGCAGAGGGACTAGTAAAGTTAGTAATTAATTTCAAAAGATTGTTAGATGGTTTTTTTTTTCAATTTTCGCAATTTAGTTGGTTATGATTCAATTAAGTCCATAACCTGTTAATCTGCTTGGAGTGAGTTTAGTGTTACATATATTAGTAAGGCGAAGGAAAACAAAAAAGTTTTGAATTAAATTTAAAATTTCTGTTCTACAAATGGTAGACTCCAACAACCAGTGCTGATAAAATGCAGAAAGGAGTCCCCATCGCAAAAACTTCTTTAAAATGAAACCTGGTTAAAAGTGATCCACCAATAACAGGTCCAACCATTGAGCCTAGATTGTAAGCAACGTTAACAGCATTTAAAGATACTGACATGGCTTGTTCACTATCCAGAACTTTAGTGAGTTTACCAGCTGCTAGTGTTAGAGAGTTGAGCTGAATAGCGCAGCTGCAGAGTTGTAGCAAGTTGGCAGCAAGGATGGAGAGGACGAGTTTGTTGCCTCCAGGAGGACAGATGATGGGTCCTATAAAAAGGAGGACAACTCCGCACCCGAACAGACCAGATACTAGACCTACTATAGTTAGTACGGGCCACTTTTCTCGTAACATACCAATAAAGGCCGCAGAAATGCAATAAACAATACCACTCACGCCGATTATCACACCACCAAATTGCAAGGATTTTGAAAACTCTTCCAAGTAGAACTCAGTGAGGATACCTTCAGTGTACACTGTAACGGCCCCAATACAGATCATCGGACCCCAACAGTAGACCAAGAGGTCACGAGACACGTAGAGAAGGTAAATATCACGAGTTGAAGTTACATCACTCTCCTCCGTTCTTCTGTTGTTACGAGGATAGCAACAAGCTAATATGGACACAGCAACCAGTAGTGTGATCCCAGCTACTGTCATTGACAGGGAGAACCCTATCTTGGCGTCAAGCCAGGACCCTATGTATGCTCCGATAGCTTCCCCTCCTGAGAAAAAGGCTTCCCACAATGTAGAAGATTTGCTGACGTTACCTTGGAGGTGATTTGTAATCCCTACTGCTGTTTTGTTTTTGATGAGAAAGAGTGCAGCTCCACTTGCAAACTGAGCTAGCACTGCGAGATAGAGGTAATAGTGGGGAACAGTAACCGAGTAGTAGAAGGAACAAAAACCAGCAGAACTAACCAGACCCGTGAGAGTAAGGTACAAAAAGTCGTTGAGACGGTTCATTACTGGTTGTATGAGGAGCGCTAACAGAGAGGAGGTGGCCCAAGCTGCTAATATAAGGAAGGCTTGTTGTGTTGAGAGTCCCAGGTTTAGAGACTCTGGTATCAAGATAGCTAGGGGGATGGTTTGTATTCCGCCAAGTGTCAGTGAGATAACACACAAGAGGGATGTTTTGAAGTGGTTTGGAGGGTCAGGTTGGGTGTCTGACTCTTCTTTCTGTATCAGAGGAGCATGATCGTCATGACGTGTTGGGTATTCAAGTAGCTCTGTAGCACTACTGTCTGATGCTTCACTCTTGTAGTTGTTCATAGTGTAACCTTAAGATTTAACTGTTATTGAATTTGCAAAGGGGATGAACTGTCAATAACCCAGCAATATACATTATAAAAAGCAAACCTACCAAACATTCAATCAATCGAAGTCAATTCATTAGCAAGCATTGGCTAAGAAAACGATGGAATTATTGCAGGTACCCCGACAATTGACCTCCCATGTAATTACACTGGGTCAGCGGGGCCCTTCGTTACGCCACTGGTCGTACATACAAAGATAATCTTTCGAATAAATTTTGAGCTTTCGTTCAGAAAATAATTCGGGGCCCTCAAAGGGGGGTAACAAGAAAGCGTTACATAAGCGTCTCTTCAGCCTGCTGAACATGTACTTGCCCTAAAATGCAAACAAACAATTATCACCTCCTCAGCTTGCTGAACATGTACTCACTATTAATGTAAACAAACAATTGTCACCTCCCCGCCAGTATCCCAGAGGCACAAGGTCCCATGAGTACAAGTGAATGTAAGCAAACTGGAGCACCTCTATTATAAAAGGGATATAGCTGAGAACTCTCGTGACTCAACACTCCCCCTTTTTTTTCCAAAAATGTACATATTCAACATTGTTTAACTTTAATCTTAAGCAACAGTTTAATATTAAAATGCTCTAGAAAGAGTACTGAGGTTTTTGCTATATACATACTACAATGCTCCATTCCACTCATTTTAGAGCTAACCGTTTTACTGCGTCTCTGCTGATGTTATAGACACCTGTAAAGTCAGCCGCATCCTCGAGTACACACTACACAGGCCATACAATACCGTGTACCTACCATAACACTTGAAAATACTTTTCCACTTACTTACTTTAATGTATTCTCGTAAAATTGTATCGATCCCGTTTGAATATGCGACCAGGAAAAGTGCTCTTATCAGGAAAGGAATTTACTGCAACGTTTCAATGTTACAACATCGTATTCATGATCTAAAAATATTTCTATCAAAAATTCAAAGCGTAAAAAACATATATCTGAGGCAAAATTTACTTTTAATTCAATCAACTTTATCCAAAAATTGCGTAACAAAAAAGTCATAACAAAAATTCATAACAAAATTAGTTTATACGACGACAAACTTTTATAGTTAATACCGTACAGTCCTAAAACTACTACAAGACTAAATATACTACACATGATACATAAGCATGAAATGCTACAACGGTGAACAAGTGCATCATGTGAAGTGTGACGTGTGTTATAGGTATATGTATTTAGTGTGGAGCAAAAATGGCGGGAATGGTATTGACCAATGATAAGTGTGAAACGTGGGAGCCAAATATGGTTTGATTGAGGTTAAGGGTTAGTGTGTTGGATGCAAGGCGGAAGTGTGCGTGTGTGAGAGGTGGTCCATATTGTACTGGGAAAGTGAACAAAACCTATAAATATCACTAAATATGATCACTACATGTTTAGACGATCCCCTGTCTGCAAAGTATAAAATATGTTACACCCTGTTATTAACTTGTAACTAAACTACACTGGGGTAAATTGTCACGAAATCTAGGGCTTAGTTACTTAGTACGAAAATTGACCCCCCGACAATTGACCCCCCATGTAATTACAGTGGGTCAGCGGTGCCCTTCGTTACGCCACTGGTCGTACATACAAAGATAATCTTTCGAATAAATTTTGAGCTTTCGTTCAGAAAATAATTCGGGGCCCTCAAAGGGGGGTTACAAGAAAGCGTTACATAAGCGTCTCTTCAGCCTGCTGAACATGTACTTGCCCTAAAATGCAAACAAACAATTATCACCTCCTCAGCTTGCTGAACATGTACTCACTATTAATGTAAACAAACAATTGTCACCTCCCCGCCAGTATCCCAGAGGCACAAGGTCCCATGAGTACAAGTGAATGTAAGCAAACTGGAGCACCTCTATTATAAAAGGGATATAGCTGAGAACTCTCGTGACTCAACACTCCCCCTTTTTTTTCCAAAAATGTACATATTCAACATTGTTTAACTTTAATCTCAAGCAACAGTTTAATATTAAAATGCTCTAGAAAGAGTACTGAGGTTTCTTGCTACATACATACTACAATTCTCCATTCCACTCGTTTTAGAACTAACTGTTTTACTGCGTCTCTGCTGATGTTATAGACACCTGTAAAGTCAGCCGCATCCTCGAGTACTCAGTACACACTACACAGGCCATACAATACCATGCACCTACCGTGTACCTACCATAACACTTGAAAATACTTTTCCACTTACTTACTTTAGAGAGATTTATAGATTTCTCTACTGGGTCATCGAATAGTTGGACAGCCCTTGCAGCATCGCTGCTGCCTTATTCATACTCCAGTCCAACAAAGAATTTCCATTAGTGCAGCTGTAATTGCTCACCGATGGGTTATCTGGAAACTGTTTAAGAAATGCTGATAGTTTTGCTTTGAAAAGCAGTATGAACCATCATACAATGACTGCTGCCGTTGAGTACTGCTCTTGATGAGACTTGGAATGGTGGCCTTGATTCCGTGTCTTGATGGAGTATAAAAATGAATCCCAAGGTCATTTGGGCAGCGTTGGTGTAAGATTTTCCACATGTGAATGATAATTTAACGCTCTCTCTCCTCCTTTGCATCGAAATTAAATTTAGTGCTTTGAGTTGAGCCACTGCCAATAGTCAAGATGTATGTTTGTGTTTGACATGAGGCAGCTCATACAGACTCTCATTCCCCTGGTGAACTAGTAGCTCAAACTTATCCTCATGTAAAACCATGTTATTACGTTTGGCCCAAGCAATAACATGGTCGAGATCTTGCTGAGGAACGATAACAGATCCTGTTTTGTATACATTAAAGTCACTATTGTGACGGTACATTAGAACTAGACAGAAAGAAAGTGTGAAGGGCCTATAGAATTAGAATTAGAATTAGAATTAGAATTAGAATTAGAATTAGAATTAGAAATTAGAAAGATCATTACAAAATTACATGTGTCAGATCCCAATCAGTTAAATGAAAGTTACACAACCAAACAACAAAAAAACATAATATCTTAAATAAATAATTAAATGGTTTCAAAGTGTGCACGAAATAAGGATACTAAGTCATAGCTTACTTTTAGGAAATCTTTCACGAAATAGATTATAAACAAAATTTTTGGTCTCCAAAATGTAATCCTCATTAAATAATTTACTGAATTGACTATTTGTGAGTATGTTGTGAAGGTCTGTGCTGTTTCTTTGTCTGATCTCCTTGTAGACAGGACATTCTTTAAGCAAATGGACTTCGTCTTCTTTAATGATGTCACTAAACGGGAGCTCGTTCAGGAGGTCTATGGTGATTCTGTCTGAGCTGCAGCAGAAGTGGCAAGTTTTGTAGAAGATGCTTGAGTTTGAGTATATATGTGCTTCAGTATACGGCCGGTGTCATCAGCAAAGAATCTTATAATTGAACCAGTCACACAAAGCTTCATGTCATTTATGAAGAGTATAAAAAGGAGGGGTCCAAGGACGGTTCCTTGGGGGACACCACTGATAACCAAGGCTGCGAAGGAAGACACCCCGTTCAGAACAACATGTTGATGACGGTCCGACAGAAACGACTCCAGCCACTTAAGAAATCCATTGGCCGCAAAGTTGTCTTAACCAAGAAACGCCCGATCGAATGTGAGTAAGCTGATTTCAATGACCACCATCGCGTGACCTCATGGGACTCAAAAACGTCAAAAATCCTTAAAAAGCTTCTTGTGTCGGTCGCGGTAGATCGATTTTT